>NW_008707002.1:271791-419419 GCF_000327385.1 Lottia gigantea | reverse complement strand
CAATCCTGGGTTTTTTTTTATTTTGGGTTTCACCTTGTCTTGTACCTCCTCGCTCCTCACAATTACAGTTTTTACCAATACTTTCAGCCCCCGAATTGATGTGATTCTTTTCAAACGATAAAATTAACAGGCTCTAAATATAAAACTTTATTCACTCATGTTTGTTTTTTGGTTCTTCATTCGTTCGCTCAACTAAATGAGGGGGGGGGGGGGGTAGACTTAAGTAGGTCGGGGTCCCTACCCCGGGAAATCTATTTTTTTTTAACATTGGCTCTCCTGCATTTTTCTGGGATGGGGGCGCCTTATAGGTTGTGGTTCAACCAGTCCCCGTGGTAGGGCACTGAGCTTTAGGTAAGTTGGTCATCCATTCATCCTTTCATTCCACTATTTACCTGTACAGGTGTTATAATGATAAAGGTAGATAATGACCTATTGACCTAATTAATTTAGATTAGAATTTCTCAATGATAAAATCATCAACTTATCATTATCAGGTTTTAAATTACAAACAAACAAACAAACAAACAATATCAAATCGTGAATGAAACCTAATTTCCTACTTTTCTGCTACTGTTCAGATTTTTTAAAGGGAATGTAAAGAGGTTTTCTAAATTTTTTATGTGTATCGGGTCACTGAAAGCATCAATTTACACCATTCCAATTTTCAGTCAGACGTCTGTGGTTCCTGCAATTCCCTCCAAAAGATAAATGTTTGATGACGTCACTAATAGCAAATATGCTTTATCATATAAGGCCCATCGCGATTACTGAAGTCAACAAACACACAGTTTTAGTGGAATTGTAGGAACCCCAGACGCACATGAGGTTTTGGTTAAACATAAAATGCACAACGCAGTATGACAATGAAAATAAGTTACATTGGATCCTAGGGACCAAGCTAATAAACCTAGGCCTAGTTGCATGTGGACTCTCTAAAAGGAGTGTAGAATTTATATATTGTCAGACGAACCAGACCAATTGCTGAATTCAGTCGACCTGAAGGTAATTGAGGGGCGAGGGATAGTCGATTAAAATGGAGTCGTACGCCCTATTCTGCGTCGCCAGTTGGGTAGAATGCAACCAAATATGAGAAGAAATCGAGTCACATGACATAAGAAAATAGGTTTTTCACACATTTATTTCAGATCCTTTACAAAGGCTTAGAATTTCACGCCTTTGTTAAAACGTCAATTAGTGATTGGTCCAATATCGTTTCATTATCGTCACAACGGATAAATCGTCAATTTTTTTAGAATACTCCAAAGAAAATATGAAGGTGTCATCTCAAAGTATTTCTGGATCAAATCCTTGGATTGGTTAAGATCCCTTCCTGCATATCAAATGAATAGTAAATTTGATATCCCTAAAACAATGAAATTAAACCGGAGAAATTTAAATTCAACGAAACCGGATTTAACATTTCATCATTCAGAATAAAAAAAATGTGTTAAAAATTATACTTTTATCAATATGTCAATAAAGATACTGTTATTGTAAAAACGTTACAATATTTCCGGTTTAGGGATTGAGCAACAGTTTTAAATTCCCCTTTTCACTACCAAAAATCAGACGTAAAAGGATTGGCAAATTCAGTCTATAATATGGGAACTTAAAGAGTGTCGTGTGAAAAGTCTCATATTCATATGAAACTTAATGCTTCTGGCAGCCCCCATACCCTGAAAGGCTTCGGTTCTTCGGGCCTCGCCGCGGAGAGACACCTCCTATTTCTTAACACTTAACGGTCAGTTGGTTACCTATAGGTAAGACCAGCAAACTTCCCGGAAACCTTATCAAATTTAGAGATAGAAAAGAATGAATCAACAGTGATCTTTCTGGATTTTCCGTTCCCATTTACATCCGAGCAACAATTTGGAAATCCCCTTTTCACGGACGAACTTAGACAAACTAGGATTGGTCTTGGAGAATGATTAATTACACCAGTTTATAGTCAGTTTCATTATTGAAAACAAAACCAGAATCCAATGATTCAACACAGAGAAAATATATATTTTACATCAACTACCTGAATATACAGACATGTATTGAATAAAAAACGTACAAGCAAAACAATTCCAGTGATAAAAATCACGTTCAAAGCATGTCAATATCGAGAGCAATAATAGTATAGTAAGCTTGATCTGCTTCGCGAGCGACATAATCCACAAGCAGATAATTGAAGACCACTTGTTTCTAATACGACTTATGAAGACGGACAATAGTCAGAGAGCCCAGGGAGATTTCATCAGCATAGCACGTACAAAAGGTTTGACACCTGGGTTGGACATCTTTGGAGCCATGGATTCCTGAACGTGTTGGTGATGAAATTGTGGTATCTCCGAGGGTCTCTCTGACTAAAACCTTAGTGTAAATAAGATTTTACCATTATATATTATTAACGAGCACCTGATATCGGTCAGTTGGCTACCCATACCAACACCAGCTTTTAAGTCATCAATTCTAGAGAAGAGCTAGAACACTGTCAATTCTAGAGAAGAGCTAGAACAATGTCAACTCTAGAGAAGAGCTAGAACACTGTCAATTCTGGAGAAGAGCTAGAACACAGTCAATTCTGGGGAATATCCAAGAGGAATTAAGCTATTAAATAACACGACGTAAATACCCGAGATGTCTGAAGTTTTTGTGTTGTTATTCATACAAAGATTACAGATAGTCTTTGATCCCAGGTGGCTTTACTCCCGTAGCAGTGAAATTAGGGGACGTGTTAACTGGTATGTAAGGGCCGACTGGGCGGGGTGACCTTTAGGATGATGAAATCGGAAATCTTGCCTGACCCGTTATCAATCTGTCTGTAGACGTAATTGTTAGTTTCTACTGCGTCTTACTGCTCAATGACTTAAAGACCTTAAGAGGTTATCGCCCCTCTCCATATGAAGACAGGAGTTTCCCTGAAACGAAGACGGACACCGCCATGCAGTGTGCAGTGAGGGTAACTTGAATGAAAACTTACCCGACTGGGATCATACCCACATCACCATACTCATGTTAGTGAAAAATACCGTTGGTTTACCATTATTTTATATACTGAATATTTACTCTTCTGTTTCATACACGAGGTTCAAAATTACACAAGGTAGATATATATGGTTTAAGGAGTTTAGTAAATCATCTTATAACGTTTCGATCTTTTACATCCATGTTCTACAGAGATGAAGGTCACCCAATATAAATACATGGTTTAACATTATCATAGCCTATAGAAGTTTCAAAGCAGTGTAATGTTCATCAAGAGGAGTCCTTGACGCGGGGATCACATCCTCAAAAACAGAGACAATACTCTTTGGAATTCTATGTCTCTCATCAGATCCTAGTCACAAATTAAAACCACAATCCAACAACGAACATAACTAATTCACATAACAAAAAGAACAACAGAATCCATCACTATGAAATTACGTTTAAACAGTTCAAGGTAAAATGGCGGCAATTTCAGTACGTCTGCAACAGGTAAAACGATTTCCCGCCAATCAGCTGTGTTGCAGACGATTACACCGACTTGGCCTAGTTTATTAACCTAGACGTGGATTCTATCGTTCAATATTTGTAACAGATTTCGCTGTATCGATCTGATTAATGTTTAATCGTCAACATACACATTCTGGACCATTGACGAGTCAACAACACAGTGGAGGTTACATTCGAGAAAATTGTTCTGTTGTTTTATTTCGTTTTGTTCTAACCAAACAACATAGTTGAAGCCATATTTAAGATAACTTAACTGGCTGTACTATACGAAAGTTGAATATTTAGTTGGGATTGGGTGTACTGTACGCTAGTGCCATCAGATCTAACAGTGTTGACACAAGATGATAGTATTCCCTGCATTGCAATTTGATCGCTGTCTTTAACATTAATAGTCGTATGCGACTGTAAGAGGGAGAGTTGGGGAGTTCTCCTATAGTTATGTGATTTTTGCCCGAAAAACTTGCTTTCGGGGCTGAGAAGGGGAGAGGGGGCTGCCCCCTCTGCCCTCCCCTTTGGCTCTGCCACTGGTTCTCCTCCAATCAATAATACATTAGCTCTCCTCTATATAATGATAATAGTTAAATATCAAATTAATCTTGCATATCGTGGCTTAAAAGAACACCGAGGTAGGGCGGGGGTGGAACATCTGAAATCTACTGACAATCTACCTACTGTCTTATAAAATTGTGATAAATCTAGCCTAATGAAACGATATAAATATTGTTTATTATTGCTCAGTACAAAATGTGTAGAAATTTATGTTACGGTTCATTAATTTCCCCCATTGACAACCTTTTAAAGATGGATAAAAAAAAACTCATTGATAGGTTTTAGATAGATAGCTTTCTTCCTTTCCATTTGCTTTTAAAACATTTAATCCGCTTGTGATTCATTTCCTCTGCAGATCTATGAAATATCGATGATATGTAACTTTTTGTATGAAAAAGTATGAATCAAGTATAAATACAGAGAGTATTTTTGAAAGTGACAGGCGCCAGACGACACTTCAGTTTTGATACAATCACACTTATTTCACGCATCTGATTTTAATCAATTTGTTTCGGGTTTTTTAATGGAAATTATAGGGTTTGTCTAGATTTTCTCGCCACCGTCAATGAATGTTTTCCTGTCATCTGATTGGTTGATATTATTGAGTTCAATGATGCAGAAAAACAATGTCCTGATCTGATTGGTCAATAATATCTATATTGATAATTCTTTTTAAGTATTATAGACATTCGCTATATATAAATCATCAACGAGGTTCGCTTCATTGCTGTTACAACAATTTTGGAGGTAAATCTTCCATTCAAAAATCTGTCCTCTGTTTGTGTTTTAGAATAAGGAATTATGGGATAGCACAACCCAAAGAGGCAGTCATATTGCTCTAGTTCAGGTTTCACCAAATAATACGGTATTTTATCAATATTCGGGTTTTACGGGACATTTTTAAAAACTTCTAAATTACAATGTAGACTAACAACATCAGAAAATAATAAAGAGAGGAAATTGTAATTTAATTTCAACTAGATTGAAGGTCTTGATACCACAGTGTTGAATAGTATTTTAAAAACAACATTCTACTGGACGTTGAAATAGTTTAATAACCCCCTGTCTGGTGTTTTCCCGATTTTCAATAGTTTAATCATTCTCATCACTTTCAGGGCTTCAAATAATTTCTATTTTTATCTTGTATTATATCGTAAGACTTCTGTTAACTAACAGAGACTAACAAAACAACTTTTATATAACAAACATGATGCAATCAAAAGTACGAGTGTCTACTTTCGATTTCAGTGGACGGTTTGATTGAAAGAGACCTTAAAAATAGCATTCAAGGTTGTGTAAAATGTCAAACGATTTACCTTGACCTTGAATAAAACAAGCAAAACACAAACAAGATAATATACAGGGAAGTTGAAATATCTGCAGATTTTCCTAATATATGTTGAAATGAAATGAGTGGAGTTTTACGTCCTACTTTTCTGCATGATGTGGGCTAATGAAGACTGGCAATACCATGCTTGGTGCACTGAGAGGCCCTTTTTCGATTTTCCAACTGTTGAGGGATCTTTAACGTACATAGCTTGTAGCACACAGGGCCTCGATTTATTGATTTATTGATTTATTGACCCATCGCACGACTATAGTATCATTTGAAGAGCAACACTCGAAAGCATCGGGATTAGGATATATCATCTTCGCTATGTCAAGCTATAACAAAATTCATCTTATACCTTGACTTCAATAGACAACTTTCTTGTATCGCCGAATACAGCCATTTGATTGGATTGTACGTCAGCGAGTACAGTCAATCAGATCCCCCGACAGATATGGCTCAGTGTTTACAGTCTTTCTGTTGAGTGTTTTGATTGGCTGCAGTCGCTGACGTACAATCCAATCAAATCGCGTGATTTCTGTGATACAAGAAATTGTGACTAATCCAGTCAAGGTATAAGATGAACACACACACAAAGGTTGCTAAGAAAATACTGTTTCGAGCAAAGGCCAAAAGTATTAGAATTTGTCAGGGGAGGTGGAAGTTATAACGGCATCTGAATACTTCAGTATCAACAATTGTTTTATACTTAAAGGAGTAATTCACTATCTGTTCGTCCAATCATACCTTAGTTTCAGAAACAGGAATTATTTAGCTTACATAATCAGTGATAGTGTTCATCATCAAAATGTGAGCCTTCAAATCCATGTGTATCCATAATTATTCACGTTTGAAAGTTAAAATTCGACTCGAACTTTAGTGAGACTATGCCATATATAGAAAACACATATATAGGAATAGACAGTGAAATTTCTAGTTTAGGGTATATTTGAAGGGATTATGTGATTTCCGTGCGTTTTAGTATTTCTTAAAACTATTAAATCACAATAAAGACCCAAATCAATCCCCGAAAATGCCGACTGTTTCCCTTTAACAAATGTGGTTCTTGATTTTGCCTCTGGCAGATACTCCCACCCCTTCATTTTACCCTTCACCAGCCTGCATATTTTACATAAGTTAAATTTTTTAAAGAAATTATGTGTAGAAGAAGGTAATCTATCACCAGATGACAGACAGTACAAGATATAACATGTCGACATGCATGTTACTTATTAAAACAGGCGAAAATAGATATAAACTTGTCTTCAAAAATTATATATAACATTTCTAAAATTATTTGGGCAGAAAATCGACATTTTGTTTTCACAACTTCAAAGTAGAAAAAAGAAAGAGGAAATGTCTCAATTTTTGTATTGTATGGGAGATCAACTAGGTTCACTTTGTACTGTCAGTCTTACTTTCCCCGTTTTGAAAAAAAAATCGACCCATGTATAAAGTAACTGATATATTCGTCTAATAAGAGATGAGGTGCCCTAGGTTCGAATCTTATTCACATTACGAAAGATTCTAATGTCAAGGCCAGGACTGTTTCACTGGTTTTATGAAACTTCTGTCTACGACAAACATCAAGTCATCTTAAAAGCTATTATACCTTGACTGCAATAGCCATCTTTGTTGTATCATTAAGGTTTGTAAATGCGGTTATTTGAGTGGATTGTACATACAGCCAATGGGAGGCCTCGACATAAGGTCTGTAAAGACCATAATAATTAGTCTTTCTGTCGAGTGCTCTGATTGGCTGTTTTCTCTGGCGTACAATCCAATCACTACATACCAGGATACAAGAAAGGCGGCTATCATAGTCAGGGTACAAGCCGAAGGTCGTTATAGCTTGACATTGTGAAGTAAATTCAAATGGCTATTATCATCCGTATGTAAATGTAAATTGTTTAAACGTTGTACAATAAAACACAAGAGTAGTACACTATATAAACTGATGATGAAAATGTAAATTGTTGAAACGTTGTGTATAATAAAACTCAGGAGTAGTATACCATATAATCGTTTTGTGAAATTTTCCCCCTAAAAGTCGCTGAGAGATTATCAAATCATCACGGCTTTAGCAAACAACAACCTTCACCGAAATCATTTTTACAAAAAAATGTTGATGTCAAAATTTGACAACTGCACAATAACTTTACTCGTATGTTTATCAAGCTAGCTTCGTATTTACCTACTCCAACAGCGTTTACCTTTCATCACCTTACTATAACAGGAGATAGGAGAAAAAGGGG
Source organism: Lottia gigantea (assembly GCF_000327385.1). Taxonomy (NCBI): domain Eukaryota; kingdom Metazoa; phylum Mollusca; class Gastropoda; family Lottiidae; genus Lottia; species Lottia gigantea. The sequence continues at coordinate 411,802 of NW_008707002.1, read as the reverse complement.
GCTCGTCATTGAACAAAAAGGGCCATTGAGTATTTTGTGAAGTTGACAGGGTGATGAGAGAAGGGGGTGAGATCAAGTTACGGGGTCTGTCTTTTGATATAACGACAGTGTTGTTCAAGTTAAGGGGAATGCACCAGCCCTACCCACAAGATGGTTTACAGAACTCAAAAAGTTTTTAAGATAAACACGTTTGTAGTGACACAAATCACACACAAAAATATGGAAAGTGTTAAAAACTTGGAAAGAGTTAAAATTGTAAATAAAACTGAGTTTTAAGTTCTATATTTCTGTTTCTTATCGGGTAAATAACATTAAAGGGAATTTATGTCCAACTCTTTTAGCAACAGTTTGGATGAATGAAATGAAATGGCGTTTTACGTCCTACTGTTCTCTTTCTAATGTGTTTATAAAGACTAATTTATGTAGCTGATTGACTTTTCCAAAAAGATGAAAAAGCAATCTACAATCGCAAACATACAAGCAGTTTTATCAAAAGCAAGCATCAGTCAAACTTGCTCAATGTATACATAACGAAAAAAGGATGAAATAGCCAAGTACAATCCTAAACATGAAAAATAGTTTTAACAAGTGTTGGCATCTATCATACTTATGTCACACTTGCTAAAACTATTTGTTTTAAAGTCTATATCTACCATACATATGTTACTCTTGAAAAACGCAAACATTAAAAACTAGGGGCATGTAGGTATGACCGAATTTCACTCACAATCAAACCCAATTATTTCAATAAAAAAACTCCAATATCAAGCAACAAATACCACGTCTGTAATAAAACACCAGGTAACAATCAAGTGGACATAATTGACAGGTAGATTCTAAATACAGGTGTCGAGATGAGGTGATATCGATAGTTTATTTAACTCAAATGATGCCCAAACTTTTATAAACTAAGTTATTTTTACAGATAATCCACGGTAAACGATGTAAGGGCTCCGTTTCACTTCGTTCATTCTTACACAATCTACACAATACACCAACAAACCCCGCGATAATAGAAAACCTTGAGATACCTTCACACTAAAGCCATTATCAGTTGCGTATGGTTGCAAAACAATAAACCACGTACGAACACTCCGAACCGCAAGAAACCCAAAAATCCAATCAATACATTTGCGAACTTGGTAGTAGCTAATGAACTTTTCACATGAAGAAGTATATCAATTTTAAGTTAGTAAGTATTTCATAATAAAAAGTGGTATCAGGTGTCTAGAAGAGTAAGCATACCCTGCCTGGTGCCACTAATGAACTTTTCACATTAGAAACTATATCAACCATAAGTAAGCAATTCATAATGCAAAGTGCCATGTATGGCGCCACACCCATCATAAGTTTCAAACGCAACTCACAACTTAGTTGGGTGTAAGGGCCCCTTTAGTCGAGGTGTTGTTTAAACAGGGCTTGAATTTCATCTGGTTTTATGCAGGGCACCTTATATAAAAACAGAGTTTAAATGAACTATGTTGGTTTAGTGTTGTATTAAAGATGAGGGAAAGCCGAGCCCCAAGTCAGTCAATACGGTGAAATAACAATCGTTGATTCTAACAAGGGGGCAATCTTCATCCTCGGGGTCAAACCTGGGTTCAAATATTTGGAAGGATTAGAGTTAACCCTAGGGAGTGGAAGGGTGCATGAAAGCATATTTACCGAGAGAATAGATACCGTGTTCTATTGATTAAATACTACATTGTGATAACACTGCACAAATAATTCAAATCGTTTCTCTTAATCACAAATATCAACAGTTTTAACTGATAGCCAAACTTCTTTTTGGAAAATGAAGGCGAGGATTGCGTCCTACGCATTAAAACTTCTTATTGACAGTATTGAGTCCTATGCTTGGAAATCTGTAAGTTTTTTGGTTTAAATCTTCACATTTTTATACAGTTTTAAAGTTTTACTGTTTAGAAATGTTCAAAATCTTAAAGTCTTTTGGGAGATAACATTTTTTATTGTTTAAAATTATCAAACATATTTTCGATTAAGGATAAAAAGGATATTGTATTACTTCAACAAAAATATTTGGGTTTATGCAAGAGTTATATTTTCTTCAGTTTAAAAAATCTTGGTCTAATGAAAGGAGATAAGCAGGACCCCCCCCCCCCCCCCCCCACCCTCTCTCTCTACCCATCCCCAATCTCTCCCCACCCCCTCCTTTCTTCTTTAATCCTCTCCTCTCCTAAGCGATCTGAATGTGGAATACGTATATATCATACTTACCGATGCATTCGGCAAATTTCTATAAATCCTGAAGCTTATAAAACTACCACTAGTGAGCGGTTAGAAATTCCTGAGAAAATGCCTTGAGAATCTCAAAAATATCAGTGGGCTCAAATTATCATTACCACAAACAATCGTTGAGAAATTAATGTTTTATTAGTCTGTGTATTTGACATTTCATTTAGGAGTTTTTTTTCAAATATTTGTGAGATAAAATACTTACATTTTGAAATATTCAAGTTTTGAAATGTTTGTGAGTAGAGCGCGGGGGTGGTGGGAGGTCCAGTCCGGTAGTAAGTTATTAATGTTTGTAGAACAATGTATGAATAATGTACTCCCAGACTATTTTTAAAGAATAGAATTAACTTCAGGCTATATTATAAACATCAAGGAAGTTAAATATATTTCATTGTTATTTCAAGCAGTTCAATGTTTTCTGTTTTATGAAGACATTATTGAAAAAGGCCCTTAGATTTAGATATTTTTAGCCGCTCTTACGACAGTAACGTCATAAAACGCTTAGTTTTAGTGGAATTGCAATAACCACTGACGCCTGATAAGAGTCCTCGAGACAAACAGACAAATTACAAAATCTCTCTACAACTTCTTTAACAATGCTAAAACGCAATTCAAAGTTTTTTCTCTATTTCATTCTGATTTAGCAACAAATAAATAAATCTTGATACAAATATGAATATTGAGATATTACATCATTTATACTGGATGGTTATTTTGATGAAATATATTCTAAATCTGATATACCTCCGTCTAGAGCAACAACAATAACTTTTTATTACATATCATTTTCTTCAAGGAATTCTGGACGATTAATATGTATCGGTGATATTTATAGATTCTATTTACAACCCTCTCTAATTATTCAGAGACTTGTGGCATGTTTGTATTTTCTATATATTTTATATTTTTAGTATTTATTACCTGCTACCAATGTTTCGCCGATATGTTGTTTTGTATTTCGTGTTCGTTTTGCGGTTCGGATCTTAAGTACTTGATTTATTTATTGTAGGGTATTCTGAAACTAACTAAAATAAAAAAGTCTAAAACCTTTGAATTCGAGATTAAATTTAAGATAAAAGGTTGACAGTGAAAAAACTCCACCGACAACAAAAACACATCTAGATAATTCACGATCACCAAAATAACTCGAGCCATTTAAATCATAGCAATTGAAAATAAAATGAAAGTAAAATAATAATTTACGATGTTGAGATATTCTCGGTAGGGGGTAGGGGGCAAGGGTTGGAATGTGATCAATAAATCATTGGTAGATTATCGATTACTAGGTTAACTAAACTAACTGATTATTATTATTTTTATATATATATTGTATTACATTGTTATTAATATTACTATCACTTGACATTAACGGGATAACTTTGTCAAGTTGACAACAACCCGGCTAGTAACTGAGGTCCTATGTACTGATAATGCGCTATGAAAATACTTGGACAGCAAAGAGCACAGCGGTGTCCGTCTTCATTAGCTCAGTCCGGAAAATAGTCAAAATTGCTGATTTTAGACGGAAAATACATGATTTGTCACCTTTGGTGAAATCTGAGACCACCATCAACCACCAAATATTACCTAAACTAATCATTAGAAGAAGATTTAAATTGTTTTAATTCATTTGATTCCCCATAAAAACAAAATAAATTAAAGTGATGGTAGATTACGATTTTAATCTACAGGGACTGGTACAGTCAACTATTATCACTGTCTTGGTCAAGGCAGGTAATTTATTGATCAGCAGATTGGGATTAAGGAAGTAAGAATTGTTAGATTGAGATCAATAAGACCCCAAACCCTAATAGAGTATCACTTCAGTTGTCGATTGACCAATTCACAACAATACGATTTATAACGACTTATATATATATATATTATCTACATATAAATAATTTCAAGATTTTAAAACGAGGTTAGATTATTCAAACACCATAACCTATTGTGATTCAATCTTTCCTTAAATATCAAAAATACTGCAATTTTCTGAGCAGCCTAATTTAAAACAAAAACACATCTCTCTCTCTTTCCCGGTTGTAGAGTTAAGAATCAAGCACGTGCAGTATAGAAACAAACCCAGTTCGCTGGACAACCTTCCTCCTTATCAGTTGAAGATCTTAATAGATCATGGAGCCTGTAATATAGACCTCCGTATATTATACATATAAAACCATACACCATACACAAAAGTTTAGCCAACCAAGCCTGTATAGTAACGACGTGAAGGTGAATGAAATTAAACAGAGCCAGTGACTGAGGGAGGCAGAGGGGCCAGCCGCTCTTCCTCGCAGCCTCGAAAGCAAGTTTTTCGGGCAAAAATCTCATAACTAGGTTAGAGAACGAGTACAGTTCAGATATCCCCCCCCCCCCCCATCTCACTGAACAGAGCACAGTCACAGTTCTCTTGATAGCCTATGCATATAAAACGCAGTCGTATATAGCACAAAGATTAGTCAACCAAGCCTATATAGTAAAGACTAGGTCTAGGTGAATGAACGACGACTGTTAATCGAAAATATAAAAAAAATGATTGACTTGTCAAATAACACGTGTTAGATAATTTCTCAACCCACCACGAAGCATGTAACACTTTAACCCCTCTCCTTCAAACAGCTCTCCCAAGATTCGAGTTTGTTGAAACTAAATCTTAACTGTAGGGGAGGTGAGCAGATTAGGACAGATAATACGCTATCTTTAGATTTACCTCGATTAATTTTGGCCTCTCACATAGTTGCTCCGTTTAAATTAAAGCTTAACGCTTCCGGACTTGATAATGATCCCAAATTATTTGGTTGGTAAATTTGTATAAAACTCTCCAGTGGGTAAAAATTCCAAAATAAAGTTTTTAATTATGTGAACTCTTCAAAAGACATGAGGATTTGACAAATGCACCTGTATGTCATGCAGTATTCCGGTGGTACAGTACATATATTAATATATCCACCAGTCACGACTAGAGAAACCCAAGTCGTAACATCAATTCATACTAATACTAAATTGAAACCTTAGAACATAAGTATTTTCGAGTATATGCTTGCATAGAAAATATTACACTATAAGGACAGTAGAGATAAAAAGGAAAGGTTCAGTCGCAGGATGGTTCTAAACGATACGATAAGAAGCAGGATAAATCTATTACGATGGGTCAATATTAACTGAATGTTACAATCAAGCCAGGAGTGAAAGTGGAAGAGTTGAAAAACCCGGGCGCAGAAAGGAATCGGGTTTTTAAGAAACGCCACAGAGCAAGTTAATTCTGTGATGTATAGAAGTAACATTGTTATGTTACCTGTAACTGGAACTTCAGCTTAGTGTGAGAAAACCTGCCAAACTCAAGTGTAACGAGGAAACAAGTGTTCAATAAAAACAACACGAAGTAAGTTAAAATATTATGAGGAAGAGACTGTTATTATATTACCTGTAAATGACTAATCGTCCAGGTGTTCGGAGACAGTCACTGAGTCAGTTTATATCAATAACAAAATATAACATATAAAATAATATAACACAACACCCCGACACTTTCATAATATCACCCCTGCTCTAAAATAAACTCACACAGGTGCCCTGTCCCACCCACAACATGACACGCCTGCCCCACCCCTCCCTCAAGGTGACATACCTTTATCAAACTCTGACCCCAGGGGACACGTGGAATGTTCATTCATCTTAAGATACTCGACATAAATTAGTATGAGTTTGAAATTTGGAGAAATCAAAAAATCTGCCAGGAACTCGATAAGAAACCATTGGAATTTTCTATTCTTAGATTCAACACTGGACGAAAACCGTAAGCAAGAAAAATGAGTTAAATTTGGACAGAGAACAGATCCTTGGTGGTCTTTGTGATCAACTGAAAGGTTTTTGTGAATCTGTCTAAAGCAAATCCTTACTGAAAGCTGAACCCTGCACCAGCAACTTTCAGATTACTCTAAAAGTACAAAACGATTTGTAAAGAATCAGCCTGTAATCAGATGACCAATATATTTAACCTCTGATCAATTCACGTGCCAACATTCTCTGATCAATCTTTTGGCGGAAAAGTAGCAGACAGCTAAACAATGTTAGTGATGACTTCCGGTCATTGGAAGATTGAGGGCGACGACAAAGACAAATTATTCCTTGTGTTAGTGCCAAGACTGAACGCCGATTAACACATCTGGGTTATTCCCCTTTGTAACAGACTGACCAGACGACTTAAGGTAAGCTCGGTTGTTTTGAGATCTGTCAAGGCAATGGAAATTATCCAACCTCGTGTTCATTATCTGACCACCGGAATTTGAGGCTTGGTTTGAAGTGGAAAGTATACATTGTATGGATTAAAGATAGAAATTTGAAAAATTGTCTTGTTTGAAGACTTCTAAAAAACCTCATCCATAGTCCATAAAGGCAATACACTAAATTCGTAAAAAGGGAATATCACTTTCAACTTCATAATAATCAACTTTCTTAAAAATTCAACTTAAATCAACTTTATATCCAAAATATTAATTTATCTTTTCTTTTCTCTTCAGATCACAACCAAATCTCACGGAAAGAGTCGGGGTTGCGCAAGATTTTTCTAATTTTCGGAGACAAAAATGGAATTGAAAACTTCGGAACCGGGTTAAAGTCAGATCCGAACATTCTAAAGGTATTGCGAAATCTAATTTAAACAGACAATAGCCAAAAAGAAGAGAAAATCCACTTAAATTGAGAATACCAAATTAGTCTTATAGTCTACGAAGACTCCGTTTACAAACAATGATTTCGGAGCTCAGAATTTCGCAATACTCTACATTAGTATTAATTAAAGTCTGGATGGTTCGCAACACAGTCTCTTGGTAATGGAGAAATCAAACTATTTTATTAGTCCTTTCTGTAAATAAATTAACGATACCAGATGTGTGAAAGTAATGGAAGGTAGAGATCATACATGTCTAAAAAACTGATAGGGAACTGAGTTTTAAACTCTACTTTATGTTTTTGCTGGAAGCAATTGAAGGTTAGCCAAGCCAATTTGGTGTATACATATCGGTATACAATGAGAACAAGAAAAAGCCTCTCTTTTTTATGTCCCAGTGTCTATTGAATAATAAAGAGCAAGGCCTGTAGCATAGAGGGCTTCAGCTTTTCGGTTATTAGACAGAGAGTACAGTCACACACTGAATTAAGCAACATTGGTCTTTAATTTTTTGTTTACCATTGTCAATGGAATTGACGTATTGCGGTCGACAAGATAACCACGCCCCTTTCAACAAGGGAGGTAAATCTTCAATGTTCCGTCAACCTTCCCTGACGTCGCATAACAAGACTGTAAGCTTCAAGATAAGACTGAATAATATTGAATGACACTTGGACATAATAAAATCCCACCAAAAAATCAAACGCATTTGTAAAATGATTATATGTTCACCCCAAATCTATGAGTAGTTACAAACAAGGCATGCAGGGGAATACAAATCCGTAAAAGCAAGACAATTCCATCAATTATAAATCTCGCCCAAAGAATGATCTGTATGGAACATTTGTTTAGGAACAGAAAAATAAAAATCGACCCCGACCCAAATATTTTGTCCTTGAAGTCACCCAGACCAGATGGCAGACGATAAAATAACCTAAATTTAAAATCTTCCGATTTATTATTATTTTAATCTGAATAATTAGCCATCTTGAAAGTATATTATCAGGGCCATTATTTCGACTTTGTACCGGGGACAGAAATAGACTCATATTAAAATATAGGTAACTCAGGTAATTAGCCGGTTTTTAGATTATCAGTGATATATATATATGTTGTCCTTCGTTTGTACTGACACTCCAAATATAGGTTGTTTATTATTTATACAGATTGAATTGTTGATTAATATCGCTTATTGCCCTGGAAGGTGTTAGTTATCAAAGCACTTCCGAGATTAGTTTTTAATTGTTTAATAGAAAGATTTTTAGGAGATCGTTTACCTTAGTCCTCAATCTTGACGAGGTTAATGTTTAGCATCTGATCGACCACCATACCAATTAAAACACTGTATATTTAACAATATTTGTACATCTAGATCTGAAGTTTCAATGGCCAACAATGGGATGATATTTCCCTTTTGTTTTAACACAAACAGTATATGTGAAATTGGGTGATAATATATGTTGGACACATGAGGTCTGGATCGTTATGATGATGTTACACAACAAGACTGACTGAGCGGACACCATTTCTAAATAAAACAGTGGACAACACAATGGTGGACTTTGATACCGTACCCGATACCTAGACGTCAGATATGTTTGTATTTTGTAAGATTTAAAAGTTTAATCTGGGAAGAGAGAGGTATGACATGTCCACCGGTAGAGGTCAGTGCGTGTACCCACTCAACAACCAATTAGATTGTTGATATTGTACTATCACGTGATGGCGGCTATCGTGATGTTCCTTTTGATTCCAAACATTTGACATTTGAACAAATGCTTGTCTATATGATGTTCTACAAGAAAACTGTCCATCCTTCAACAAAGTTTTCATAGTTTTCAAATAATTTGTACATCTTTCAGAGCATTCCCACCCTTCATGCAATATCTTGGTTACTCTACTGCTGGTTACATTGATAAGACTCGGCTTATAGTACAAAACACCATTGATAACAGTTGACTGAAAAGTTCCACAATAAAAAGAATACTGCCTCTTACTTCAATTTTAATGAGGGTTTTCGAAGGTTTGCCAAAACGCAGTGATATTTGCTAATACCACCAAGATCGGCATCTGAGGTCGCTAAATCCAGAATCACGTCTAAGGCTTCGGTGCTGAACGCGGCGACCCTCCTACTCGTCTCGGTCAGTCTCTGCCAGAAGGCCGGAGAAACTTACCGAGATGGCCGGGTGGATTCGTCAGCGCTGTTTGACCAGAGATATTTGAAGATATATTAAAAGAGAATTATGAATGAGAATTAAGTGTATATGTGAAGGTCGAGTTGTGCCAATTGTCGAGTATAATGATGGATCAGCCGTCAAGTCTGTATAATATATTGTTTTAATACGCGCACCGGGATATCGACTGGTGTTTATTGACGGTCAAGTGGTCTACACACAGTTCACTATCTACCTTACCTTCCCTCACTGGAGTCGGGATTTTACTGCGGTCGGGATTTCACTATCTACTTGCCCCTACCTCGCCTTACTATGGTCGGTCGTACCTCACCCTGCCTCTCTGGGCTCTAGAGGTTTTCCAGGGACAGAAATATTTAAATTACCCCAATCGTCAACGAATTTTAGGGGTAGGGATTTCTTTTTTTGCCTTCCTTCTCAGTGACAAAATTTGTGATCTCCTCTCCTGACCAGATTGGCTGTGTTCCTTTATCATGAAGGAATTTTGCCCATCCCTGTTCCCTTTTCTTGAAATACTGTGAAAAATTGAAAATCATCTAACATGCAATTGATCTGGAAACCAGACCCAGATTATGCAGTCTGAGTGATATCAGTGCAAGGATGAGAATATCATTTGAGAAACATATCACAAAAGAGACAGTCTTGGCCCCTTAGATGTAGAATATTATGTGCTGCAAAAGCACAAACAATTTAAAACGACCTGATAAGATCTAGTCAATTGATCCTGAAGGGAAAATATTTAGTTAAAATTTCTCAGCGAGTAAAGTTAAAACTATTAATAAAGATGAAAGTTATCTAATAATAAATTATAAAACTGTATTTTAATTACAGGACAAGATGAAATCTTACTCCGATCTTATATTGAATAAATCTTTTCATTTTACTCAAGTTATTTCAACTATTTTCTTACAGTTTTAGGCACATATTTCTTTTTCATTTTACCCTTTTCGCAGTTCCATAGATCTGTTTCATCAAGCCATCAATATGTTTCGTTTGATTGAGTTATCTTGAATGATCCAGGATGGCTATTGAACTCATTTCATGTCTACCTCATTGATTGAGTCATCTTGAATGATCCAGGATGGCTATTGAACTCATTTCATGTCTACCTCATTGATTGAGTCATCTTGAATGATCCAGGATGGCTATTGAACTCATTTCATGTCTACCTCACTGATTGAGTCATCTTGAATGATCCAGGATGGCTATTGGACTCATTTCATGTCCACCTCATTGATTTTATCATCTTGCATGATCCAGGATGGCTACTGACAGTATAGGTTTGTTATTTCAATTTGATTTCGACTTAGACAGCAGGATTTCAGTTTGTAAAGGTCTTCTATTTCTGGTAATATTTAATCCACACCACGCCAATGATCTTTTTATGCTCTATTTTTCTATCATCAGACAAATTTATTGTAACATTCGGGTCATTTCATTGTAAAATTTCAATGCAGGTAAAATTTAAATAAAGAGTTTAAAAACAGACAGGCATCAAACTTTGTCAATGACCCAGTAAAAACTATTAAAATATTCTTTTCACACAACCTAACCGTCTTACCACAAATATTTCCATTGACAATATCAAGAATTAACACAGCTTTATAAAATTACAGGCCATTTTGAGAAAAGAAGCCCCACACCTATTGTAGTAAAGTGATTTTAAATTATTATTATATTTTGACATTTTGAACCTTGTTTTAAAGATTATGGTAATAAGTTAAGAGAGAATGTTATGTTAGAGGAAAATGAATTGATCTGATCACGATTATCCGAGTTCTCATACTCTTGGATTGTACAATCTCACATTCTAGCCATGGAGTACGAATTATATCTTAAATATCTCTACCATCGGTTGTAATAAAAAACCGTATATGCAAAACAATTCCAGTAACCAAAAATCTTGTTTAAATCAGTGATAAGAAAAAGATATTTATGTGAGGGGGCAACTCTTTTGTTTTTATGAATGAAGCGCTGTCTGTAATAACATCGGCATAATATGTTGAGGAGGTAGTGTCCGAGTTATATTTCGTAACATAATGACTGTAGTATTACGATTGTAAGAACATGTGAAGATACAATACAATTTAACAATATACGTGTATGATTATTATACAATTCTATACCCTGTATTTCACCACTTACAATCATTATACAATCCTAAATTACCCCCAGTTTTACCCTGCAAACTGTCATTGTATTGTTACTGAATTACACTTTAATTCTAGGGGTTTGGATATGGAAATTAGGGGTCATCACCCCACCAATTCAATCCCCTAAACATTGATACAAGCACAATATTCAAAGTCAAAATAATTTTAACGTTAACAACTAGGCTAATCGTCTAAAAATTCAAACTTACTTTTTGTTATAAAGGTACATTTTTATTTGAGTAGAAATATTACCTATGATTACAAATTGGTTAAAAAAAAATATAAATAGTCAATTCACTTTTATTAAAAAATTATTTCATCGTCTACTTTGTCGACTAAACCTTTTAATAACAAATTACTAAATCGTGAACCCTATATTGTCAAAATATCTTCCAATTTTATTTATTTCTTTGTTTATTTGTTTGTTTGTTTACATTTATTTAATTTCATTTATTCATTTATTTCAGATTTACACTGGCGAAAATGGAAAAATAGCATACACGGTTCTAAAAAAGAAACTTGGTATTGAAGTTTTGTTCTTGTACCATTGTAAAAAGGTTTTATAAAAACTCATTTAAATTATTTATCTGCATTCTCAAAAATAACTATAGATGAAATGAAATGAATGGAGTTTTACGTCCTACTTTTCTGCACCATGTGGGCTAATGAAGACTGAAAAATAAATATAGAAGCCTAATAAGTATGATACAAGCAACTTTTACTTACCGGTAACCTGTAGCTAAATTTATAATTGGGTGTCGTTGTTCAGAAACAAACTTAATTTTACTCCAAAACATAGTTTATTTTACTTCCGCTTTATTTTCTTCATTTTCTCACTCATTTTACCTTTTAACAAAATATTCTGTTTTATTCACAAACTTTACAAAGTAAAAACATTTTTGTGAAAGTCGTTTGTCTTTGAAGTTCCTGTTTCATTCACTAAGTCCAGATGTTGAAGTTTTCTTATTTTCTTGCCTTTATATTCACAATTTATCTTCCATTCTATTTCACAATGTCCTGACAGAAATCATATCAGGAGTAAAGTGCATTCATAAATTTATTCTGATACAATCAAAGTCAATAGCAGATCCTTAACGCATAAATATGAATCAGAAAAGGCGAAAAATTATAAGCGAAATCCCAAATCAAGCACCTACGGACTACGCCTTCACAAATACAGTCTGGTCCATTCGAATAGTCCAGATGGCCTCGAAGATTTTTTACCACAATTCTATTTCTTAATTCTCGTATATAAATCAGAGATGTTTAATCATATTTACAATGGAAGTCAATATACAAGTCTTATATATCAACGTATCCACTACACTTTTTGCTACATCCTTAAATAAATCAAACGAGTCAAAAATAATATCTTCTAAACCAATCTCTAGTTTAAAACCCTCACATTACAGAACGATAGTCTTCAAATATTCAAAAGAGAATTAACCATTGTTATTTGTCGAAATAGGCATCACAAAACAATAATACAAATTCTTGACCGAAAGATACTAATCATCTTATAGACCCTATTAAACTTTTTCAATATTTCAAAAAAAAGTCTTAGTGATAAATTGATTAGACATGTTCTAATTGATATATTGATATATTTCAGATCTCAGTCCCACAATCTTGTAGGGGTGCCACCATCCAGACGGGGCATGCTCCCTTCATAAAAAGATGGGGTACCTGTTTGTATTTTTAATAAATAAAACAGTAACGTTTATCAACAAGCCCCAGCATGGTGCATCACTTTAGTTCCCCTATCTATAAGAGTCACCCCCAGCGACGATGTGAGTGTCGGGCTGATAAGAAATAGTTTCTAGTCGTCACCATGCTTAGAGTTTTAAAACGTACACAACAAGGGGCCTTATTCATAAAACACTAAGATAAAAATCAAGATTTCATAAATACAGAAATATGATTGGTTAATAATTTAAAATTGATCTTGGTGGTTGACCAAACGTCCCTCTTGGTACGAAGTCAAAGTCAAGTTGAAATTTACAGAAATTAAGCAGAATTCTGTCCAACTAAACAGAGCAAACCGTCAAACTGAGTAAACCTTCAAAAAATCTATATAGAAGGCTTCGACAGTGCACACCCGTTAAAGGTATGGTCTGATTGTAATCGATGATTGGTGATAGTCCAGAACACAAGTGAATGTTGAAACAAGCCGAATCAGCGAGATAGTTAGTTGCAGTGGTTCTCAACCTATTTCAGTCTTCATACCCCTGGAGCGATCACATGGACCTTTCACACCCCAAAAAAATTGTTTCATCCACATTTCCAGCATGTGATGATGTGAGGTGCTCTCTCAACTCAAAATAAAATCTTCCCCTACACCAGTTGGCCACACCCCTGACACCCTAGTCCCACACCCCTGATACCCTAGTCCCACAACCCCAGGGAGTGAAAACACCTCAGGTGAATAGGGCTTCTGATACAGCGATACTAATTTTCTTGGAAAAAGTTGGTTCCTCTTTGTTAATCTGTCAGATCGTTCTCTTCCTGTTCACAATATGTAACTCTATGATAATACATTGTTATATATCGTTTGTTTTATCTATCCCGTTCAAACTGAAAAACAAACAACCATAAATCTACATTAAATAGTTCCGGATAGACTATTTTACTTCAGTTCCGTGAAAACAAAAACCGGAATATATTTACAACAATAAGAGAGACAAATCTACAAATACCAAGTACAACTAACTCTGGGTTCCGTATTACAAGATAGAAAACTGTCTGTCATTGGTGAATATACCAATACATAGGTCCTTAAAAATCAAAATCAGAAGTAACTAGCAAATTCAAACCAACAACAATGAATTCAGAGAGATAGACACCAACTGTCAACACCAAGAACTTTCTTTCACTATTAAAAACGAAAAATTAAACTTAATATGTTCGACACTTCAAGATTCTAGAAAATCCCAATATTTCCTAAATCTTGTATTAATTATTTAAAACCTGCAGTGGTCATTGGAAAATAGTCACATGATAACGTCAATGGAGCAAAAACTACCACAAATCTTGTATTGGGCACTCTCCAAAATCCTGTTGAATTCACATACATGTAATTCAAATACTCTGATTGTCAATCCGATCACTTGAATACTTGAATACTTGAATAATTGAGCGCATTCAATACAAAAATACTTTTACAATCATCCAATCTAAAAACTAGTATCAGTTACAAACTCCACTTGAATGCATATATTGTAAAAACTTGAACAGAATCTCCAAAACTTGCATGTCACGGAACAACACCAGTTTGATTTCATTCAGTTCTATAAATACTATAATTGTCACTACAATAATCACACAAATCCTGTTTGCAACATAGTAACAATTTGTATAACAATAATCACAAGTTGTAGAAGATAGTATAATATAGTAAACTAGTAAAATATCGAGACCCACTGACTGATTTACCCTCGGTCTGATAAGGGTTCAAGGGGATTTGAAGGGGGTAAGTCTGGGTACCTGGGGGTCTCCCGGATAGAATCTAGGAGTCTGAGACCATCTGTCATATTTCTAATCTACCCCCCAGAAACTAACCAGAGTTAGTATTTAAAGTCACACGGCCTCGATTAGAAATAAGAGACACTGTAAACGGAACCATACATGTGAATCACCCTTGTTATAAATGTTAAATGGCCTTTTAATAAAATGTAATGACTTGGGATGCTCTCTCAATTTTATCTTATGCTCATCATAATTTCCAAACTAGTTCCTGCTATTCCAATGAAAATAATCGCTAGGGTATAACAGACATTCATTTGGCGTGAATGGCTTCATTTGTAGTTTGGAAAGGGCTCATTTTATGTTTTATTTTATTGATTCTTGATGTAACATAATAAACCATATTAAACGTCAAGAGTGCCTTCACTGATACACAATCAAACATCCACCCAAACATCAGAATAAAAGTGGTCGCGCCTTTAATAAAGTAATAATTAGTGAACAGATTGATAATGTAATAAAAGAAGTGATTTATAACTTGTTTTTATTAAATATTATCACCGTGATTAACCAGCTGGCTTGTTATTCGTCATTCATTAAAAACACATAGTCATCCTTCATTCCAGGAACGCATATTTCGAAATATATGTACCTAAACAAAATGGAATTTTGTTTTTCGAGCCTTATTAGGCGAATGAAGAGAGGCAACTCTATCAAGCAATGTGCATGACATGACTTTTCTGTCTTTTCTTTTTGATCCCGTAGTACCCTATGGTTGAATCTGCCTTAATATCACCAGGGAGCAAGTGAACACCAATTAGGGTATCAGTTTCTTCAATAACTTCAAAAGTACTGCTATATAAATAATCTAAAAGCTTGAAATTCCGATTGTGTCAAGAATTCTTCGTTTTGATCTTAAACCCTCCCTGTCCACAGACAAACTTTCATTTGAAATATGTTGGTTTCATCAGTTTCCTCTCGTCAGAAGGGGGATAGCTGCAGTCATCTGGTGACAGCTAAAGCAAGGGTACTAAGGTAACCCAGACTTTGTGTTATGGAGATTGTGAAATATAGAAGGTCTTCGGTAGTTAAGGGGACGCAACTAATGTTATAAGAATTCACTTTATCAATTGATAGAGAATTTTTATTTTAAAAAAACGTAATTGATTGTAATGAAATGAAATAGATCATTAACCTACTCTTGACCATTCTCTCTGTGCCATTTATTATCGATATAACTAGACCACTGGAAATTCAACTTGAACGGAGGGAAGAAAGTGGGCACCGAAAATATACGTCACAAGTACGAAGGGTGTGGACAGTGGAGTTAATAGGAAATATTAGGTGATGGGATAAAACAGGGGCCACAGACTCATCCAGGAGGGGAACCAGGCAATTCTTTCACTATGTAAAATAACAATAAAAAGTTGGAAAATCTTCTGCCCCTCCTTAAAGACGCTACTAGGCGTGGGAGTATAACTATACTAATCAAAACAGTCTAAAAGTTTCGTCTGGACCCTCGGGCTAAAAATTAAATTTAGAAAAAAACTGTCAATTTTACCTGGTAAGAAAATACCTAATTATTTAAATTGATTCAATCAAACAAACTGACCTCCAGTCTTTTACCACAGCAGTGTTAGATTTTATTTTCTTATGGTATTTTACGAAACGTGCTGACTATACATAATATTTATCTGGTCTCTGATAATTATTTTTGACAGAGGTCCATCTGAAAGTCTTCATATCTGATTGGTAATCCTTAATGGACATCGTACAGCACCGTCTATTCGCACTTTGCAGCGTAAGACAGATAAACAATGGCCGAAAATTGCCGAACATTTGATATTAAGTAATAGATGCGACCAAGAGGCCTTATTCTGATTGTTCGATTACTTAAATCAAATTAAAGCTAAGTAATTATTGACCAATCAGGTTTGAATCTAAATCTAATCTTAAAGGAGCCCTCACACCCTAGAGATTACTATAATTCGCAACCATACACAACTAGTGATTGCCAAGGTGTGAGGCCACATTTAGTTTGTAATGATAAGGCTCTAGAGTTTTTAACATAATTGTACATTTGGGAGAATCAAACGCTCCCTACCCCGAAGACTATCTGATGTTTTGTCTAGTCCCCTTGCCTCGTGAGAAATAAATCTGATAATTTATGAACACGTGTTGTCGACCATAAAACATTGTAACTATGTATAATAATTTGTTAAACTGACGTATTATTACCTAGAGGTGTAATATTGGGAGGTTTTTATCTGATTTAAAATATATCTGTAACAGATACAACAGAATACAACTAAGTATCTTACTCTAGCGTATTAAATTGTTACCGTTAACATACTCTGAGAAAATAGATATATACCTAGTAATACCTCAAACCTTTAACAGCCTGTTAATCACAGGACGATCTAATGTATTAGAATACATGTACTAGTACTTGTGCCCCTTCGGGATACCAGCAAATATCAAATACCTGGAATCATCTTGGACAATTTGAATGATACTACTTTCAAATATCGGTTGTGAATTCAGTAATTCCTTTTAGTGGGTGAAGTTTTACCGGGGACACCTCAAACTAAGAAAAAGGTTACTTAGAGTCGAAATGGTTGGAAACTAAGGATCTAATAGCGTCATGAACACAATTAACATCCCCAAAACACCTCAATGATTTTAAAAACATATATTACTAACATATACAAAATGATGATGGTGACAATGTGTGAAGAAGGGTTAGTCAGATACCGGAAGTGACATAACTCAAACCGGAAATGGCACATTGACTGATATGTTACGTGTTCCTCATTGACATAATAATTCAATAAACACAGTAATATATCCTATTGTCTTCACCAGGGAAATGATTCAAACCACAATTATGCCTTTTATCTTGTAGTAGGATATATGAGGTTTGGAAGCGAAATAGATCGTCTTCGTCGTTCATTTACGAGTGTATAGCAACATTTTGCTCTGTTTTTAAAGGTGTTATTCTGAGGGTAATGTCTAGTAAAAGCCAGCCTAAGATGGGGGAGGGGTGAGAGAATCAGCACTAATTAAACCCGACTTACATTCTACATAACTATTTATCCTACTTCAAATTCAAGTAGATTGTTTATGTTTATGTGTTCAATTGTACCCGAATGTTCGAAACAATATTAAAGGTTGGACATGCTAACATTTGTCGTTACATCTTTACGAGTTTAAATATAGCAATAAACATAAAGGTAGACAGGCTGAATGGACATGAAAACAGGCGCGTAGCTTCAGGGGAAAAATAGATTGCCCCCCTGAAAACTTCCAAAACCGACCAGTTCCATTACTGCAACTAAAGGCCATACACCATACACTCCGGATATATTACTTGTCCCTTTGTATATATTACTTGTCCCTCTGTATATATTACATGTCCCTCCAGATATATTATTTGCCCCTCTGTATATATTACTTGTCCCTTCAGATATATTACTTGTCCCTTCAGATGTATTACATGTCCCTCCAGATATATTACTTGTCCCTCTGTATATATTACTTGTTCCTCTGTATATATTACTTGTCCCTCCAGATATATTACTTGCCCCTCCACATATATTACTTGCCCCTCTGGACATATTACTTGCTCTTCTGTATATATTACTTGCCCCTCCAGATATATTACTTGCCCCTCTGTATATATTACTTGCCCCTCTGCATATATTACTTGCCCCTCCATATATATTACTTGCCCCTCTGTAAATATTACTTGCCCCTCCAGATATATTACTTGCCCATCCAGATATATTACTTGCCCCCCTAACAATCAAGTCTGGCTACGAGCGTGCATTGGAAGTTTAAATTCTAAAAACCATCCTAGAGTATCACACGTGTATGAAAATAATGAAAATTACTTATATTACAGGTAAAAATAAATAACAAGTTTTTATATCATAATATTTTATATTGAAAAGTAGAAATTGATGTTTAAAAATCATTATATTTTATTTACACCTCTCCAGCTCGAGTTTATTTAAAAATTTCTGAAATAGTGAACGTTAACCATCTGGCGAGCAAGGGGTTAACATAATTCTTCCATTAACCTAACCCTTTAACCCCCAGATCTCTTACACATTTTTTTATTGCAATTTCTGGTTTTCATTTTCAAATTATTTTTCATTCTAATTTTCGGTTCCATTTTTTTAAAATGTTCATATGTTCGTCTACCGATTTTTCAAATGAAGTCAAGCGTCTAGTCTACCTGCACTCTGAACACAGAGACCTGACATTGTATCAAGTAAAGTCATTTGTAGCTTTGAGCGCCATTTACGATATTTTTCTCAACGAGGAAGTTAGGGCTTTATACTATATTTTTTAAGAGTATGAGTATCCGCTGTGGGCACCCATGCAACCAGGACAGGATATTGATATCGACATTTTTGTTCTTTTAAAACAAAATTATGAATGACCCATTAACAGCCTAGTGGGCCTTTTTCAACCATGCCCACTCACCATAGTCGACATTCGACATAGAATCGACACCAGACCATGTTTTCGAGGCTGTCAGTTAAAAGTTGTGATTTTAATGCATTAACGAAGTTTCTAACGAATTTTTATCTCTGTTAAAATAAACAATCCGAGGTTTAAAATTCAGCTTGTCATTTTATTGTTAGTTATTTTCAACTTGGCATCATTCAATCAATACAACAGTTCAATTGGTACAGGTCTATTTCACAAATATCTACAAATTCTCAGAGCTTTGACTATTTCTGGATCTGATTTAGTTCTACTACTGGTTTTCATGATGAGCATTAGCCTATGTATCCGCGGATAGAAGTTGGGGGGGCAGAAGGATATCGGGTGTTTTACACTTAATAACAAACCCACATAAAACCCATGAAGTCGGGTATTTTGAGGGTAAAATAAGGCAGATAAACGAATTTATTTCTAATATGAGTAAACCTGTGTAATCTTACCCCACTCTCAATAATCTTTTGCACAGAGAAGACTTTACAACCACAATAACAGAACAGCTAAAAGGTGGTGGGGGGGGGGGGGAGGGTATTGTTAATCATGCTCTATCTGACCTCTAACGAAAGAAATGTTAAAAACAGTAAACACTTCAGAGAATATTTTTGCTACTTAATATCTACTTGAAATACTTCATGTTTATTTTTATTTTGACATATTTGATGACTTCCGGTTGTAATTAAACTGAATCTCATATTGATCAAATTCTTTTCGTTTTGACAACATTTTTTCCTGGTCCATTTCATTACGAAACCCACTGCTAGACAAATCCAATGTTCAGTTGATAGAGTGAGGGGGTCAACTATTTCTATAAGAGGGTGGTTTTGGTGACTACCGAGTACACTACAGTGAGAGGATCTGAGATATGGAGCAAGACATCAAATATGTGTTTTCATAAACTTCATATAAAAGGACGTATTTAACATCTTTAATCAAAAAGACACAGCAAGCACGTCACCTTCAGTACAAATTGAGAACAGAGAAATTAGAAGTTTTTGTGCTGTATCGTCAACTGAAGATCTCCTACGACCATAGAACAATTATTAGTCTATTAACGGAAACAGTCACTTAGTAGAATTTACCAAATATTTCCGTTGGTTTGTCATATACACTTGAGTTGGGTGTGGACATAATACAGTAATTATAACATCTTCTTTAGGTTCTTGTATGGGGTGAGTTCGGGAGGGGGGGGGGGGATTTGCCTCACATCCATAGGCACAATGGCGGTGCCAGAAAGGAAGGGGGCAGAGGGGGCAGCCTCGCAGCACCGAAAGCAAGTTTTTTGGGCAAAAATCTACATTAGAAATTCGGGCAATCTAAAATATTTGGCCCCGTTCTGACGTAAACCTGGCTCCGTCACTGCAGTTAATTAGTTGATTGTTTGCAGGGGCTAAGTTGAGGTTGTTTTTTTTTTTGGGGTGGGTGGGGATTACCTGGGCAGCGGATGGAGGCTTTGGCAAAACGAGATAACAGACAAGTAATGGATGGTGGATTCTCAGTCCAGTCCTCTAACAACAATATATAAATTAACGATAGAAAGACGAAGTTTATGAAGAGTATGTATTTCAGATTGGTGAGAATTAAATAATTTTTACTTTCCTTACCTTGGGTTTCTAATATTCATTCAAAACTATTCCGATATTCACAAATTCACAAAATATAACCTAGTCTCATAATATATTCCAAAAAACTCTAATACCTTTCACTTTACACTTTTCATTCATAAATAAGAGGAGTATTCTGTAGTTATTATTCCAAATCTAAGTATAATTTTTACGATACACGATTTAAAACGGCATAAACAGTAGAAACTTTCAACAATGAAATCTTTCAACCGATATATTAGATAGTACGATACATATAATCCAGATAGCTATTCACAGTGTAAAAAGAAAATTAAATGCCAGAGTCGAATTGTTGTAAGAATGTATAACGTATAGCCCAGTAAAAAATAAATGGAGTTTTACGCCTTCTGAAGCATTAGACTGTGTGAAATTCCAGAATTGTCCAAAGAGTTACGAAATTTTAGGTCCTATTAAGAATTAAGACAGTAACTAATGTAAGAATAAAAGTTATCTAGCTGTGAATTGTATTAAAAGTTTTATTATATATTATAACATCGATTGCTAGTTTCCCTTCCTACTTGATACTCCGATATTGGTCAATTCCTGCCGTAATTAGTCTCATATATATTATAGTGGGAGGGAGGAGGATATATATATATATATATACATTGTTATATTAAGTATCCAACTGTGCAGAGTAGCACATAGTTGTTTTACTTGATATATCTCTTTTAATGGAATTCAGACAGAGGCCTTTTCTGGCGTTAAATAAGTCATCTTTCTTCATTATTCCAGTTGACTCTGCTGGCAATGGGTACCGATAATCCGGGAAAGATTCAGACCAGGGACCTTATTTTCCAAAACTTAAATAAAACCCAGATTTTAATAAATACAGTGATCTGATTGGATGGCAAAAAACAGATGTGGTCTCATAATGCAATAGGAACTAATTAAAATTGGAAAATTGGTTCATTATAATTGAAGAAAGTAAAACCAAAAACAGTGTAATTGAGTACAATATAAGACAGTTTAATACAAAGTTATACCATGTTAAACTATGTTTTTATATCACGTAGAAAATAAAGTTTGTATCAATTTGTCTCTGGGGTGGTGTAAAACAGTTCATATTAGAGTTTACAGACGATTCATATGGTAACATTCTGTGTCTAAAACAACTATTCTGGCAATACTTCATTTCAATATGTTATCTTAGCTAAATTTCCCTCATTGCCCACTGTGTCCATTACTCGTATTCATTAGCCAGGTATCTTATTAAATTCGGTTTCTCAAACAACTACTTTCTTTCAATATGCTATCTTAGCTAAATTTCCCTCACTGCCCACTGCGTCTTATTGTTCTATTTTACAATTTGTTTCTATAGCAACTATTCTGTCAATACTTTACTTCAATATATTATTTTGAATAAATTCGCCTCATTGCCCACTGCATTCTATTGTTCGTACCCATAAACAAGGTACAGAAAAAGTAAAAAATAATTGCAAGAAATGCTTATCAAGTGAAGTGAAGTAAAATAGAGTTTTATATCCTACTGAACTGTATCTAATTCGGCTTATGAAATGAAATGCAGCTTTAGATTATATTTTTAACTAGTAATAAGCCATCTTAGAGGATGTAAAAACGATGGCAACCTATGGTTTATTGTACATGTAAAAAATCACAACCTAGAATGTGTAAAATACCCCCAGTAACAAAGAAATAACAACATGTATGTAGGGTATTATATGATGGTGTTAAAAAGATACTAGAAGTGTTAGAATGTGGATTAGATTGTTGTTTTTATCTTGTCTATCATGGTATATCAGTATTATATCATCACGATCTCCAGTCAACTAACATTATCATTCATAAAACTCGACTCATTCCGCCTGTTTATCTTGTCTATCATGGTATATCAGTATTATATCATCAAGATCTCCAGTCAACTAACATTATCATTCATAAAACTCGACTCATTCCGCCTGTTTATCTTGTCTATCGTGGTATATCAGTATTATATCATCAAGATCTCCAGTCAACTAACATTATCATTCATAAAACTCGACTCATTCCGTCTGTTTATCTTGTCTATCATGGTATATCAGTATTATATCATCACGATCTCCAGTCAACTAACATTATCATTCATAAAACTCGACTCATTCCGCCTGTTCAACGACTTACTTACTTTACTCACAGACCTCAATCCTAAAGTTGTAAATTAAACCCCATCCCTTAGATTCATTGAAAGGATTGTAAAGATGTATTTCTTAAATATTCTGTGTATCAGGGTCGATGATATCATCAATTTGTACCATTCCAATTTTCAATCAGACTGTGGTTCCTGCAATTCCACTATGAAGAATTGATGACGTCACTATCGCAAAGGGTCTTTTATAATATGAGCAGATTTTGCAGATCTCAGTTTAAGTTGATTACATGAACCAGAAACGCCTGATTGAAAATGGTGCAAAGTGATGCTATCAGTGCTCCCGATACACATAACTAGTTTAGAAAACCTCTTTGAATCTCTGTTATGTTCTAAAATGTATCACTTGGTAGTTAAAATAAATTTAATTGTCCACTGATACACACACAAATATAACAAAAACACCAAAACATCCCGAAACACTCTTTATAAGCCTTCAGATGATCTGGGAGTATTAAACTTGACATCGAACAATTAGTTGTCTCTGATCCACACAAACAGAGTTAAAACATTACTGTACTTGACACAGTTAAAATATTCATCCTGTTTCAATCTAGGAATGTACAGAGGTGATGCCCTACAGTGTTTTCAAAACAAGAACATGGAAACAGGTCGGTTCGGGTTATCTTGATAATTAATTATGTAGAAATATTTGTTGCGGTCCAATCTAAATCTACTAATTATCTAACGGTATATGATGAAATGGCAGATTTGTATTTTGAAATTTGACTTCAAAAAACAGTCAATAGTATAACAGTGCACCACCCCATGGAATATAACAACGTTGACTATGTGAACATAAATAGTAGACGGTGTGGATACTGTGGTGTGAACCAGGCTTTATGAAAGAGGAGATATTTTACACTAGTGTTATGCGGGCTTTATGAAAGAGGAGATATTACACTAGTGTTATGCGGGCTTTATGAAAGAGGAGATATTACACTAGTGTTATACGGGCTTTATGAAAGAGGAGCTATTATACTGTAGTGTTATCCGGGCTTTATGAAAGAGGAGATATTACACTAGTGTTATACGGGCTTTATGAAAGAGGAGATATTATACTAGTGTTATGCGGGCTTTATGAAAGAGGAGATATTACACTAGTGTTATACGGGCTTTATGAAAGAGGAGCTATTATACTGTAGTGTTATCCGGGCTTTATGAAAGAGGAGAATGAAAATATTGTTTTGATTAATTCGAGTAAAATGTTACCAGCATATCGACATTCCTTCTAGTCCAACAGTCCTGACTGAGGTAATTTGAACCGAGTGTATAGAACAGGGAATGGCACGTCGTAAAGGCCGTGGGGTGAGGGTCGTTCGGTATATAGATCGACATGAGGGTGGGGCTAGACTAAGGAAGAGTGGGTGAGGGAGGTAATATAAATCGAGTGTATAGAGCTGGGAATGGCAGATTATGAAGTCAAATCAATGCATTTACTAACTTCCATGATATAAGAAAGGCGGCTATAACAGTCAATGTATATTGATATTGTGAAGATGCGCTCACTCAGGTAAGCCTACTTGAAGTGGGAGTATCTGCTCATGCGTCAAAAAGTTATTATAGAATTATTAAATACCAAGGTCTTTCTTTGTACACGGATTAACGTTGTTTTTGCCCTTATCTCAATAGAGGAAGTTATTCTTGTTTTAAAAACTTTAATTTCCTTATTAAATTTCACAAAAGAACAATTTGTTTACTTCATCATCCAGTTTTAACTCTGTTTTTAGACTTTAATGAAGATATTACAAAATACCAAGAAGTGGGGGCACACTCATAACTTTTACGTGTATCGGGTACTCTGATAGAATCTGCACCATTCCTATTTTCAATCAAACGTCTGTAGTTCCTGCAATTCCACTTCAACTGGGCATTTTATGATGGCACTATCGCAAAATCGGTCCTTTAGTGAAACTCAAGTTTTATTGGAACTGTAAGAACCACAGACGTCTGACTGAAAATTGAAATGGTGCAGGTCGATTCTATCAATGTCCCGGATAAACATAAAAAAAATTATAAAAACTTATTTACAATTTCATTAAGGACAAATGTACGAAGAGCCAATCCAGACGCCCCATTGACACGCAGACATAATACCCTAGACACCCAGACACAACACCCAGACATAATACCCCTAAACACCCAGACATAACACCCAGACACAATACCTCTAAACACCCCCTAGACACCCAGACACAACACCCCCTTGACACTTAGACACAACACCCCTCGACACCCAGACATAACACCCCGAAACACCCAGACATAACACCCTTAAACACCCAGACACAACACTCCCTTGACACTCAGACACAATACCCCTAGACACCCAGACAAAACACCCCGAAACACCCAGACACGACACCCCTAGCCACCCAGACACGACACCCCCTAGTCAACCAGACATAACACCCTTAGACACCCAGACACAACACTCCCTTGACACTCAGACACAATACCCCTAGACACCCAGACAAAACACCCCGAAACACCCAGACACGACACCCCTAGCCACCCAGACACGACACCCCCTAGTCAACCAGACATAACACCCCTAGACACCTAGACACAACACCCCTAAACACCCAGACACAACACCCCCTTGACACCCAGACAAAACACCCCTCGACACCCAGACACAACACCCTTAGACACCCAGACACAACACCCCCCTGACACAACACCCTAGACACCCAGACACAACACCCCTAAACACCCAGACACAACACCCCTAAACACCCAGACACAACACCCCCTTGACACCCAGACATAACACCCCACGACACCCAGACGCAACACCCTAGACACCCAGACACAACACCCTTAGACACAGACACAACACCCCCTCGACACCCAGACACATCACCCCACCTACAAGCCGGGACCATGTTTGGAACAGACCTGCACGTCAAACCAATTGTCTGGGCTATCGGAAATACTTGACGATCTCTGGTGGTGGTCTCTAACACATTAACAAATTATTAAAACTTATATCGTTATCACATGCCCGCTGTTTCGCTCTCGATATCGGTGGAAGTTTTTAAAAAGTTAGAAATTTGATAAATTGGAGTTTTTGAAGTTAGGTCGAATTCCTAAGAAGTGTGGCCACAAACGAGTCAAGTTTGAGACATTCTGTAACAGTTCCTACTCTAAGCTTTCAACTACGTCCGGTTTTTAAGACTTCTAAGACGAGTTAGTTAACGACCATGGCTTGATATGTTTAACTTGTTAAAGATCATGGAAACGACTGTATTCGGGACTCGTTTGATTTCGTCGTTATTTTATAACAAAGTGTTTTAAGTATAGACATTTTACTTTAGGTTCAAAATATGACCCCAACTAAAAATACATTTTAAACTGTTTGTTTACCAAATATTACGACGTATTTAACGTAGGGGTATGATGGTAGATAGTCTAGAACGAATGGGTGTGGATTCGGACTGTTGGCCAAAACATCATTCATTTTAATAGCCCAAAAAAGAAAAATACCCAGGAGTTCCAGACAGCTCATTCCAATTTATCAATGTAATATTGTTCCACCCTAAGTTTGGAAGAATTAAACCCTCCTTCCCTGAAATCAAATTTTAAAATTTGTGGACAATTATAATGTAAGTCATTCTATTCAGCTGTATTTTCTGATGTATAAAAGATTGCCTGGAAACCCTTATATAATAAAATAGTAACCCTTAAATAATAAAATAGTAACCCTTAAATAATAAAATAGTAACCCTTATATAATAAAATAGTAACCCTTAAATAATAAAATAGTAACCCTTAAATAATAAAATAGTAACCCTTAAATAATAAAATAGTAACCCTTATATAATAAAATAGTAACCCTTATATAATAAAATAGTAACCCTTAAATAATAAAATAGTAACCCTTAAATAATAAAATAGTAACCCTTATATAATAAAATAGTAACCCTTAAATAATAAAATAGTAACCCTTAAATAATAAAATAGTAAGTATTTATAGGAAATGAAATGAAAGTTTTATGTCCTACTTTTCTGCACCTTCTGGGCTAATGAAGACAGGCAATGCCATGTAGGGTGCGATGAGGGAAATTTTTCCAGGACAGTGGCATTAGCCTGCCTTTTTTCGATTTCCAACTGTCGAGGGATTTTTAACGTGCACAGCCTGTAACACACGGGGCCTCGGTTTATTATCCCATCCGAACGACTAGACGCCTTTTCCATCACTGACAGGGGGAAACCGGGTTGAAAAATCCGAAGGTATTATCTCGACCTATGCCGGGATTGAACCCTGGGCCCTCAGGTTAGCGAGAAAGCGTCTAACTCACTGAGCCACCGCGGATGAGGATGTTGAAAGGGGTAAAAGAAAAGAAAAAGTTAAAATCCCCTGTAAACTTAACCACAGAATAAATATTCGTCAGTATTTTTTCTGTCGTCGATTAGTTAAAAATGTTACAACATTACTATTTTCTTACAAAACATCATTTTTTTTTAATAGATTGAAAAATACTCGAGGTTTTATTTCGAGAGTAAAATTGTGAAACATATGTTAATGTCTATCTGAATTCTCCTTCAACTTGGGTGTTTTTATAATAAATATTCTCGGTTTAAAATAAAATACAACCTATATTTATTACTTGTATAAAGTGGAGTGTTACACCTAACGCTAATTACACCGGACCATAGACGATAGATCTAACTTTCCGTATATTTGTTCCTTAAAACCTTTTTTTTCTACATCTGAGATGACCGGTAGTGTTTCGATGTATGTATTGACTTGTTAAATAGTTGAGCCCCCTGGAAAACTTTCCACCCCTAGACTTTAGATAACATACAGGCATGTTATTACTAATAAGAATATCTGTTTATACGGATGGAAACTTTACAACTTATGTTCCAGAGGATGGTCCACTGTTGTGGAAAACTGGAAATTGGGAGGGGAGAGATCAATTTGCGTCAATTTGTTGAAAGACAGACAGTGAATTAAATAGCGAGTATTTGTTATCAGGCGGTGTTTACGAGACTCTCGAGAGAACCTTATACATACAAACATAATATCAATATTAAATATACCATGGAGGGGAAACACCGCCTGTTTTTACATTTTCTTTCAGTCGTTTTGATTCATTAATCACTGCAAATAGACAACTGCTACAACTTAAAGAGATTGTAAAGCGGTTTTCTAAATCTTTTATGCGTATCGGGGACACTGATGGCATCAATTTACACCATTCTAATTTTTAACCAGGTCTGTAGTTCGTGCAATACCACTAAAACTAAGTGTTTGATGACGTCACTAACGCAAAGGTTCTTATACATCATTAGCAGCTTTGGGAATGGTGACGTCATAAAATCCTTCAGTTTAGTGAAATAGCAGGAACCACAGGAACCACAGGAACCACAGGAACCACAGACGTCTGATTGAAAATTAGAATGGTGTAAATCGATGCTATCAGTGTCTCCGATACACATAATTGTTTTTAGAAAACCTCAATCCCTTTAATTCGTCTCTTCTCGATTGCAGTTTGTAATCGGTACACACCCAAACATTTAGACTTTTCCTGATATTTGCATCTAGCTATTACAACGTATTTCAGGAATCTTATATATAAATAAGAAACATAGAACTTGATGTCTGAAATGTTATGCAAATTTGATATAGGGTGGTCTTCACTTATATTTAGTTACCTTTAGTGCACCCGAATATCCTCGTGTATATTGAAGGTCTGCTACACGCTCAGAGCTCGCTGGAGACAAGGCTGTTTGTTGGTGATTGGATCTCGTTTGAATTTCTGGAACCATCTTATTGGACAATCACCAAATTATAATTCCAAATTGCCAATCAGAAAACGGTATATATTTAAATCGGGATTTGACCTAGGTTAAGCTGGTCGAATCAGACTGGCTTCTCAGGTTTACCCTTGGCTAAACATTCAATTGAAGCTGATTGTTGAGTTGAAATGTAAACAACGCAATACACTATATTAGGAATCTCACCAAAATTGATCAAATGAAAAAAGTCAATCAGTGAAAGAGGAAATCGATATCGATCATCGACCAGTCTGTAATTAGTTCGTTATTTAATAGGATATTTAACTTTCCTATTAAGAGATTTCGGGGCGACTGGGTACATCGCCAATCTATTATCAGACGGTACAGACAGGGCGTTTTAAACTAACTTTGATTGTATTTCGTATATCAATTTATTTTGATGATACAGACGTCGATGAGATATATCGAACTTTGGAAGCGGAATAATGCAGCTGCCAGCTTAGTAATTCTGACATCTCGTCTGCATTTTGATGATCTGGAAGAGGCATGTCGACATGTGGTATCATTCTCATCAGATGGTGCTCCTTGCTTTGTAAGTTTGTATCAACCAGACAACACCGTGCAAAAATACGTGGAAATGTTGTAAAGTCAACTACAGGGAAACGTTAGATGCCCCACTGGGTGAAGAATATTGGTGCATGAACCATCAAAAGAATATCAATTGAAGAACAAGATTCAAAAACGAAGCTACGTTGCTATTTGTGACTTTGAAACAAACCTCACCGCTCCTGGTCATTCCAGTGCTCAACAAAATAAGTTATTTTTAGCAGAAAGCATAACATTGGTTTCCGGATGATGACAATTCCATATCTTAAAATAGCCACACGCTTCCAGTCTTGGATTATTTAAATACTCACATCAAAAGATGTGTACTTTGTGAAATACGTCATCAATATTTGTGTTTCCGGTGACGACATGCGCAATTGAATAGGGAGCTATCAAAAAGGGAAGATGTTGTATTGAAAGAGTTACAATAGGAACTAATTTAAGATATGAAGGATGAGGTTTAATCGATGATATTGATGGCGTGGGAGGAGATCGATCTGATTGATTTATTGTTCAGTTATTTTCAGATTACAAGAAGAATATTGACAAGAGGAAAGGTTCGTTATAGACGATTACTAATTGGCTTCAAGGTAACAGTTTGTATCAGTTGGATGAAATCACGAAGGCTAATTATGAAACCTTTCTGAAATAAAAGAAATGAATGGTGTTTTGCGTCTTACTTTTCTGCACCCCATTGGTCTAATAAAGATGGGCAACGCCATGCAGTGTGCAACCAGGAAACTTTTGCCAGGACGGTGACATTAGCTTAACCTTTTTCATTTTCCATATATTTCTTGTCATCGAAGTTATTTGGTTTGAATAGGTCATGATTCTTTCAATCTGGAATCGAAGTTGTATTAAAGTAACAAAAACAATTCAAATTTTGAAGTATGCCCCGAATGTACAGACGCCCGACGCCCACCTGAACACGGTAATTGGAGAGAGCCCAATATCTACAGACGCCCACGACACTAATGTTGTGTGTAAAAATGAAAGTAGCAGCTGTTGAATCAATTCTGTCTAATAAAATCTATATTAAGCTGGAGATTTTAATCTTGCTACTATTTATAGCATCATATTCTTGATTATGACTCGAGGTGTTTTATCTCATCTAGTTATGATTAGTATATATTCATCTACATTCAGCACCAAAACTTGTTCAAGTTTGAGATTCAATGCTACAGCCAGTTTCTTCCGATAATTGAGTTACATTTACCGATACATCACTTTACAAACACGTTATAGTTCATAAATAATCCACTTCAATCCAGAGAGTCCACATTCTAATTATTCTAAAATACATGTATTTACTTGGGAAGAACTACAATTAGAAGGGCTAGGGTTAATCTAACAAGGTAGGTACCATGAGTTTGACCGACCTGCATACAACAATCTAAATTCATGTTATTTATTTTTAGAAGACGACATCTTCCTTAAACTGATTAACAACGTTTTGACAAGTTTTCTCAACAGCATTCAACAAGTACGACAATATATAGATAAATCTACTTCAATATGAGAAGAGACCAATCTAAACCCACAATACTCCATTTGCAGTTTGTGTAGAGTTTTATTATTAAAGTAGGGCAGATTCTATGGTTGACAATTGGAAAATAAATAGGCAAATTATTCATTTAACAACTATACCCACAAAATATTCAGCAATATGTAGTAAAATAACGTTATATTATCAAGTTAAATAACGTTATAATATCAAGTTAAATAACGTTATATTATCAAATTAAATATCGTCATATTATCAAGTTCAATATTGTTATATTATCAAATTAAATAACGTCATATTATCAAGTTCAATATTGTTATTTTATCATGTTAAATAACGTTATAATATCAAGTTAAATAACGTTATATTTTCAAGTTAAATAACGTCATATTATCAAATTAAATAACGTCATATTATCAAGTTCAATATTGTTATCTTATCATGTTAAATAACGTTATAATATCAAGTTAAATAACGTTATATTATCAAAATAAATACCGTTATATTATCAAGTTAAATAACGTTATATTATCAAATTAAATAACATCATATTATCAAGTTCAATATTGTTATCTTAGCATGTTAAATAACGTTATAATATCAAGTTAAATAACGTTATATTATCAAGTTAAATAACGTTATTTTATCAAAATAAATATCGTTATATTATCAAGTTAAATAACGTTATATTATCAAGTTCAATATTGTTATTTTATCAAGTTAAATAACGTTATAATATCAAGTTAAATAACGTTATATTATCAAGTTAAATAACGTCATATTATCAAGTTCAATATTGTTATTTTATCAAGTTAAATAACGTTATAATAACACGTTCAAATAGGTTATAATATCAAGTTAAATAACGTTATATTATCAAGTTAGATAACGTTATATTATCAAGTTAAATAACGTCATATTATCAAGATCAATATTGTTATTTTATCATGTTAAATAACGTTATAATATCAAGTTAAATAACGTTATATTATCAAGTTAAATATCGTTATATTATCAAGTATAATAACGTTATATTATCAAGTGAAATAAAGTTATATCATCAAGTTACACAACGTTATATTATCAAGTTAAATAACATTATATTATCAAGTATAATAACGTTATATTTTCAAGTTAAATAACGTTGTATTATCAAGTTATTAAAAAGTTTGAGATGTTGGTATGATGTAGTAAAAACTGATTAATTAAACCAGGTAATAATAACCTGTAATGTCGAGAAATTTAAAACTTTCACTTTCAAACATAAACTTCTGACCTTGAGATATATAATGGCGCCTGTTTTATTCGTCTGTCCTCGACAATTAACAGCTGATATCTTTCAAAATGACACAAAAATTCTCCTCTTATCTCTTTAACATACAAATTACCCTTTTTTTAGCTTGTGTCCGGATGACATGCCGGGGGAGAGGGTAGAATGTCTTTTGGGTTCTCCGGTAATTTCCGCGATAATAAATAGAAGTTATTTTAAGGATTTTAAAGCTTATATAAATTTATGTTTAGATGATGAATTCTAAATAAAAAAAATAAACATTTTGAGAGGTCTCAAAAAAAGAAAGAAAAATACACTATATGCTTCAGGATGATTTCAGACTGATCCCGACATCCAACATTTAAAACACTACAAACTAAAACAACAACTACATTTTATTATGAAATCGACTTACCCCATAAACTTGATAAACATCCGAAACTTTTCTAGCGAGATCTTACTTAAAATATTAAACTCTCTGGTCAAACCTTCAACCTTTACCTTCGTTTTCATTCTGTCATAATTCTCAAACTTCGTCACAAATTTCACCAATATTTCAAAATATTTTAAATCCATGTTAATTACTGTAAGTCTATTAGCCCACCATCATGTTAATTTCCGTTTTCCTCACTGCATATTCCCGCTAAAAACGACTAGAATCAGACGAATGACGTGGGCCTAAAAGGCGGCATCCAACACAAATAAGCTATTTAATTATCCAAATTTGGAAAATTATGAAATAAAATTAAAACAATATGCATTATGAAATTGTTTATTAAATTAAAATGGAATTTTAACTAAAAAATAACGTCACAGTAGATCGTGGTTACTAGGGGGTATGACGTCTGTCACGTGCTCTATACAAACCGGAAGTAATACGGGAGTATTTCTCTCAATCAAATTCTATAATTGGTGCAATAACTGACAGAATGGGTATCATTAACGGCGTTTTGTTGATTTTAGTTTAAAATATCGCCAAGATTAGGTTATAATCCGAATAGCTCCAGCTTTACTAACATATTCCTACCCCAAACAATTAATTCTTTTCTACTAAACATGGCATTACTTCAGAAATATTCGGACAATTTTTCACTTATGTTTCGATTGTTTTTGTTTAAGATATAAAAAGAATTCTCCCACGCGCAATCAAAATGAAGAAAACCAAAATACATCCTTAAGTAGTTTCAAGTGGGCTAGATCGCATTATAAGGCTATTTACAAATATCGTTTTTTTCCCGCCCTCGTCATGGCAGAAACAGATCAGAAGAGAGCCGTATTAGATCTTTTTGTGACACACGGAAATCAAAACGGATTTCATGAGATCAAAGTGACCCGAGAAAGCACTTGAAATGGTCAGCATCGTTTAAACCACCCACTCTTATCAAAGGATATTATGAGACCGTGGTCCTGCAAGGTTTACCTCATATAGCAATACACGGAAGTATTATACTAATAGTTTCAGACGTGTTTGAGTGGCTGATATAGAGCCTACCTTTAAAATTATATATCAACTCAGAATAACAGACCCAGTTTTGATGTTTGAACAGATGATCAAATATCTAGTGCACCGTCTAGGCTAATATCCTAGCTAGAATATTTCAGATCTTTGAAAATGATGGCAACTAAATAATCATTAACGAGAGGAACGCAATAATAACAAAATGGCTTCTAATAAAGTATTTAAACTTCAAATCATGGTCGAGTAGCACAAATAAAGTTTTACCTCTTAATGTTCTTCATCACTTATTGACAACCACGGGCAGCTTAAAACTAATGATAGTGGAATTCGAAACCCAAATTATTGGAATGATCATCGCCTAAAACCAAGCAACTTTTCTTGTTGATTATGTCATTGGTCAACCTTAAAATGTAGGTAGAATCTTCGCCTTGCCAAATCACCCAAACCCAAACACTGGATACCAAAAGTTAGCCTTTAACATAAACACAGGGCGTTGGTTGAATAACATACATCGATATATTTTTGGGGAATTCTTTTCTATGAATTTGGGACAATGAGTGTTGTTACTTGTTAAAAATGATGACTAAAAATGTAAATCTACTTTTGAAAAGAAGACATGTCATATAAGGTGGGAAAAGTACTGTCATGGTGTCGTTAGTTACACGTAGTTACATGGTGACACGTAATATGACGTCATTCTGATCTAGGGTCAAGGGTCAAACACGTCACTGACATGACATCATCAATATAATAAAATTTTTAAAATAACCAATAAATTTTCTTCAATTTCAATACAAAAACCTGAAATAAAATCTAGATTCCTATAACTTGTTATATAGCAGATCTAATTACAATCTTCTCGAAAATTTTGGAATCTTGTGCACCAGTCGGTCTCGTTTAAAACAATATTAGAAATAAAATACTAATTATACTAAAAGTTTAGAATCATTTGGCTAATGCTGGTCTTTGGTATTTGGCACGGAAAGTGCAGAACCTCATGAAATTTGTCAGAGAATGCCAGATAAGAAGGAGTCGCGTGCCGGTAAAATTTCGTGTTTTATGTAAGAAATATGAGATGAATGAATTGTGTTTTATCTGAAATACAGCGACTTTATTCACCTCATTACCGTGTTCTGATAAAAACACTCTTAAAAAATAATATTGTCTTCTTCACAGACAACAAACCCAGGCCCCGTGTACACTGTAATAAAATCACCCACAATATAACTTCACTTCCGTGCACACTGTAAGAAAATAGCCAGAAAACACTCGCGTGGATGGGGCAAAACATTGGAAGTCATATTATCAAATCAATGCTCTGCTTGCACCGAAGTTAGGTACAAAAGCGCCCAGTTGAGTGGATTGGACAATAACCAAACATCCCGTAGGTTACAGGCTGTACACGTAAAAGCTTAAAAATTGCCATATCGTATTGCATTGGACTGATGCAAATTCATTGACGTCATTATATCAAATAGGCGGTCTCCAATGTAAACAATCATGTCGGTAGTCCCAAACGTTATAAATTCATATTAAAGTCTTTGTATCAAAATCAGAAAGTCTTGAAAACGTAAATATAAGCAATAAGCTGGCGGTTATGGTCGTATATCAGGACAAAGGTTTGGCTGGAAAATTGCGCATTTATTCAATTTTCCAGCCAACCTGATATACGACCATAACCGCCATAGGGTAACAGTTTATTACTTAAATAAAAAGGGACTGGAGAAACATGTCACCATAACACCAACATTTACAAGATCCAGTCTCTAATTTCTAATTGAATCGGTAATGTTTATTATTCTTTAATTTATTATGAAGATAAACCGAGAGGTCACTCGCGCCGATACTGAGTTATCTAAATTTCCAGTTTGCTTATCTCCTTTATTACACGAGTTATCGCTCTTGACATGTTAAACAATGAAATTAGAAGATGACCTTCTGTTACTTTGATCTGTTAAGAATTTTAAAAATTTAACTAATCTGAAATCTGAGGATTTTTTATCAAATAAAACGGATTAAGTCAACCTAGTAGAATAGGCCCATTCTAAAACGTTCAGAACGTTTGGGTCCAGGGTTTGGGATCAGGGTTTGGGACCAGGACGTATTAATAAATATACCCAATTCATCCTATATCTATGTCGTTTAGCGCAGATGATCGACTGATATTGAGATCAATGGTCAGCAAAAAAATTTAGGTTCAAATTCACCTTCAGCATTTTTAAATTTTAATTGATTAATTAGTTAATAAAAAATGTCTACCTAATTGATTTTGTTGGTTTGTAGACTGGCAGCCACCAGCCAAGCCAACTGTCATTTTGTGTGCAATAAATAAAGCCCAATGTATAACAACCCAATCTTATCTAAATTCCACAGTTATGTTGTAATAACGTTATTTCGAACCAATCAAAGATGTAGAATCCGTTTCTTGCTAACTTAAATTGTGCCTTGTTGATTTACTTTGGCAGGAAACGAATCCTACATTACTATCTTTGATTGGTTAAAAACAACACCATAAGACGTCACGACGGCGGGAGAAAACTGTTCAGACGAAATATAGCCTACACAAAGAAAAGGAAATTTTAATTTTTAAATAGATTGACGATATCCTGAGGTTAAGGATTATTTATGTCGGTTTATGGTCTACTAATATGTCCCGAGGGCGATTCGTGGTCAACGAACCAACTGCACTGATGCTATCGGAATCCGGGAAAATCCTACCATCCCTGAATTTGGTCAACCTTTGAGCACCTTTGACTGAACAATCGTAGTTGCAAACCAGTCTTATCTAAAACATATTCTCTAGTTTCTAGACAAAAAACAATCACAGATCCAAATTAAAATTAAACAGAATATGATGACGGACAGAAAGCTCAAAAAACTATACCATCTTTCACGGTGTAATCAGCAGATTCTCAAAATGGAAGTTCCATTGGAATTGTCAACCCTTAACAAGGAAAGAAACATCAAAATTTTACAAGAATAACAACAGAGGTTCACGAGGATCCTTGGTCAAACCTCTTTGCATTGTTCTTACAAGAATAATAACTTGGGTTCACAAGGATCCTTTCTACCAGCTGGTCCTTGGTCAAACCTCTTGCCAGTGATCTCTCCTGAATCACCCACCTTCCTGAATGGTTTATAAACTAATAAGAATGTGTCCCCTAGCATTTTTTTAAAATTAATTAATTTGAGGAGTAAAGTTAAAGGAAGAGAACCGGTATTTTTTTTTTCATTTGAAATTTAAGTTTTCATGGGATAGTTATATATGAAAAGTAACTATGACGGGTGTGGTGCCAGCCAGGGTATGCTTACTCTTCTAGACACCAGATACCACTATCCATTATGAAATACTTACTCACTTATGATTGATATACTTTCTCATATGAACAGCCCATTAGCTGCTACTAATGTTTCGTCAATATATTGTTTGGGTTTTTTTTGTTGTTCGTTAGTACTTGGTTTATGAATAGAAAGAGATTAAAGGGATGGGTGCGGAAAGACCAAAATGAATCTCCCAAAATGGCACATCCATCCCTTTAAAGAAATGAATAGAAATATTTTAACTTTTTCCTTTAATAATTAATTAATAATATATAAAACACCCAGACTGTCGCTAATCTTGTCAAATCATCAACAACATTGGTTAGATTCACTTGAATCCAACAGATTGTCAAAATGAAGCTTCTAGTTGTGTTAATGCTCAATGTTGTAGTCTATATCTCAGGTATGTTCAATTTATATATTCATTCATTCTTAAAACTTTTCACTTATTTAATCATTCATTTATCAACAATAACAAATCATTTACCACTGTTAAAATAGTTCCCAATACATCAATTATAGAGCAACATAGAAATACCACTGTTAAAATAGTACTCAATACATCAATTATAGAGCGACATAGAAATACCACTGTTAAAATAGTGCTCAATACATCAATTGTAGAGCGATATAGAAATACCACTGTTAAAATAGTGCTCAATACATCAATTGTAGAGTGATATAGAAATACCACTGTTAAAATAGTGCTCAATACATCAATTGTAGAGTGATATAGAAATACCACTGTTAAAATAGTGCACAATACATCAATTGTAGAGTGATATAGAAATACCACTGTTAAAATATATATATATTTATTTTTTATTTGTAGCCCAGTGTCTTACTGGTGAGATTAGAGCAGATCCAACCGACTGCACTGGATATTTACACTGTGCATTCCCTGGTTTGTTAATACCCAGAAGATGTCCAACAGGGACGGGCTTTAATGGATTTCGATGCGATCATCTTCAACATATACCAGGTTGTGTCCAAGGGCCTGGTAAGTTTAAATTCATCAATCTGCGAATAAGTTCTTTTTTATTCAGCATCCCTGAGAGTAAACATTAAGAAGACAAGTTATATGGATATTCTACTTCTGGGTTTATTACCTGTATATGTTTTGAAACGTAGTATATAATAAACCTAGAAGTAGTATATCTATATATCTTGTGTTTTTAATGTTACCTGTATGTGTTTCTAAACGTAGTATATAATAAACCTAGAAGTAGTATATCTATATAACTTGTGTTCTGAATACATAGCTAGTGTTTATTTGGTTTTGAGGGTTAACAATCCAGATTCCCTCCAGAAGAGTCCACATAGCATAGCTCTGTTTATTTGGTAGTCAGGTTTGACAGCTAGACTGATAGGGTATATATATAAGCTTAAAGTGATCTGATATACATACAAAGAGTAAGAAATCAGTGTAAATAGAATCTAACAGTATTTACAGTAATACACAATGTTTTGATATTGTAGATGCGTGTACTGGTAACGGTTATGATATATTTCTCGATCCGACGGACTGTACACGGTATCTACAGTGTATTCGTGGTCGATTCACATCAAAACCTTGTCCAGCTAATACTGGTTTCGACGTGAGATTCTCTAGATGTAATCATTTGAGTGATATTCCCAACTGTCCTTAGATCCATCCAAACAAATTATAACTGAGCGTTTTCCTCGAATGGATTCAAATTCTCAAAAAGCCACTTGAAGTAATGAAAAATGTTCGATATACGGTGTTTCTAATATTATATAAAGAATAGACTCTTTTAGAGGGTTCACATGGCTGATATTGTTTTTTTGGTATTTAGGTTTGTCAATTCGACATCATTTAGAGATTTTACATAATCAATGTTTTTTTTGGGTATATATGTATGTCAATTCGACATTTTTTGATAGTTTCACGTTATTAAAGTGTTTATTTTGGTATATTTATGTAAATGTTTCTATCTGGTTAATAAGATGAGAATCAGTGGTTGCAGTAGGAATTTAAAACGTTCAAGTTATATTGTAGGATCGTGAATTATCAAATAAAATAAATTAAAGGTTTTGTTGTGTTATATTATTATTGAACAAGATGACATGTGAGGTCTTTGCCGTTAAAGATTTCTTTACCCCATGGTGATTACCATTTGCGTATGTTAAATAATAAAAGTGGTCATGACTTCCGAACGCAGGTCACATCTCAATCACATGAGAGTTGCGTTTGAAACTTATAACCGGTATTTTTATTCGTAACCATATGCAACTGGTGTAAGGACACCTTTAAACAATCTAAATACCACTAAATACATGACACCCTTGTTCACTTGTTCCAAATAGGTATGAAAAATTCTCATGCCACGCCTAGTACCTCTCTGGAATGTGCCTAGTTATCGACTGGTAATCTGGACTCTGTGTAAGTAAAACAAATCTGCAAGAGAACTTTAATTAGCTCTTGGAAGATACGGCACAACGGAACTTTGGTGAAATTTACTAGTTTAAAATCTTGACTTAGATATAAGACACTACAACGCAAATTCATTGTTGATAATTACCAGCCAAAAAAGCTGCCAAAGAGACAAAAAGGCTTGTTGCATGTTTTGACAAATTATTTGAAAGAACAAGGCCCATCACTCAACAACCTGGTAAAATATGACGTATGATGGTTGTAACAGACGTGTTTTTAGAGCAGACGATCGCTTGATAAAGGGAGATAATTAATTACCGCTGATTGCAGACGATAATACATGACGTCTGAGAATTCACCTACTTAACAAGATATGTCATTCATAAGATTATTGACAAGGTTGGTGAAACCCGAGTAGCTACAGAACAATTCTAAAACTTTGTACCAATATATTGTAACAATCACACGATTAGAAATTAACAAATTTCTGGTAAGGTCTGATTTCTGGAAAAATCCCCCTGCCCTAAAAAGTATTATTTACAATGAAAATTTTACCCGTGGTGACAAATACCTTTAAGAACTAATTGACAATTGACAAATGGCGATAGTCTTGGAATTTTGGATATTTCAGCTCCAAATTGCAAGAACGTCCTCACTGAATGCGCACTCAAATCCGTGTTGAGAATCTGATTGTAAAACTCTATTCTCGTAACTTATACAAATATTTGAATATTACAATACGTTATATAGCCATCATCGATTATTTTTGGTTAATCAGGAACAGTTTGTCTGTCTGATACCTCCCTGGATATTGGCACAAGACGACACCTAATAAATATTACCTGATGTAGGTCTAGAAACAAGCTCTATTAAATATCAAGACAGTCAAAAATATCAAGACATTTCTAGGTTTTATATTTCGACGCATAGCTATCATACATTTACGTGCAACAAAACTTGTACAATGTACAACAGTTTATAACAGTGTACAAACATAATAATGTACAGCAATGTGTGTATTTTGTATCAGTGTACAGATATGTACAACAGTGTGTTCAAACATGACGATGGACAACGTATTTCAGTGTACAACAATGTACAATGCTGTTTACAAGCATAACAATAGATATGTACAATAATGTATAGTGTACAACAATTTTCAAAACATTTACAGTAATGTACAACAGTGTGCTAATAACACAAACATAATATTGTACAACAACGATGTTTAACAATGAACAATGTACAACAATGTACTACAATGTATAACGGTGTATTACGATGTATAACAGTGTATTACCGTACGATGTATAACAATGTGTACAAATATATCAATACATCGATTTCATTCACATCAGAATCGTTTTTAATCTTTTTCTGTCTGTTTACTAACACAATAAGAGAATCAAATAAACACAGGGAGGGGTAAAAACAAACAATAGCGAGTTTCAGGTAAATTATTAGATACATGAGTAATAAACAGGATTCTGGCCTTTCAACTGAATGATATCGATGATAAAGACGGGTGGAGACGAGTTGAATATTGGTAGACTTTATGTTATAGATATATATACTTACTTAAAGAGGCAGTATACGTCTATTACAGAGAATATATAAATTCTAACTACGTATGTGTCCTACATGGACTGTGTTATTTCTTTGTACCATCGTATGGGAAGACTATTTTAAGATATTTATGGGCTACCGTTGCCGTAATGAAGAAATAGGGCTAATTGAGAGAACTTTTTGAAAATCAGGCAAGTTTTGAAAATCAGGCAAGTAATAAGAAATAAATTCACAAAATAATAATTAATCTATCCACTGAAATTGATGAAAAAACTCAATTTGATTGCATGGTAATAAGATAAATTCATATATTGTGAGATTTTGGTAATTAGGAATCATTCACTATACCTGTTTTATAAAGAGCTGACAGACAGTTTAATATTCAATCTAATTTGTGCCACTAGCACACAATCTCCCCTTTAATATTCAATACAACAGATTCCAGTATGTGCATTATTTAACACGTGCATCTGATAAGATATGAACATCCACCTATTATCAAGACATTGAAAGATCACTCCTCACCAAACACTCTGTGTCTGAATACCCCACATTCCCGATAAATAGAAACAGAAAGTAGAAAATGATTGGTATTTCTTTGGTGGGAAACTGTAAACCGATTGTTCGAAAATAAACTCAAGATCTCAATATTTATACTCATAATATACCCTCTTATTCTTTCTCTCTTCTTTTATTTTATTTTATTTAAATGATGGTACTCCGAGACAAACCTGGATCTTATTATCAAAAACTTAACCATGTCATTGTTTCAGCCATCTTATTGGTCAATCATTTAAATCGATTTTAATTTAAGTTATCTATTTAATAATTGAACATATATTTCTCAATGATGTTGTCGAGATCGAGCTATGCCTTATTGTGGCAGATACATGCATTACTTAATGTTACTTCTATGGATGTGGGTATAACGATACGAATAACTGCTGGTAGAAATATGCCTAGTCCTGTGAATAAAGTATAATATTGTAATAGATCCGCACAGTTGTCTCAACTATGTCTTAGTGTGGGAGATACATGTATGTTTGTACTACGTTACGGGCACCTGCTGGTAGAAATATGCCTAGTCCTGTGAATTAAGTATAACATTGTGATAGATCTCAGCAGGTACTCTGTAGAGAATACTAACAGAACATAGACAGACGTAGATACACGTGTTT
Organism: Lottia gigantea; assembly: GCF_000327385.1. NCBI lineage: Eukaryota > Metazoa > Mollusca > Gastropoda > Lottiidae > Lottia > Lottia gigantea. The sequence goes on along the minus strand of NW_008707002.1, from coordinate 369,743 downwards.
CTGTACATGTAGTAACATTGTTTCATATCGACTATCGTCCATGATATCTCATCTCATACCTCATAAAACCAGCCTGTGTATTCTCCGAATGATCTTAACAATAGGCTGTCCTGGGGTCTTAATTTCTAACATTGATTCTAGGATATCCTAGGGTCTTAACTTCTAACACTGTTTCTGGGACATCCTACAGTATTAATTCTAACACTGTTTCTAGGATATCCTGTAGTCTTATCATCTAACACTGTTTCTAGGATTTCGGGAATACGTTGCTAGGATTTGCTCAATGTTTTACTAGACTCAAATCGTCAACTATTGAAAAATACACAAAATGACAAAAAATAAATAGTAACAATGTTTGTATCAAATTTGTATTTGACTAGTTTTTTTTAACAAATTTCATGTCGCCAGTAGAAAGTTTGAAGTGTTTGAGTTTTGAACAATGTCAGTTGAAGGTAGATAAAGAGGGTGTCTGGGGCACGAGATGGCGTGTGACGACGCGTGTATTTAGTATTTCTTATAATGTTCATTATTACAGGGGTGTTAAGAGTGAAGGTTTAAGAGGGGAGCCATTTTTTTAAACAGTGAAGGGATTGGGTGTTATTTTTAAAACTTTGCCCTTGGTTCAATCCCCATCGTTGACTTAAAGACTTAAAGCGATACTCAGTGCATCTTCAATTATCTTTTCTTATTTAATTTTCTACCATATCGGTTATTCCAACCCACACCCATCAACCGAGACAGTTCCTCTTCTATCACAACTTCTGGCGTGAAAATCCTGAAATTTCAGGAAATAACCAACCAATTGAAATCATCAACGTCCCATAATACCCACTTAAATCTGTCACATCAAATAACTTCCGGACAATGTGCACGACAATATTGTTACAATAAAAAGTGTTTGAGTATTGACACAACACACTCGTCAATATAACGAGTCAATATAAATCACAATTCATGTCAAATTTAAACTTGAAGTTGTGATAAAGTGTTGAAGAAGGCAGATACCTGGCGACAAGTTGTTTTTTTCTTCAACGTACACACACCTTTTTAATATAAAGTTTTAATAATAAAATACAGATTGAGAAACAGCCATTTCCTCACTAGAATATTTCATTATGTATTATTATCTTTTATCGTTAGCGAGTGACAAATAGTATCATTGTCGAAACGATGTGGAGGGCATTTAAATATATAACAGACAAATGCAAAGCTGTTTTTTATTTCAAAATGTTATACATTGTAACAACAATCAGAAAGTTTACTGTTATTAAAGATAGGCGAGAGAACGTATTAACAAATTAGGAGGGATACGAATTGTTTTTTCAAATTGGAGACCAAGGCGTTAGAATAGGTCTAGGACAGGAATAGTAGAGATATTGCTGGTTATATGTACTATGTTACATTTTGAATTGTTTTTTTTTAGTAACGATGTTCAAAAAATCAAAAAAATCAAACTTACTTGCTTTCTAAGCGGCTACCCATCCCTCAAAATGGCTGCCGTTAATCTCCAACAAATCCCACTTTAAATCCATCATTGGGATAATCCTTAATCCACCGAAATCTCATCGGAAAATTCGGATCACAATATATTGGAATTCAGAAATTCTTGAGCAAATTTAGACTCCCACAGTTTCCAGAAAAATTCCAATCACAACAGAAAAAAACTGTTTCTCAATAATTCACTGACATAGTTCAGATATCGCATGAATTTTACATAACAACAACGAATGACACAAAATCATTCAAAAGAAACAGTTCGATCTGTCGAAATTTATAAATTCATTAAAAAAAAAAGTTTGGATTCCTGGTATTTGGTTTTTAACATCAGAACTACATCAGAATCAGACTAGAATTAAGTTCATCAGTACTTACCCTCCTACAATGAAATCGAAGCTAGCACTAGTAAAACGACTGAAATTCTCTCCTCTTTAAAAACAAAATTTCTACAATAACACTATCTTAAGAATTTAAAAAAACGAGAAATGGAAAAAAATGCACAAAGACAGCTGATTAACACTTTCCCTTGATATTTTTTCGAAATGAACAAAATTAGGCTTGAGTTATCAATAACACGATAACACTTTATAGAAAATAATATTCCCGATCCATCGAAGTGCAATAGTCGCACTTACACCACGTATTGCACTTATACCGCTATAAAAGTGCAACAATGTAATACAAAGTTCTTTAGCGAATAAAATCGTTATAAAAAATCAGCTGATTACGTTACTCCGGTGGTTTGATTTTTAAGTCCTCACTTCTAAACTGTAGTTATATACAAGAATTATAAACCCTGGGTTGTCTTCAGTTATATACATGTATTATAAACCCTGGGTTGTCTTCGGGACAAAACGGCAGAGATAACTCAATAAGAAAAACCACACTTGACAATCTAGAAAGTTTCCCACCTTCTCCGTTGGTTTTCAAATGACTTTTCTACTAAACTTTACTTTATATTATAAACTTTGTGTTGTCTTTTCAGCAACATCGGTTACTCCGGAAGATAATCAAACTTGATAATTATGTTTTCTAATTTCTTAGGTAAACTTAAGTTATATTATAAACCTTGGTTTGTCTTTTCAGCAAGAGTGGTTATTCCATAAGACAATTTACATGTCACAATCCACAAACATTATCATTCCTTTAAAATCAATTCAGATGAGTTAAACTTCCTCCCCAATCCTTCAATCTTGATTCACTGGTAATTTGTAATATCTAAGTCACTAGAACTTTTCTTAACATAATTTTATTCAGTGATTCACAGGTCAGAGTGCGAAAAAATCAAACTTAAAACGCACAAATACTCTAGTAATCATCTTCGATAAAGTTGCCTTTTTTTTTATCTTTAGTTAAGTTTTAATAACTCACCGGGAATTTCCGTACAATCATTTTATTAAGTGATTCACAGAAAGGGAAGAAAAATATTTAAAAATTAGACAACAAAAACTATAGAGAACAACATGAACTTGTCCAAAACAAATACATTATTGGGTAAATCTGGTTTAAAAATACTTCACTGATGTTTGGTCGAGAGAATTTTTTTAACTCACAACCAACTGTTTGTCAATTTTCTCTTAGAAACAAACTTTAAAACTATGTCAATTGAAAACAACTCTTAATTTCTATCACCACGACGTTTGTTGTCCGTTTTCTTTCAATTATACGCATAAGACGAGGTTTTCAAGGTTGAACACAATGTTAATTCTATATAGAACTTTCCAGCATGTCGGTAATTTTAGATTGTTCTGTAGATTATGTATTAAGGTGTTGTTGGTTCGAATCTCAGGTGAAACAATATGTCAAATACCACGACCAGTGCTGTCGAGAGTCAGTTTGATATCTGATCTAAACAGTTTTTTAATAAATTGACTTGTTTAACAACAAATTTTAGTCCGCGATGAGATTTTCAATTCGGTATTTAGTTGCTCTACAGGTATCCAGTGATTCTTTTCGAGCGACTGTAACTTTGTTTTTAATCCCTCAAAAATACTGGTCCCCTTATTGTCCTCTCCTTTGCACAATTCACAATGGACAAACAAATATATTAACTATCTGCGTATCTCTTTTGTATTAAATACTATTCATATCGCACACTAGTACTCCAACTATCTACCAGCCGACATTCACTATACATCGATTTGGAAAGACCCATAACAGAATATCCACAGAACGAAATTAATTCAAAAGAGTATTTCAACAAATATAGTTTAGAAATACTCGAGAAAGTATTCAATTTATCCTCAGAGTCACACCTATGGAATCGGAATTTCATTCAAAATAATTTATAAATACTGTCATAACTTTGTAACCCGCGAGCTGGTATCGATGTACAAGTCATATTACCGTATGCTATAATGGTATAACTCTATTTCACCTTAATGTTATACAACATACACCTGATTGTAAGTTGTACTGTTAAAGGGGTAGCAGAGACTGAGACACGCGATTTTACCAAACTACCAGATACATTATTCAGTCCCAAGACTTGTTATATTGTCACCCTAATCATGCTGGGATTGGAACACAAACTGCGTGTATTCGGTTCCTCTTGTTTCTACTATATCAATAATTCCATACCGTATACCTCGTCAAGTCCAACTTTATTACATAGTTTTGATATACGGTAGTCTCGGGGCTTCAGTAGACACATACGTCAATGGTTTACTATCTCACATTATACTCATCAAAATCTTCGAAAATATCTTGGAAATAATTTCTGTCTGTACAGGTAATTCAAGAAAAATCAGTCAAAAAACATCGAAGACAATTTAGCTTAATAAAATCTTAAACAAAAACGTAGTACAGGTCTAATAAATACCAAAAACCATTTTTTTTCAAACGAACATATTTCTATCTGTCCTCTGCCAAATTTGTAAGTGTCTTTCTGATAACCACTATACGTTACAAGTTCTTTGGAGAAGGGTTATCTAGAAAAGTCTTGTTTGAAATTTAAGTGTCATTTGAAAGCAGGTTGCATCTGTTTATTCCAAATAACATTCATTTAAAATATCTAGTATATCTGGTGTTTTGTCTAAATTAAAACATGTAACGAGTCTGTTTATTTTTTCAAATTTAACAGACGTTTTAAGTCTATCTATATTTTATTTTGATTGGCGATCAAGCGGAATAATTAGAGAATTATATAACCACCTGAAGAATTCTATTAACATGTACATATTACTTACATAATCGAGCGAAATAATTGGGAAAATGATCAAGTATTTTTTTAAGGGTGTGGATCTGTTAATATATGATCTACCGCTATTCATAGCTTTATTCATTAATACAATTACACATATATCACTATATTGTCTGTTGACAAACAAGATTGGGGGTTAGGGTAGGGGGAAATTGGTTCCTCCCTATCCCTCCCCCTTTTCCCACACCCAAATTTAATAATATTATTACGAATCATTTTTTGGATACAACTCTTAAATACGTCACGAAAACAATTAAGGTGAAAAAAAATCCAGCATCTGTGTTAGATATAATACTACACAGCATTGTCATTGCTTGGTTTATCGACGGACAGCAGGGGGGGGGGGAGTGCCAAGGTTCTGTGTGACACCCGATGGCACCCCTTATTACATACGCCCACTTGTAACCAGTATTATAATACTGATAGACAGACAGACTGTTGAGGTTAGGTTAAGGTATAGTGATATGATTTGTATTGTTATTTAGATGTATTAATAACTTGTGTGTAGAGAACAAGGAGTGTGTGGTTTTTAGTGTTTAATTCTGCACAATATCCCACGCGATGCGACAGTCCCGTATAGATAACTCAATAGCCTATATTTTAACTTCATTTCATTTCATTGAAAAATCTGTAAAAGTTGTAGTTTATATTTTAGATGAGTAAATGTAGTTAGAAGATCCTTATAAAGCGAATCTATTTTGATTATTCAAAATTCAGTTTTTAGTGAAATTGGTGCTTGTTAATATTTAAGGCTATTTATATTTCGCCGCGGTTCGAGTATATATGATATGTCCAAGCAAAGCAAAACGCCTTTTCAACCAAATTTCATTTTAATGGTTCAGGAGAGAAAGGTTAATGTGTTAGCCGATGAGACGTTCGTAGATCTACAGCACTGCAGCTAGCCCAGATGAGAAAACGGGCTGTCAAAGAAATGTGCTCAAATATAAAAATAATCGGAGACAGTGAGATAAATTTGTTGCGATTTTTTTTTATCACGGAAGGAGACTAGATTTACTCGTTTAGTTAGGTAAAGAGAAGTAGTTGTTGAAGAAGTTTGGCAAATATGAAAATTCGTTGAGATTGAAGAATATTATCCACCAATGAAGAAATGAAAACAGACCTGATTAGAGATGAAACACTTACAGTAGAGAATCGTGAACGTTTTGCGGTTGAAGGATAGGACACAGAAAATTTCTATTGAATATACAAGGGATGAACCTCTTCTACTATTAGACAAACGAATAAAAAACATAGAAAATGTTATGCTGATGAAAAATGGAGACGAAACTTCTAGAATAGAGAATCGAACATCATATGAAGATAAACATACAAGTTTTGAAGGGCGATGAATTCCCCGCTATGAGAGAAACAACTAAAGAATATTGAACTAATGCTGAAGATGAAAAGCAGGAAAAATCGAAAATGTTTCACATTGTATAAAAATAGACATAAATTTCGAAGGGTGGTGAATTCTTTACTATACAGAAAATAATAAAGAACATTGGACATAGCAGAAGAAGATAAGCAGATACTTAAAACCAGACAGTGAGACCAAGACCTACCTTAAACGTTTTAGGGACGGGCTCCACTTCTGGACTCTTCTGGAACCTGAAAACGTGTGCATGTTATGTTATATGTCATAGCTTAGTTTACGCGTGCACGAGATGAGAATTAAACACTAAAATCCACACTTATTTTGGGGGTGTTGGTTAATATTTCGGTGTATAATTTTGTGTGTGTTAAAACTATAACTGAATGAAATATGTCTCTCAAGAAAAAAATTCGAAATTTTAAACAGTCTTCTGCTACTGTGAATTTTTAAACAAAGCGTGTCAGAATGGATGAGAAATCAACAGCAGGCTGTGATATTTTTAAAGGAATTTTACTAAACTCAAACAAGAATCAAGATCACATTCATAGTGCCATTTTTTGTTTTCAAAGTTTTCATAAAACTCAGTTGTGAATAGTGAATGGTTACAAATCATCGTTTAACGGTAGTTACTATAGTATGCTCAAAGAATCAATAAAAACCTCAATTAAAATCTAAATTTACTGTATGTAATTTAACAAATACAGTTAAAGAATGAAGGCGTATGTATCGGTGGCGTTTCTACGGAGAGGCCCCCCGGCTTTGGCGTCCCCACTTTCAAAATCTTTATTTATTTACATAGTGAAAGCATAGCCTGTGGCCCCCCTGGCAAGTACTTTGGCCCCTTCATCTAATGTTTCCTAGAAACGCCATTGGTTTGTCTGTGAAAGTGTGTACATATGATGGTGATGTTTGTATGGCTTTCTCTCCGACCACTGTGCTTTTTCGGATTAATTTTATGTTTTTAGCAAAAATTCACAAAAAAATTTGCATTTGAAATGAAATAAAAAACTTGACTCTTAGAAGTGGTGTTCGAAAATAAGGCATATCTTAAATTTTGTATAATCAAATTTCCCAAACAAAATACAAAATTTTCGAATTTCCTTGGCGAATTAACTTTAATGACTCTTTAAGTCTACTGCTGTTTAGTTTATATATCCAACAAGAAACGAGTGACAGAATATGATCAGAAACCAGAGTGGTCGGATAGTGGGAAAGGGGAGGGAAGTCAGGGCAGATTCAAATAAAAAGAACTCACAGATTACCCGCTGTTTTCCTTCCATTTCGAATACCAAACCAAGTTTCCTTCTTTCAGTTTCAGTAGCAAGACTGTTTATCTTGAACTGTTCAGTTAATTGTACATCTTGGAATCACACAGAAGTCTTCACAATAATGTCAATCAGTAAACAACAACCACAGAAACAAAGTCAAGTGTGAGAATGCACGTCCTTTGAGAAATTGACCTATTTCAACATTTCACAGTTCTTTCGTTGTCCATTTACGTGTAGCATGACATGTAGCTTTCTGCTCATTCACAGCACCTTTCCAATTCCCACAAAGTTCATCATTACAATTCTAATTCCTCAAAACACAAACAAATATTGAAAATTTTCTTTCAAAAATGGACGCCATGAGTGTTTCTGTAATGACGTCATAACAACTATTTCCACCTTTTAATAAAAGAGTTACTTTATGGACAACCATGACGGCGAAAATACACACGAAACGTAATAGAGATAGGGGTTGAAAATCGAAACCGGGCTGACTCAAAGAAGCACTGGCAGTAGCAGCAGAATTTGTTTTAGGCTGCTGAGAAGAATTGTAAAGAAATGAAAATGAAATGAATGGAATTTTACGTCCTATTTTTCTGCATCATGTGGACTAATGAAGACAGGCAACGCCATGCAGGGTGCAATGAGGGAAATTTTGCCAGGACAGCGGCATTAGACTGCTCTTTTTCGATTTCCAATTGTCGGGGGTTCTTTAACGTGCACAGCCTGTAGCACACGGGGCCTCGGTTTATTGTCCCATCCGAACGACTAGACGCTTTTTCATGTCAGCCCCTCTTATCTACATCACTGACATGGGGAAACTCGGTTGAAAAATCTGAAGGTATTATCTCGACCTATGCCGGGATTGAACCCTGGACCTCCAAGTTAGCTCCCAAGACACATGTAGACATAAGGCCACTGACTCTTTTTGTAGGGGATTTCAGGAACTTTTTTTCTAATACATGGGGAATTGTACACATTTCTTTTAAAAAGAGTCTTTCATCTCTATGGAAATGAGTATTGACTGAGGGGAGACAACTACATTTGTATTTTGGACTACAAACTACGGACCACAAATGATTTTATCTTTACTTAAACGCATTTTTAGACCAAGTTTGAACCTGAAGTAAATGAAGTGTAAAGCTCCATTAATGACATTATACTAGAATAATAAAGCAGTTAATGCAGTGTACAATGAGGGAAATTTTGCCATGACAGCAACTTGATCCTATTGTAACAGTCGTAAGCTTAGAGAAGAACGAGCATCTGTTTATCATTTCTCAGAACGAATATACTCTTATTTCATGTCAGTCCCCCAATCACTGGGGTCGAAGGTATCGTTTCAACCCATGCTTGGAATCAAATGCATGCCTTCCATGTTAGTGAGCAATACTGCCATAGAAGACAAAGAGTGCAACTGTAGTATTTTATCAAATTATTAATTTTATTTTTGGTTACATTTTTATCTAAATATACCAAGTAACAATACATAAATATTAACAAAGCTGTAAAAACATAAATTTATATATTATCATATAAAACAAACCACGGTTATAAAAAATCAGTTATTCTTTTTCAGAGCTGTACATTAAAAAAATACTGGGGAGGCAACTTTCTGTTAATTCAGGATTTTGTACCTTGTATTGCTCAGCTTCTGTCGAACTAGGCACCTGAATTGCCTCTCATAATTAACTAACAATTAATCATATTTTTGTATTTTAAAACAGGAAAATAATATTAGTAATAATATAAGGCGTATATCGCCCAAACCAAGAGTCAAGTAAATAAACATATACCACTGTATCACTGTTAAACAACAATCAGTACATTTTTGTCAATCGGAAAACAATATTTACAAAAACTATTTTTCACGAGTTAGTAAGTAAGTTTCGAGGATCCATGTCTCTCAGAAATTATTACAATAAGAATCGTCGTGGAATGTGTAATTTAACATTGAGAATTATCATAACTACGACAGAATTGATTGTAAAAAGGACTGTACTGTACACATGTCGTGTGAATCTGTAATTAGACTTTTAACTGTATTCAACACATATCATTCAAGCCCATTCTACACAATCTAGATCCATCACCAATCGTGTTGTGTAGATAAATCAACATACTTTTAAATTCATCAATATTCATATAGCCTCCCTGAAAATACAAACCAACATATATTATACATATAGCCTCCCTGGAAATACAAACCAACATATATTATACATATAGCCTCCCTGGAAATACAAACCAACATATATTATACATATAGCCACCCTGAAAATACAAACCAACATATATTATACATATAGCCTCCCTGGAAATACAAACCAACATATATTATACATATAGCCTCCCTGGAAATACAAACCAACATATATTATACATATAGCCACCCTGAAAATACAAACCAACATATATTATACATATAGCCTCCCTGGAAATACAAACCAACATAATTTTAGCCTAAGAGATACAAGTATCTTTTGGTGGAATTGCAGGAATCAGAGACGTGAAAATCGATGATATCAGTGTCCCTAATACACAAACAAGTTTCGATATATTATAGTATAAGTTTTATGTAAAGAAAACCATTTAAAATGTTATAATATACCTGAAAAAGTCTCTCGCCTCCTCCTCGGTTTATAAAACTATTTCGACCATGAAGAGCTCGTCTATTCTGAAAGGTCACCATATCACCAGGTCTCATTCGATGATAAAACTGAAAGTAGAGACGAATAGAATAGAGTTTTACGTCCTACTCTTCTGTATCTTATGAGGCTTATAGAAAGAATCGGAGTTTTATATCCAACTATTATGTAAGTTATTGAAATAGAGGTTTACACCCAACTAACTGTGTTTTGAATTATCATCATTATCCCATGATAACGGAACTGTCCTGGAACGTTTTCAGAAATAAGGGTTAGAACCCTTGTTTCACAGAAGTTAGAAACTAATATAGATAAAATATATGAATACATGTACCTTATATGGCCAGTCATGAACTGATTGGACTAACAATCTATAAGCATCATAGAATGGTTCTACATCATCCTGAAAAATCACCAGATGAATATTTTGCATTTTTTGATTATTCTATAATTACTCTGTATCGGTATCTAGTCTATTATTACTCTGTACCAGTGCCTATTCTATAATTACTCTGTACCAGTGCCTATTCTATAATTACTCTGTACCAGTGCCTATTCTATAATTACTCTGTACCAGTATCTATTCTATAATTACTCTGTACCAGTGCCTATTCTATAATTACTCTGTACCAGTATCTATTCTATAATTACTCTGTACCAGTGCCTATTCTATAATTACTCTGTACCAGTGCCTATTCTATAATTACTCTGTACCAGTATCTATTCTATAATTACTCTGTACCAGTGCCTATTCTATAATTACTCTGTACCAGTGCCTATTCTATAATTACTCTGTACCAGTGCCTATTCTATAATTACTCTGTACCAGTGCCTATTCTATAATTACTCTGTACCAGTGCCTATTCTATAATTACTCTGTACCAGTATCTATTCTATAATTACTCTGTACCAGTGCCTATTCTATAATTACTCTGTACCAGTATCTATTCTATAATTACTCTGTACCAGTGCCTATTCTATAATTACTCTGTACCAGTGCCTATTCTATAATTACTCTGTACCAGTGCCTATTCTATAATTACTCTGTACCAGTGCCTATTCTATAATTACTCTGTACCAGTGCCTATTCTATAATTACTCTGTACCAGTGCCTATTCTATAATTACTCTGTACCAGTATCTATTCTATAATTACTCTGTACCAGTGCCTATTCTATAATTACTCTGTACCAGTGCCTATTCTATAATTACTCTGTACCAGTGCCTATTCTATAATTACTCTGTACCAGTGCCTATTCTATAATTACTCTGTACCAGTGCCTATTCTATAATTACTCTGCACCAGTGCCTATTCTATAATTACTCTGTACCAGTGCCTATTCTATAATTACTCTGTACCAGTGCCTATTCTTTGAATATAAGTACTGTCTTCAAGTTCGTTAGTATATCGAATTTTACTGATTACTTTCATATGAATTGAAATGTCAGCTTCACAATAGTAATAATAGAGTTAGAACGGCTGTGAGTTGATAAAAATTTATAATGAGCGTATATTATCACTTCAAATTACTGTGGACAATTTTCAGTCAAAAATTAAATAATTTCGGTTGAAACTGTAAATAATTATATATCTATCATCGCAAAGTTATTCTAAGACGACCAAGTATTGTTTTGAAGATGATATTCAAATTCACTGTATTGTATTCAATGGTATCGATATAAGTTCAACCTACTAACACAGTCGTGAGGACAGTTAGTAGGTATTAGTTGTAGCTTATCATATTTTTTACACGCGGTTCAACCATTTATTATTCAAAAGAAAATGGGGTAAGGTTATCTTGACTTCGTGTAGTTGAAGGCCACCTGTACTTTTACAAAGATATTATAAAACTTGGGGATAATCAGTTCATGTCAGGTAAATTAAATCCGATCAAAGTACAACCCAAGACAAATTACAGCAAACATATTCAATACGACCATGACAGTGCAAAAAATTCAAGCCCGAATATTATTCGCTTTACTAGGTGAAACAGCTCAATTTCAGCTATCTGAACTCCAACCATCCCTGCATTATAGTTTGTTTGCGAAAATATTAATGTATTTTACCTCGTGGGCTTGTAATGCTCCGGTGAGATTTTCATGATAGGCGACCGAAATAACCTGAATAAAAAAACATAACAATTTTTATAACTAGGGCATTAGTCGTCTGAAGTAGATGTGCTTCTCAACAAGAGAGAAAATATTGCCTGGGGGTCGGGAGGAAGTGGGAGGCAAGGTGATCTTCGACTGACAATGACGTCATCGACCCCGGACATACAGAAAATCATGAGAGAACATTCGACTGAAAGGTTACATTGAACTATGGTGATATGTAGAGTATAATTTTATATCTATTTATGGTTAATCGTTGAATATATTGTTGGAGTGAAATACGTTTCAAAATAACTGATTTATTTTGGGGAGGAATAGATTTAGAAGAGATAGAACTCTTTTGGGGAGGTTGAGAAGCACTGGTCTACAACATGAAGAGTTGATAAAATTCAAATTGAACAGAATACATAAGAAAAGCAACATACTAAGGAGTATTATGTTGTGGGCTAATTTTTTGCTTCCGATTGGATTGTTACTGTATATTTGCGAGTATAATGCGCGGTATTTGGGGCACACATTATACTATTTATAGACAGTGACAAAACATTTCAATTATCATGAAAACCTTATTCTCGAAAATCTAACTATTTGATAATTACTGTATTTCTTAAAAATCTTGATTTTATTTAAGGAAAGTTTTGAAGAATAAGGGGCGTGGTATAGAAAGGATAGTTTGGGTAGAAAAAGAAACTTACATGGCCATACTGATTGGTGACTATCATTGGTTTGTGAATTTGTTGATGAACTGGTTTTTCTCTGGAAAAAGTAATTGATATAAAAATTAAATGATATTTTTAACAATGAAGAAATAGAAATTCTAAGATATTCAGCAAATGTCAACCGTCTACAAAGCCATCTTAGATTGCGAAAAAAACAAAAGGATATTTTTAAGGACTGTACCTTCCACTAGATTTATAATACCCCATTATTTCATATGTTACCGGAACTCGACATAAAACTTCAAATTCTTTGGGATGCTCGCGTCTAAAGACGTCTACAATATGGTGGATATCAGCAAACACACTTTCTCCGCCTTCCACCTCTTCTCCAAACCTACAGAATAATATAAATACCACTTGGACTATTTTTACTACTATTTCACAACGACTATTTCTACACGCTGATCTACTTGTTCAAACCTCTTGACATTGATCTTTCTTGTATCATTCTTACCCACCTACAGCTGGGTCGACTGGAATAGTGAGTAAAGATGACTTAGTCAAAGTTACCAAATTTTTATACGCCGGCCGAGATTACAACCCACAACCACCATTGACGTCATAAAAAACTTCTAACACTCTAAACCCTTTAAAACTCAAAACTTGTATCTCCATTGTAATAAAAATTCGATTAATATAATTTACGACTCCATAACCCGGCAAATGACGACATGTAAAATATCAAAACGTCTAAACCATACACTGTGGTACAAAACCTTTTAAGATCGGATTTGAAGAAATCATTTCCAATCCCCACTCACTTTAAACAATGCAACAACTGGATCCCTGGGGCAGATTCGTAAGTCATTTGGTCCATGTGTAGCCTCAGGCCAATCGACAAATAGGCGGCGTTACTGGCATTCTCTACACTCTTAACTTCAAAAATCTGAAAATAAAAAAGGTGAAAGTTGGTGTTGGAATAATGGAAGAACATAACAACCGTTTTCCCGTTTGACGCACATTGTTTCTGCCACCGTCATTATCTTGTAACGTAACATAACGAAATAAAACATTACGTAATGCAACACAACATAACGTAACGCAACACAACATAACGTAACGCAACGCATATGTAATACGACAAAACATAAATGTAACGAAACATAACGTAACACAACATAGCATAATGTAATACGACAAAACATAACGAAACATGTAAGGTAACATGAAACATTGCGACACGACGTAACATAACGTAATGAAGTCACCTACCTCGCCGTATATAGTATGCTGAATATAACAAACTCTTTCTATCACCTGTAAAAAGACACAATGAAGAATGAAAGATTTTATGTTATTTCAGGTTAAAAAATTAGCCTCCCTGTTATTGACCTCAAGTCTGATTTAAAGGGGACATGGTGAGGGTCAGGAAGGGGTCCCCCCCCCCCCCCACCCCCATTTAACACGTCTCAGCAGCATGACAGTTGAATCAATTAATAATACTAATTTTTCTGTACCATGTTTTTGACTCACCTCTCTAATCTGGTTTGATATTGTAGGAACATTTTTCACCAGACATAGTCCCCGTTCTCCCAATAATTTCAACCACCTGAAAAACATAATAATATTTATCAAAACATAAATGGTAACCAAAAAATATATTTATCCAAAAGAATCAAATTCATGTTCATCAATTTGAATAGGATTATAAATACACAGTACCCAAGTGATGTGAATTTTACACAGTATCCAAGTGATGTGAATTTTACACAGTACCCAAGTGATGTGAATTTTACACAGTACCCAAGTGATGTGAATTTTACACAGTACCCAAGTGATGTGAATTTTACACAGTACCCAAGTGATGTGAATTTTACACAGTACCCAAGTGATGTGAATTTTACACAGTACCCAAGTGATGTGAATTTTACACAGTACCCAAGTATTGTGAATTATACACAGTACCCAAGTGATGTGAATTTTACACAGTACCCAAGTGATGTGAATTTTACACAGTACCCAAGTGATGTGAATTTTACACAGTACCCAAGTGATGTGAATTTTACACAGTACCTAAGTGATGTGAATTTTACACAGTACCCAAGTGATGTGAATTTTCAAAGGTTGTGCTTAGCAGTCAGTCGATTATTTTTTCTTAAAGTTACAACTTACTTATAAAGTCCGGTATCAGTTTCCATAACATCTTTAAAATCTATCTCCGGTATTGCAGTCTACAAAATTTAAAATTTATCAATAACCGGGAGTCGGGAAGTAAAAACTTTAAGTTTGGAAATGGACATTTATAATTAAAAAATACTTCAAAAAAGTTGGAAATTTTTTTTTGTTATCTTTTTAGAGGTTTAAGTTGTACTAATTTCTAATTTTTCTTATCATTTATTTATTGAAATTCATACTATTGTAAGTCATATTCATTTGTATTGATCCTAATATATTTTTAATTTATCATTCATTTTGTTTGTGTTACAACTAAATGATAACCTCTCAGTGTTCTCTGCCCTTATTCTGACTTCCCCGAGGAACGACAAAACAAACTGAAAATGAGAATAGGGCATTAAAATCCTGAAAAAGAATTATCAGTCCATTAAGTACAATTTCAGTTCAAGAGACTTTTAAGGCGAAGAGATAATGAAATATTTTTGTATAAAACAGGAATCGTTGTAGGAGGAGTGAGTATGCGGAGATGAAATGAATGGAGTTTTACGTCCTACTTTTCTGAGTGAGTATGCGGAGAGAGAATAAGCGAAAAAAAAAACATGGAAAAGTAACATGAACTTAAACCAATCCCATAAAAATGATTTATAATGTCGGCTGTCAATGTATGATTCTCTTACTGATATAAGTTGTTAAAATCTTATATTCACTCACAGAGAGATTAAGCTGAATAAAAAAGGCAAAACTGAATAACATGGGCTCACGACTATCCTACTAAACAGAAGACGAACAGTGGGGTTAGTAAATACGAGTATGGGACTACCTCATAGAACGTCTTTAATATTGTATAATCATTTGACCTCTGCTATCACACTGAACACGTTGTAATAGTTTACCTGCCAGAAACCAGATGCTAAATCAATTTTGAAACTAAGTCTCTAAACATAACTTTATAGTTACATGTAATGACTAGAACTCAAATAAAACCCCGGAAATATAATTTTTTTTCTAGAAAGCTAATAATGAATCAATGCAAAATCTCAACCGTCTATCATGTTTGCCAACACAGACTATAGGATAAACATATGGAATATCAAGTTAATTTGTCGCTACTCACATCTGTTGAAAACTTGATATTTTCTGCTTCGCTTTTTTCAGCTAATGCATTACCAGAATATCTATAGCATTTCAAGTAGTCTGTTGGTATATATCCTTTATGAGTTACGTCCCCTTCCTTCCATACCATCTTCATAACTTTATCGTCTAAAGAGTTAAAAGTTACCACGTTGTGAGCTAAAGAATGTTTCCTTTACAAAAATATGATGGCTTTAGTTATCACAGAGAATTTTATTCCAGTTCAACATCATTATAATGGGGTAGACCTAAAATGAGCCCAACATCTCTTTGACATGATTTGTAAGACGTAAAACTCCCTTCATTTTTGACATGATTTGTTACAAACCCAGTTTTATCTAAAATGACATTTACCCTGTTGATTTACGTGTAATTGTGTTGTTTATGCCTGAACATACAGTAATTTAAAACAGGACTAGTACAAGTATCTATCCTAGGCGTCTCAGCTCCTAAATATCTATCAAAAGCAATTTGTAATCAACTAAGTTTGTTTTAATTACCTTAAAAAACATCCATTCTTTATCCTCTTTACTTTTAGATGTTAAAGGGGAAAAGGGGCTGGAGTGCACTATTAATTAAAACAACATCAAAGACCTACCAGATATATCTATATCTTGTACAGTAATTGAAGACGGTATTGTTTCAATCGCCACTGTCTGTTGACCAGAAACAACAAGTTTACAGTCGGGACAATGACAGTTGTGGCGGAGCCATATACTGTGATATCTAGATAGAAAAATAAAAATAAATCAACCGTCAGGAAGAGTGTAACAAATTAATATGACTGTTGCTATAATTTTGTTGCAATAAAAGAGTTGCCTTCCAACGCTCCACACCAAAACATGATGCTCGAAATCCAAAATAATTGTTTGGCAATTGATAGGTAACAGCTAGTGAGCTTTTCACATGAGGAAGTATATCAATTATAAGTGTGTAAGTATTTCATAATGAAAAGTGGTATCAGGTTTCTAGAAGAAGTATATCAATTATAAGTGTGTAAGTATTTCATAATGAAAAGTGGTATCAGGTTTCTAGAAGAAGTATATCAATTATAAGCGTGTAAGTATTTCATAATGAAAAGTGATATCAGGTATCTAGAAGAAGTATATCAATTATAAGTTAGTAAGTATTTCATAATGAAAAGTGGTATCAGGTGTCTAGAAGAAGCATATCAATTATAAGTGAGTAAGTAATTCATAATGAAAAGTAGTATCAGGTGTCTAGAAAAGTAAGAAAATCCTGCCTGGCACCACACCAATAATTGCTTGTTAAAATCACACGAATTTCAAAGTGGTGTGTATATTAGTGGTTCATGGTCGGGTATAGAATTTAATTCATTCTTTTCAATAATTTTAACTGTACATTAGTCCTCATCGTTTATCGAAAATGAAAGTAGAATATAACAACAGCTGAAGACATTTGTTACCTGTGTTTTCCACCTGAATTCCATTCTATCTCTAACAATTTTCCATCTTTTAGTTTCGTAACGGACTTGATAGTCGAATCACCTTCAGCTTTAAACTGGAAATAAACAAATCAATGTATACCAGGTCGGAATTATTTACTTATCAATGTGTATTCCGGGTTAGAAGCAGTGTGGTATTGACAAAAAATATTCTTGCAGGAACTCTCAAAAGTGAAAAAGAACAGGTAGTAACGCCAAATAATTCAATTTATAGCAAACATAATAAAATAGAAGCAAGTAATTCAGTAGTGTGTTGTGAGAAAGTTTGAAATTATAATAAATCTGATTGGCCAATATAATCACTGCTGTAATATCAACCAATCACAGCACTTGATATTAACTGTCTGAACGATGGGTTCATTCGTTTTACAAGTCGTTTTTGTGCAGTTGGGCACGATGCGGCAAGTTGGGCAATGCGGCAAAACGAACCCACCGCTGTCTGAAAATATCTGAAGAGTTTTCATTGCACGAAATCGATCCTGAAACACCATAAATCAAAATTTCATTTGCTGATCAAAGGAATAATTGACCCCGTTATCATTGTCGAACTTTTTCAAGTTTTTCCTTACAATAGGTATTATTATCATAATGTGTATTTTGTAAAAGACAGTAAAGGATATGAATATTGAAAAGGTTAAGAATTTACCTGAGCTGGGTGGATGATCTTTCTGTCTATCATATCTTGATACAACGAGGATGTCGTATCAGTCGCCATTACTACAGTAAACATCCACCTTTTACCACCGGCTACAAAACATTCAAATTATTACAATATCTTTTTAGTCTCTTGAAAGAATTGAAAAGGGGTTGTTAGTCTCTGTATGTATACCAGGGACACTTATAGTCTTTTAGTACTATCAAATCAATGATGTCTGGATTATCTAGTCACCATTGTCTTTAATTACAGAAGCAACATACACCGGAATGTGCAATTAAAAGCAATTTGGACCTTATTCTTGAAACCTTAAGTAAAGCAAAACACAGATTTTAAATAATACAGAAATCTGATTGGATATTGAAACTAAATTTAAAATCAATTTTAGTGATTAACCAATCAGATGACTGAAACACTAAAATTATCTTAAATTAAGTTTTAGAGAGTAAGGATACTAGTGGTTAACAGTGCATATCAATCTTGTTTTCCAGTAAATTCAAATCCTTATTTCCTTGAACAACTGGTTCATCAAATATCTCAGTGTATCTGGTATGGTTTAATATCAATTGATAGAGCACACTGTAGACTATTAAAAACAGTTAAATATAATTTATCATCTCTATCCTTGGAACAGTTTCTGTTATCATCAACAGATAACAATATCTCTTACATGTGCCTCAAATATGCCTCTCATATGCCTCTCATATGCCTCTTGACATTGTATTGTAAATGATATTAAAATATACAATGACGTAATATTCTCACTGTTATAATAGTGCTTAAAACAGAACTTAAAAAAAACATTTTGTTATTACTCAGAGTTAACATATAGATAACTGTTGATTATGATATACCGTTAAGATAACAATATAGATAATCCTGTGATATATTTAAACGTTTGTCTAAAACCTCGACAGTGCTAACAAACTATGACGGATGTTTTCGCTAAGCAGGGAATAATCATTCTTCCGAAACAACTAATTCAGAAACACCAACCACGACTTATAGAAAGTCTACAAAGCTGATGATGACGTACAATCAATTATGATAATAAGAATAATAATTAATAATAGCTATAGTCACGGTTAGTTTAATCCAATTTTATAACTGGAAATATTGATTAACATTTATAATTAATTTATTCTGTATTCTGTTGGCTATATACACCACATAAAATATATAAATATATAAGTCTGCGATGAGGTGATGTTACAATTGAAAATTAATGTTTACATTGTTAAAAATTTATTGTTTTTAAATTTTAGTTAAACATTTAAGCTAATTGATGATGGCTCAACTTAAACTTTATATAGACACAGCTTTATGGAACAACAATCACTGGTTAAAGTTTTATGCAACGTTTCGACGTGTTTCCCCCGTCGTCCTCAGGCATATAATGAGAAGAAGTGATGGGCGAACTATATATACCTTAATGCTTATTATTAAGAACACACAAGAGATAAATGGTTTATTGATACATTACATTAAATTTTAACAGGTACAATAAGAGGTATATAATTCTTAAAATAACATACAGGCTGATTAAGTAAAATAATTGAAGTAAAGTAAATGAATTAAAAAAGATTAATTGAAGATTAAATAAACAACTATTGCTGGTATTGGAGTCTTTTATTAATAGAAATTACATTGTTCATATAACTAACTATGCTTAAAGTTGGAAATTGTTTTGAATATGAATAATTACAAGTTGATAAGTTTATCATATGCATGCGATAAACGAACACCTTCATCTCTGTTAAGGTCAGGCTGATATCTTCTGATGTGGATAGCTTCATGAAGTCTCCTGGTTTTATCTATGTGCTTATTGATTGTCAGTATGTTGGTGTTGTCAAAGTTGACTTTATGTCCTGTTTTCCTTCCCATAGCAAGATGTTCGGCCACAGCAGATGTTCCTTCATTGCCGGGCTTGTCTTGATGGTCTTTGAGTCGAACATCAAGGGGTCTCTTTGTTTCCCCTATATACGAGCTTCCACAGGAGCACTCAACTTGGTAGACACATCCCTTAGGTTTTTGGTTGTTGGAGGGATTCAATTTACCACTGGCTCTGAGCAAATCTTTAAGCGTTGAGTTGCCAGAGAACACTGTTTCAATGCCAACTGACTTTTTCAGGATCTTCTTGATTTGGTATGATGCCTTTCCGATGAATGGGATAACTAAGCGGGTTGATGGTCTGTTGGGATTAGGCTGTTGGTTGGTTGGTTTTGCCTTTAATACGGATCGAAAAGCTTGATGTACAAAGGCTGAAGGGTAGTTGTTGTGCAAGCAGAATACTTTCTTGATGTGTTGTAATTCTTAAACTTTGATAACAATTGTACAAGAGGAAGTGATAGACATCACCTTTTGGGGATCTGTTAAGAGAGTTACCTTTCCACAAAAACAAGTTGTAGACAACGCTTTTAGGGGATCTATCATAGAAGTTTTTCACGGTTTTGCTAAATTACTGCTTGTTACAGGTTTATTGCCTATTTGGTAATGGTTGTTATCTCTTCTAGCTCCGGACTGGGAACAATATACAATATACAATCCGGTGCCTTACCTCGTCTATACCCACCTTAAAACACAGTGTAAACTGTATGGTGATATATCATCGATATGCTTCTATTGTCTACTATATTTATAATTCTCACTATACACCGCACTGGGCTCTACGCTCGTTTATCCGGGACGTTGCTCAGCTAAGATTCGCTTAAGTCGTTCTAAGTTCAAGCTTAAACACTTTTGCTCTTGTAATCGGACTCAATGTTATTTTGGAGCTATTTCTAGAAAACTTACCGCCGCCATGACAGGTCCTAAATTCTGCATTTTGTAACATCAATGATCGTCTAGCTAGTTTCAGGTCCTTACTATTCTTAACAACACGGAGAAGAAGTCGGCTTGACATGTCGTTAGTCTGGTAGCACTTGCTGAATAATAACCGAGTTCCACGGAGAGACTAGGTAAGTTTGTGGTTTGGTAGATGACAAATTTACAACTGGTCCAAAGACTTTGACATAAAAATTAGTTGGTAGATGACAAATGTACGTTCGTTTCCACTTAGCCGCTATCAAAGACTCGCTCGGAAAGTAGATTCGTTGCTTGATTGGTAGATGAGAAATTCAAGTCCCTTCCACCAGATATATATACCGGTATTTATAGATTTGAACTAAACCACAGTAAAGGGATTGTACTTTGTAAATTCTCCTAAATGAAACAAGTACAACTCGGCGTCTTACATTATGTATATTCGGGTTGTTAGTACTCTTGTTTATTTATTATACACCTCAGTGCACGAAGTTTTGTACATATCATGCTTGCACAATAGCCTACTTACAGTACCGTGATAAATCAAACAGGGCGGTGTAGTTTATTTATAATAGTACAATAACATCATGTCGTAAATGTGCATTATAGAAAAGACATGTCAACAACTATAAATGTAAACATCATCTTAACAATGTCAAACTCTTTGCAAACTTCGTACTTATACCTTGACTGCAATAGTCATCTTCACATTGTCAAGCTTTTACGCACTTCGTAATGATACCTTGACTGCAATAGTCGCATTTCTTACATTGTGAAGATGGTTATTGCAGTCAAGGTATAAGTACGAAGTTCCTAATACCTTGATATTGTGAAGATGGTTATTGCAGTCAAGGTATAAGTACGAAGTTCCTAATACCTTGATATTGTGAAGATGGTTATTGCAGTCAAGGTATAAGTACGAAGTTCCTAATACCTTGATATTGTGAAGATGGCTATTGCAGTCAAGGTATAAGTACGAAGTCCCTAATACTTTGACATTATGAAGATGACTATAAACTCAGTTATTGATTGGAATCTATAGCATCTCTGTCTGTCTAGCGAGTTTAACAGACGACATACCTAGTCTAGCATGGGTTTAAATTGAAATTACAGGAATATATTCCTTTAAGAAATAGTCCTACCCCTGAACGAGTTGAGATAAAAATATCAGTAGTAAAGTAGGTCATTGTTCTGTTGGTATAGAAACTCTGTTTAATGAGATATACACGCTCCCTTGACCTGTGGGAATGACATTTGATACGACATTGTTTCAATTATGACACCACAAAGTTTGCTTTTTCCAATTCATATTTTTAGCGAGCTCCAATCAGCTGTCGTAAATGAACTGAACGGTGATGTTTCTATAAATCATTCTATGTATAGCCTACAATGCTAAAAAAAACAGTCTATCTGGTATAAAAGCGTATAAAGCCAGCATAACTTTTGTTCCATAGTGGGGTGTAGGGTAGGGGTGGCTCTTTGGTCTTGGCCCTTTTCGTAATGATTCATATACACTGGTTCTCGTCATATTTGAAATATTTAAAGAAATCGAATCTTGAAGCAGCCCTGTCTGTGGACGTATGTTACCATGGCTATCAAGCCTAATAATAATCGTAGATAGGTCAAGGCATGGCATGACAGGGAAATTATCGTACGTGGTCCAGGTGAATATTCTGTACGAATACAAACCCAATTTTATTATTTTCATGATATGTATTTGACGGGTCAAGGTAATGTCTTAATCGTGCAAGGATGGTAAAATAGAGTGTGACTGGATGTTGAAATCTATAGTCTCGATTTCACGAAATAAAAATAGAGTTTGACTGGATGTTGAAGTCTATGTTCCTAGTCTTGTTTATACCAGACATATTTTATTTTTAACCAATGGAAATCGAGTATCAAATTTTCTTCTCTTCATACCGGAAGTTTAATTTTATTGTCTAAAATTAATTTTTTTCTTATTTTTCGCTTGTTTGTGTTGAATGAAAAATTAAAAGGTTCGTGAAAATTTGTAGACAATTAAATCTGCTAATTGAACAAAGCATGAGGCCATTGTAGGAAGGCATTGAAATACTGTTGGTTTGCATTGGAATTTTAACTCTAAGTGCCATCATGTTTCTTTTGTTCGGTACCCTTCCCATGTAAATTTTCAATTGAGTTTCGTTTCCTACATTAGTCTACTTGACTAATGTCTGTTCACTGATCTCTTGTGAACATTTTGAATGTCAGGTAGACCATAGCAGACATTGACTGGCGATACAACCTTACTTTGCATGTCAAGGAGACAATTTGCGAATATTAATGGCAGGGAAATCCTTGCAAATTCTGTATTTTCCAATTGCCAGCTTCCCAAGCTAGACTTTCTAGGGTTCCCTCGTTAATCCCAGATATTGCTTCCAGCGGGACATTTATTGCCATGAGGTAGTTAAGATTTTGGACTGTTAGATGTTGAATTAGATTAATAATGTTTTCATTCTTATTTATTATTTTTCAGATTCTAAGAAATTTGACAGTTCACCAAGCCTCATGTAACCTAGAAACTTGTTAACTTTATATTTTAAGTAAGTATTAATTTCTGAGTGTTAATCCGTACAACGTACTACGCTTGAAGATATTTTATAGACGTAGCCTCATAATTAATCTTAGTCAGATTAGTCTTAAGATCGTCAGATTTATACAGCAAAATGTCAGATGAAAGTTTGTATGTTGAAAGCAAGTAAATAATAAGAAATTTCACTGATATTTCAAATTTATTTTCAGCTATGAATTATCATGTAGGGCCAGGAATCCAGCCTTCATTCATTCCTCAAGAAAAATCAGGCTACTATGGCGCTAGTGCTGCGTTTCCTCCAGGATATGCTGTTGGTTTACCACAGCGTGGCGCTCACCAGGCGGGAGCTGGCATGAATGGAATCAGTCAGCATCCAACAGCAGCTTTCAGACCCCCAGCCTCATCCTACGGCTTACCAGTGCCTTATTCATCAGTGACGTCATATCCTGCATTATCGTCTGCTGCCTATGGTGCTGGGATGCCATCGACAATGAGTTCTAATCCTGCAGGCTATCCTACTATTGGTCAACCTGGTGTATTACCAAGTCGAGGTTCAGTCGGAATTTCACAAGCGTCTGCTGTACCTTATCAGGTTACGGTAAGTTATGTCACTTTCTCTGGTTATTCTATCCTCAGCCTTCTACTGCTACTACAATATGAAGCTGGTTGTTTTGATTGGTTAGAATTCTCTACCTTGTGTGAAGCTATTTGGATTAAGTGAGCCAATGTCTCATCTCTTCATGAAGAGGCATGGGAGGGCATTTGCATTCATGTAAAGGTCTTTTACCCCTTGATAATGTTATGTTATTTTATCTTTCAGCAATCAACAAATTACTCCCAGCCAACTTACCTGTCAAATCCTGAACCACAGTTGTACAGTCAGCAGATGGGCATGTCCATGCCTTCATCAATGAGTGTCCCCAGCACAATGGGCATGCCCATGCCAACTCCTATGAATGCACCAAGTTCTATGGGCATGTCAATGCCAAGTGCCCCTTCTGCTATGAGTATGCCCAGTTCAATGGGCATGCCCATGGCAAACCCAATGAGTGTGCCTAGCCCTAGCTCTATGGGCATGGCCAATGCCCAAACACAAATGTATGCAACCGCCACACGTTATCCCAGCAACTACCCTAATGTACCGGTTCAACCGACCCATCCATCATATTCATCTATCGGTTACTCAGGGTTACCTGCTACAAGGGGAGTTAACCCTTCATTTCCTAGTGCTATGGGATACCCTGGCTACCCCTATAAATAAGAAGGTTCAGATGAAGTTTTCATGTGAAGTAGGAATTGTTATAAATTCCAGGAGACAGTTTCTCCACTGAATCAACATAAAATCATTAGAAATACAGTAATCTGATTGGTTAATAAAACCTAAATTTAAAATCTATTTTAATTATTGACCAATCAGAATACAGTACTGAAACACTGAATTATATTACATTTTTGAAAATTAGCTGATTGCTTTGAATGAGGGTAGATTCCTTATTTTACTAATGCTGTTGAAAACAATACTAGAAACTATAACTGGCAATTTCAGCTTTGAGTAGAAAATATAAAATTCTACTTTAAAATTGTGCAATCTTTTTAAGATCAAAATTTGAAGCTAATCTTATTGTGGGGGTAAATACTGTGACTGTAATGAATAGAGACTAATATTGTGGGAATTTTACATGGAAAAGACACCTCCTGGGTCTTATTTAAAGCTAAATACAATATAGATTACATCAATTACATTTTATTAGCTTCGTACGGATCTGACCAATAATGACTTCATTTTTTGGTGTTAGGGTGTATTGAGACGAGTCTCGTAATTGACCAGTGCGTTTTGACTTTTTGACTAATTCTAAATGCTTACTGTTAATCTTAGTGTTATGAATCTTGATTTTTGATTAATACTGCTAGTGCTACATGTATTCATTTTCTGTTTTAATATTTTCATGATATTTGAGAGGAGGTTTAACAGTTGAAGCCCGACAATAGAGATGTTTTTCTCAAGCTCTCTTCACTGACATCCCTTAGACAGATATCGCTAAAACCACACCATTGAAACTTTACTTCTATATTCAACTTGCATTTCATTTATTTCATGATTATTTTAGCCAAAGATGTTTGTGTTCCGAATGAGTAAAATGGGATGAAAAACTGAAAAGGCTATAAAGAATTTCAACTTTTTTTTTAGTTAAATAGGTCAATAAATTGCTTTCGTTTCATTGGCTACGTTAAAAATTGTCCTAGACATTATTTGTATATTGATAAAGAACAAATAGATAAACTAAAATAAAAAAACACTACGCAAACAAAGATTACATTTTTTTCAAATATTAAAAACATTTTGATTAATCAGAAATTACTTGGTTTTTTTTTTAACTAAAAATAGACTTTTCTTGTCCCATTTTCAACTCATTTTTCTGCCTGTGAGATTTTTTTAAAAAGACAATTTCCTAGAAATTTTTACTTTTATTTTAAATATCTGCCGTCAGCTTCTCATAAAACACTTGAAAAAACTCAAATTTTATAAAATACAATAATCTTTTCAACATTGATTTTAACGATTGACCAATCAGGTGACTGGAATGCAAAAATCATCCTCAATTCAGAATTTGAAGCCCGGCTTTGCAGACATTATATAATTTCAGTAAAAATAAGACAGGAAATTTCTTTTTGTTTTTTTAGCATAATATTTTGGAGGTATTTTTTTCTGTTTTTTGGGGGCTTTTATTTTTGATCTTTTTTTGTCCCGTCGTTTTTTTTGTAGAATTATTGTTTTCTGGAAAATATATTTTTCTATCCAGTTATAACATTCTTTTGTTTTTACTTTGGAAGTGTTTGGCCCTTTGAAAACATGGTTAGGGGCTGGGGACAACAGGGGATGGGGTATTAGCAGCACACATTGTTGTATGTTGCACAGACTAAAAACAATCCCGTATTGAAGGGCTGGGCCTTTAATAACACTGTTAGGTTAATACTAGTTTGTTTAGATATAATACAGATTAGAGGCATAATTATTATTGGACTGGCATTAAAATAGTATAAAACTTGGTTTATTGTTTTTGACTAAACCCTGTATCTCAATCATTCCAATAATTTTGATGACCTTGCTCATAGGTTGCATCAATGTCCACAGACTTAATTACCTCCAATGATATAAGCAAGTTGATGGGTGTGGCCAGCAAAGTAGGGCATGCTACCCTTCTTGAACACCTAAACCACCCAGTGCCAGGGTTTGTCCAAGTGACGCCCTTTTCAAAGAGTCTTAATCACCTGTATTTATTTTTGATTGTGGTAAATCAATTGTGGTGAGCCATAGATAAGTAATGATAAAAAAGACTTAGTTGTGGTCTAAAACATCTGGAGGAAAACTGGAGTTCTTTCCCTTAGACCGTATTCACTAAAATATTCTACTGGCGATAATCGCCACCTAGTGACAATTTTAATAGCGTCCTCCATGTTTCTCCATTGCACTTCACTGGAAATAATTTGAATTTTTTAATCAACAGTGGATGTCTGCCAGGTATTTCAATTTTTGTTGTTGATGACTGAATTTAAGATTGTTTTTATTGTCAATAGAGCTCTGTTATCTGTCTATTTCGGCTGGCAAAGTTGTAAAAGACAGGTGCCCCTTGGTTTTGTTTATATTCAACTTGTGCATGGTACAGGGCCTGATATTGTCGCACTGTCAAAATAAACACACGTGGACTTCGACAGAATGACAGTTGCCATCATTAAGGGGGTGGGGAAGGGTCTGTTGTATTTGAGAGAGGAGATAAAATGGTTAAATTGTAAGGAACAACGGAGTATGTCAAGTGTCCCTATTGCATTTTCGCATTTTAATCAGGCCTGTAGCTATAGAGGGGGGGCCAGGGACGGCCAGGCCCGGCCAGGCCCCCTCCCCCCCAACATTATTTTGACCCCTCCTGAAATATTTAGACGACTTAAATAACTTGTTGAGTCGCTATAGTTGAGGCCCCCCAATAAAAAAATTTGGACCCCCTGAGATCCTGGGCTAGCTAGTTCCTGATATTAATATCTCTCCTCGGCTTCAGGCTTAGCTCACACTACAGTCATTCGGTTCTGAATTTAAACATCTTTCATCACAAGTTTCATAAACCCTCTCTCGCTCTCTCTGGTAACCTTGACATAGCCTTGACATCCCTCTCAACTGGACTCGATGAATTTCTTTCCTAACTATTCTTTATTATTATTTCAGTGTCTACATGTAGGCCTAGGCTACGAAAGATAAAATGACGATTAATTTAAGCCACTGTTGAATCAAAAAGGAAAATTTTGAACATCATTTAACTATTTTTTGTGAGATTTGCACTTTTCTGAGTTCGTGATTAGTCAATCAACATGGAGTTTATGGATATTCATATCTGTGGGGCATGTCGGACCCAATTTAACGTGGTTGAGCATTTTATCGCTCACAAACAACTGTGCCCCATGTTAAATCAGATGAAGAGACAAGCTAAAATAGACAGTGGGGACCCAGATATAGAACCAAGAGATGAAGAAGCGGGTGGAAAGATTTTGTATAATGATTTGTCTATGATTTTATCCCGGGGGACAAGCATCAACCTTCAGACCATGCCCTGTCCCCCAATGTCTGGTCATGGCGCCACGCCTCTTCGACAATCTCTTCAAGAGTCTCAAAGCTATTCTGAAAATGCTGCAGAAAACACTGGCATCGCTTCTTTCCAGTCTACGTTTTCAAGATCAAAGAAACATCCGGAGGTGATTGCTCAACAAGAATTGGAACATTCAAATGTTAAGACTGTTCCAAATATGGCTCCGGAAGAAAGTGATTATCAGAGAGTAGAAACAAAATCACAAACAGATTACGGAAATCGTGCGACTTCAGATTCGAGTGAAACACGACATTATTCAGACAGAAGAGATCATGTATCGAATCACGGACGCTATCCAATAACGGAGAAGAGGCCAAGAGAAGTTGACAGAACAGGAGATTCACAGTTGATTCAAACGAGTTACTCGTACCAAAAAGAATCGCGAAGTCAACCAGACCAACGAACCACGGAGAGTTTCAGAAGCCCAAAGCACAGGAAGCTGCAGTATCAACCCCAAGATGCATCAGACCAGCCTCATATGATCCTAAATCCTGGAGATTTTCAAAATGAAATAAGATTTTCGAAGGAAAAGGTCAAGTTTCATCTTGAAAACGATGTTGCTCCCCCGCGAGAGACAGTATTACGAAAACCTCAATCTGTGGTGTATTCGGCTCAAACGGAGCAAGTAAATTATCATCAACCTGAAACTGCGCGACATTTAGACTCTGGTCAATATGATTCCAACAGAAATGCTTCAAGGTCATACCAAGGTCATCCACATCAAAACTACCCAGATCATGACCCCTACAGAAGACCAATTGAAACTTCTTCACATCTTCAGCATCATCATCAACAACTTTCAAATGCCCCAGTTCAAGAGCAAGCTCAGTTCCAGCACCAAGTGTCTGAAATTCAGACAATGCCTGAAGATGCAGAGACTCTTGGTCACCATGACTACTACGCTCCTCAACATCCAGACGCAAGTTACACACCCTTGGAAAACGTGCAGATTGAAAATTCACCGAACAATGATCATCAGTATTTAAGCTCGTACAAACCAGACCAGGCTCACGGCCAGGAAAGCGAAACTCAGACTTCTGTCCAAAGACAAGGAAGAGCTGAGGAAGCTGAACCTGCATCGACCTCCAAGCGTTCACGATCCAGAGAAACTCGTCAGAAGGCAGCAGATCTGGACATCCTGAAACAAGCGCTGAAATCTGGAAACGTGAATTTGGAGGAAGGGGATATGAATGAGACTTCAGGAGATCAGCTGACGTACTCGAATTCTTCAAACCTTAATCCTGGATTGCCAATAGAACCACCAAGTAACTTGGCACTGTTAGCTTCGACTCTTCAAGAACATGCAGATCCTCTGTACTCCTCTACTCTGGTCCCTCCAGACGACAGTATACTGACCACAGACGTGGAAATGGTGTCTGCCTGTCCAATTGATCCCATGGATACAGAAGAGGGAACTCAGACACCAATAGTTTCTATGTCACAACCAAAATATGTGGTGGTAAAAGGCAATTATGGTAGGTATACATAGTGTTCAGCTTCCACACAGGCCCATAATCCTCTGGGTGGTTTTGTATTTCTTTGTAACATAAATGTCAAAATCATCTTCTCTTACAAACAGGTAAACATTGTGTGATTGTTGTAATTTGTAGCCTACTGGATATTTCTTGCAAAAAAATATAACTTTCTATTAGTTTGAGTCATTTCATGTAGTCCCACTGTGACCATAGCTTAACTATTCAGTAACATGTTGTTATTTGGTTTGTCATCACACATTCAGATAGTTTACATAGCAAATATTATTAATAAAGTATATTTATAGTTTACATAGCAAATATTATTAATAAAGTATATTTATAATTTACATAGCAAATACTATTTATAAAGTATATTTATAATTTACATAGCAAATATTATTTATAAAGTATATTTATAATTTACATAGCAAATATTATTTATAAAGTATATTTATAATTTACATAGCAAATATTATTTATAAAGTAAATTTATAATTTACATAGCAAATATTATTTATAAAGTAAATTTATAATTTACATAGCAAATATTATTTATAAAGTATATTTATAATTTACATAGCAAATATTATTTATAAAGTATATTTATAATTTACATAGCAAATATTATTTATAATGTATATTAATGATGTGATAATTTTTTATTGTAGAGAAAAAGACGGATAAAAAAGGAACGAAAGAAAAAGGGAAAACGAGAATACATGAATGTGATTTTAAAGATTGTGATTTTACAACAACCTACGCTAAAGATATCGAACGTCACATTCGAACTCACACTGGAGAGAAACCATTCATCTGTAATTATTGTAATAAAACTTTTAACCGTAGTGATAAACTCAAGATACATATTAGACTACATACTGGAGAGAAACCATTTCGCTGTTCTTATTGTAAGTATTATCATTCGTATTAGAGATCCTGGTAGTTTAAAATGGAACAAGATTGGAAAAGATCAATGCCATAGGGATCGTCCACAGACCAGCTGGAAGATTATCTTGAATCTAAGTTGTTATCCTTGTAAACAAGGGTTCTTTCCTACTTTTGCATGCTGACTCTTCAGAACACCTGCAATTTGGTTTATCAATTCAGCATCCCACAGATCCAGACAGGTCATATACATTCTTATCTTACATTATTTATATGATATGTTTATATATTTATAGGTGAGTATGCAGCAGTAGACAGTAGTAGTTTAAAAAAACATGTCAGAACTCATACGGATGAAAGACCTTTTAAGTAAGTTTTTATTATCTCATGGTGACATTGTGATCTCATAAAGACTGATAAATGCCCAATACAAGGCATAGATAAATAAATAAACCAAGTACCAACAATCCGAATTGCAATACATAGTCTATATCAAGCAGGTTTTAAGTTCATATTTTTGAAAGCACAACTCAAATTTAAGACAAATTTCTCTTCTGTTGCAAAACAGTTCAAATATATTTAAAACTTCAGTTAATTGATATTTTTTGTCTTTGTATCTTTGTAGATGTCAGATATGTTCCTACGCCAGTAAAAATTCTAGTCAACTCGTAGTTCATCTACGAACTCACACGGGAGACTCCCCGTTTCAATGTGGGATCTGTCAAGCCAAGTTTAAAATTAACTCTGATTTAAAACGTCATGGTAGAATACATACTGGAGAGAAACCCTATAAATGTGATTTATGTGATTATAAATGTTCTATTAAAGGTGGGTTTCAGCTTCTTTAAAGAAATTTGAATTTGAAATGAAATGGAGTTTTACATCCTACTTTTCTGTACTTGTTTGGGACAATCAGACCAGGCAATGACATTGCTGTCTGCAATAAGTTAAGGACAGTGTCAGAATATTTTTGTCGTTACAAGTCAACTTGTTGGAATGTTATATACTAGGGTTATATGTCCTACTTTTCTTGACTTGTTTGGGACAATGAGGACAGGAAACAATGCAGTCTGCAATGTGGGAATTTTTTGCCAAGAAAGCAGAAGGAAATTTTGTTAAAAATGCATTTTTTATCAACTAAAATGATCAAGGGTCATCAGTATTTGATAATAATGAAAGGATTATCATTGAAATATTGAAAGTTATTTTATTAAAGTTATTGTTATCTATATAATTATGTTTAGTTATTCATACATCAGTTCATGATAAATAACACTAGTATCTTTGTTTTTATTTCAGCCAATTTAAAGACACATCTAAAGATCAACCATTCAGAAGAAAATAAAATGACGTGTACTCAATGTTCATTTTCATCATCTTCAAAGAAAGTGATGCGAGAACACGGTAAAGTTCACGATACCTCGACAACCTACGAATGTGACCTGTGTAAATATATATCGAACAGTAAAAGCGCTCTGGCAACACATCGTAGAGTTCACAGCGAGGAACGCCCCTACCCATGTGACTTCTGCACGTACAAATCTAAACAAATCGGCAACATTAAAACACATATTAAGAAGAAACACTCTGATAGGCTAAAACATTCAAAATATTTTGTGCGGACTGAAAAATCTCCCGAACATTCTTCCACGAGCAACCAATCTTCTCCGAATAAAAATTTTGGACGAAATGCATACAAGTGTAATATCTGTACAGCGTCATTCGTAAGGGCCGATTCGTTACGTAGTCACACCAGACAGCATTGTCGCGATATTGCTATGAACTTAGAGACGACAGCATTGGCTGTACTTCAACTTCAAAACTCTGCATCTCCCAAAAAATCAGATTCTAGAACTCCAACTAAAGACAGAAGTAGGTCAGAGAGCCGAGCTTCACATTCAGGGTCCAAGGTGTCCCCTCGAAAATCTTCACGAAATAATCCTTCAAAATCGACATGTGGATTACAGGATATAGCAGACGCAGCTGTCAAATTGTCTCACATGCCCGACAACGTCAAGCGAGATCCATCACAAGTTGCCATGGAAACTTCTGAACCCATGGATCAACCAACAATGGTAGAATCTCAACAACTCATTCAAGGACAGCAGATATTTCAAATCAATCAACCAATCAGAGTTCAGCAGACAGATTCAACCAATCAGGTGTCTCAGATCGTTTCCTTGGATACTCAGAATATCTTGAATAATCCTGATCAAATGGTGGAATTACCCAACGGAGAGTGGATCAGTCTGAAACAGCTGATTAGTGGACAAATGGTCACGCAGATTCCCATCAACCAACAGATTACTCAGTATCAAGTTCCCGGGCAGACGGAACAACAGTTCGCTGTTCAAGTCATCCCACAGCAAACAGTTCCGCAGCACGTACCAGTCAGTCTTCCGGGTCAACCTCAGATTCAGATTATCTTGCCCTCTCATTTCATCAACCAGAATCAAGATGGTGGAATGAACACGTCTGCTGTAGCAGCGAATAATCCCCAGATTCTGATACAACTCCAGGATCCTAACGCTCTGTCTACCCTGAAACCTGACAACCAACAACAAACTATTCTTACATCTTTTCCTCAAGGTTTGTTTAACTTCAGTTCTTTTAAAATATTTCAAAGTATCAAGATTGAAAGGGATTTTAAAGGGATTTATGTGTATTATTTTTCAAAATTTAACTTCCATATTTTAAGCTTTCAAGAAAATGTAAATTCTGTCCATTATGTCTACTTTATCTTCTATGTGAAATGTAAAATGATTAATATCCCCTCAGCTCATAATAGCAGCTTCATTTTCTAGAAGCCCAGGAAAGTTTGTTTTCTAGAATCCCAGGATGGTTTGTTTTCTAGAAGCCCAGGAAGGTTTGTTTTCTAGAATCCCAGGAAGGTTTGTTTTCTAGAAGCCCAGGAAAGTTTGTTTACTCACAAAACTAAGCTCCTCCGACACAATTCTCTATTTGTCTTACAGGAGGTCAGTCATTGATACAGACAGGAGGAAATCTGACGCCTCTCAACCTACAGGAAGTAGTTGTCCAGATGGAAATGCCACCTAGTGGAGATAACATCAGTAAGTAGAAGCATGATTTATAGTATTCAGGGGTTGGCACACATTCAATTCATGCTAAATTATTCTAAAAGATATTTCCAAAGATGTCCGATAGTGGCACTCAAAATTTTAATTCTTTAAAATGCACCAAATCTTCAAAATAACAAGAATTGTCAAAAAAAATCATGTTTTACTCTGGTGAAGATATGGTATAGTTTGAATTTTCAAAAATCTCTGGATCAAAAGTTGCCCTATGTTTCAATTTCCAAAATTTATCCCTGGTTAGAAGTTACTTGTTGTTATTTTGTTTGTTTTGGTAACTGTTAGTTATAGTTTCCCTGTCTGAATAAATTACAGTTAATTTTGTCAGGTTTCCTGCAATCTTTAAATTTCTCATTGTTCCAAAAATGTTACAAATGAGTTTTTACTTAATTAGGAATTTGACTATTTAACAAAACACAAGACAATATTATGGAATATAACACATTTCTAGTTCTTTAGTAAGGTTAGGCACATAACGTTTCAACACAATATACACGTGTCGTTATCAGATGTGTCACTACATCTGATAAGTAACGTGTATATTGTGTTGATATATTTCTATATGTCGTTTAAATCTTATAGGAATTTGAGTAAATATTTAGGAGAATCTTGAAGAAGGAAAAAGAGAACATTTTTAAATATTTGTAAAGCTCAGTGAAATGAAATAATTGGGGTCTGAATCTTCACAAAAAAAAACCATTCCATATGAGAGTTATTTCCCTTACATTGGTTTGAGAGAAAGTCTATGGTTAAAATGTCAGTGTAATTTAGTATTTTTATAAAGAAAAGTGAAATAATCTCCCTGGCTTGGACACCAGGATTAAAATTTTGAATCTGTTGGAAATATTTGAAGTCATTATGAAAGTGAAGGAGATAATTTGAAAATAACTGATATTAAAAATATTCTTGATGCATGGAATCCCTGAAAGCCAAAAAACATCCAACATTGTCTTTATATCTTCTACAATTTGGAATGGATATTACATCTGTAGTAAAATTCTTGTAACAACTAAAACAAAATGGCATCCCAACGTCGACTAGCATTATTTATTTATCTTTAAAAAAACCAACAAGGAACCCAATTTCTATTACTACATATTATAAAGTTTTCATGTTTAAACGAAGACCAATATGGTATCTTAACTTTACATCGCAACTCATAAACTAATAACAAATTTATTGTCTGAAAATTACCCCATCTTGAAAGTAATAATAATTTATATATGATATCCCCATCTTGAAAGTAATAATAATTTATATATGGTATCCCATCTTGAAAGTAATAATAATTTATATATGGTATCCCCTCTTGAAAGTAATAATAATTTATATATGGTATCCCCTCTTGAAAGTAATAATAATTTATATATGGTATCCCATCTTGAAAGTAATAATAATTTATATATGGTATCCCCATCTTGAAAGTAATAATAATTTATATATGGTATCCCATCTTGAAAGTAATAATAATTTATATATGGTATCCCATCTTGAAAGTAATAATAATTTATATATGGTATCCCCTCTTGAAAGTAATAATAATTTATATATGGTATCCCATCTTGAAAGTAATAATAATTTATATATGGTATCCCCTCTTGAAAGTAATAATAATTTATATATGGTATCCCATCTTGAAAGTAATAATAATTTATATATGGTATCCCCATCTTGAAAGTAATAATAATTTATATATGGTATCCCATCTTGAAAGTAATAATAATTTATATATGGTATCCCCTCTTGAAAGTAATAATAATTTATATATGGTATCCCATCTTGAAAGTAATAATAATTTATATATGGTATCCCATCTTGAAAGTAATAATAATTTATTTTGGAGCTGAACAAGTTAAAAGAAATACACCAGCTTAACCTAATGGTTTTATCAACAGAGAATCAGAAGAAAAAAGGGATTTTTGTCAATTTGAAATGAGATAATTAGCATTATTATAGAATTACTGTCAACATAGATCATTGACGTTAAGACTAGAGGAAGACATTAACAGAACGCGATGAAATTACTAGCACCATGATATATTGAACTCGTTGATTCCCTGAAGAAATCGCGAGGATGATGAAGATTAAAGTAGTAATATATTTATGATTTGAATTCTGTCGTACGTCAATCTACTATAAATGATATTGAAGACAAGGTTTAACAGGTTAATACTGGAGACTGTTTACAATGAAAATTCTATTACTATAATACGAAAGGTCGGCAGTTTATTGCTTTTACAGATTACCCAAGTTTTCTCTCTTTCTTTAGTTTTATTATAAAGACAAATAATGGAGAATTGAAATAGATTGGAACTTGGAACAGAGTTTAAGTTCTTTATGGCTGAAGATGGAAAGGAAAGTCATGTACAATGAGGGAAAAAGTTAATTAATTCAGAATTAGAACAGAAAGAAACAGATTTGAAATCTTTATGTCCAACAATGGCAACAGAAAACAGTGGACATTGAGAGAAAAAACACAACTTCGAAATAAAAAAGAATGAACCAGAAATTAAGTCCTTTATGATTGAAGATACATCCTTCAAATCTGAAGATATATGATTGGTGATAAAGATGAGAAATGTATTATAAGTAAAGATTCCCCCAACTATTTTACCAACTATGGCAATATTTGTCCTTACGTTCCCTTATGTGTACTGACGGGCCTCACCTGTCATCTTATAGGTAGCCTCTTAGCACCTTCGCACGCTCAATGTAAAAAGGACCGATCACTCACCATCTTGTCAAACATCCTTCGCAAGCAACCTTTGGATACAATAACCATAGTCATGACAACCACATGATATACTCTTGTTTCCTCCTAAAACCATGTAGGAACCATATTGACGTAAGATTCAAAAGTTGCCTTAAATGTTGGTAACTAGTATACTGTCACTGGCTTAACTTACTTCTATATTTGAAGGGATTATGTGATTTTCCTGTGTTTTAGTATTTCTTAAGACTATTAAAGAACAATAAAGACCCAAATTAATCCCCGAAATGCCGACTGTTCCCCTTTAAAAAATTAAAATGATTTTGAATAATTATAATTTTTAAAAAGGTTTTGTAGCCCGTGTATGTTTTTCAGGAGGAAAACTTAAAGCTTCTATTTACACTGTTTTGATTTGCATACCTTTCTTCTGATTTCAGAAAACCTCTTTTAACCACTTTCAGGTAAATTCTGTCTCACCACCAGTCTGAATTCACCTTCCATCCCCATGAGGCTTCGATTCTAGTCCACTTTCAAATCCACCAATCAAAAATTAATGAACACAATTACTTTTTTAACTTCAGAAACTGGAGAGTGCCAATCTGAGACAAACTAGAGTTGTCACCCCTGACACCAAGAGATGAAGGGATGGAGCGATAACGTCAATTGAAAATCGTAAGCTATTGATGTCTTGTGACAAGTTGAAATTGGAATGATATGATTGGACGATACTTGTCAGACATGTTACTGTACATGTCATGTGATTGGTTGATATGTGGATCGCCATGACAGTTGTTGTCACGACAATATCTTAATATTTAATCTGAGATGTCTGGTACTAATATTATTTCGAAATAACTGTTAAAATATCGCCAGTCTAGACATCGAAAGTGTGTGATTCCTGATTTCTCTACCATTATCTTTTTTTACATTTGTGGTCAAGGAATTTCAAAAGTTTTCTAGGTAGATTACTAATTTATTTTCTTTTTTATTAATTCATTAAGAAAAACTTTAATTCTTCTTTTGACAAATGTTACTTGTACTCTTTTTAACATTTATGTTGGAAGAAATTCCTTGATTATACTTATCTTTATAAAATCATGAAATATCAAATAAATTTTCTTGTGGTTTAATTTACATCTAGTCATATAAACACCTTCCTAGTAAGGTATCACAAAGTAACATAGATATCTCACAGATCAAAGGTTCCATGGAAGTGAGAACTCCACTCCCTTTGTTAATTCAAGATGCCTGAAACTTTATATTGTTAATGATCAAATCATGTTTTTTGTTATTTTTGGAATAAAATGATATTTGTTTTGAAATGTTACATTTTTTTTGTTATTTCTTAAACTTGTTGAGCAAAGTTGGTGATGTACATTCAGAGAAACATTTAAAATATTAACATAATGATATGATTCCACTTAGATCAGGTGACATAAATAGTAATAATTTATATTCAGTTGCTACTGTGGACTCATATCTTTCTCAACATTGAAACTCCTCCTTTAATTTGATAATAATCCATTCAGCAGGAAAAGAATTGTCTTTCTCATCCTACATATTTTTCTAATATTATTCAAGGACAATAACTTTTGAGAATATATTCTAGTGGAAAATGTTTAACTTGAGATGAAATTTGATTGCCATGGTGATGATAACGTCAAACAAAAACTGATGAAATAATTCACTTGATAACTGCCTGGAAATTATTTTAAATTGTTTTTCAATTCTTGCTGTTTTTGTCATAATTATGATGTTATTGGATATTTAGCCAATAAAATTTCAAGAAAATTGACAGAGTTGAATCCGAGAAAGTGTAAACACTGTATTTTACGATGAAAAACTACAAATTATGTGAAATCTGACGATAATGTGAACATTTGTTATTATTTAATACCAGTTTTTGAGTGATTTGAGGTACAAATTGGCCATAATTGATCAGTTGATATGAACTATTTTACAAATAATTGTCATTTTCTTCGCCATTTTACAATATTTTTATAGAATTAATATCCGATTTCTCTACTTTCTTACCAAATATGGTCATAAATATTTTATCATTGTGATGACGGATATCCTTAGAACAAATGAAATGAAATAAAATGAAGTTCTACACAATCTAGGCTGATGAGGACAGACAAAATGAAGCAGTGTACAATGAGGGAAATTTAGCAAGTCAGTTCCTACAACCTGTATCACTGACAGAGAGAAAGCAGTTTGGTATTTTCTTGACTTATGGTTGAATTGAATCCTGAAAGCTTCCGGTTCTCCAGCAAGTTTTTTTAAAGGGACAGATTCTCCAGCAAGTTTTTTTAAAGGGACAGGTTCTCCAGCAAGTTTTTTTAAAGGGACAGGTTCTCCAGCAAGTTTTTCATAGGGACAGATTCTCCAGCAAGTTTTTTAAAGGGACAGTTATCTCCAGCAAGTTTTTTAAAGGGACAGTTTCTCCAGCAAGTTTTTTAAAGGGTCAGGTTCTCCAGCGAGTTTTTTTAAAGGGACAGGTTCTCCAGCAAGTTTTTTATAGGGACAGATTCTCCAGCAAGTTTTTTAAAGGGACAGTTTCTCCAGCAAGTTTTTTAAAGGGACAGGTTCTCCAGCAAGTTTTTTAAAGGGACAGATTCTCCATCTGCTTGAACAGTTGACCAAATGGAAATTTTTCAGCTAAGCTAATCAGTAATAGTGTTCACAGCTCACCGTCGAAATCCTTCAAATCCATGTGTGTCTAGAATTATCTACGTTTGAAAGTTAAAATGACGACTCATCTTTCCTTTAGATATCTATAGCAATAGAAAGTGAAATTCCTAGTTTGAGATATTTTTGAAGGAATTTTGTGATTTTGTGCAGTTCTAGTACTTCTGAAGACTATTTACAGATATTCCAAAATAGTGATGATATTAAATACATTACAGAACAAAATCTCTTTCAGGCAATAATTTGGTATTTTTTAGAAAAAGATGAAATAGAATTGGGAACTATAACAACGCCTCTTCACGTATTAATCTATGGTGTATATGAATTAGAAAAACTATTCTCTATGATGACTTGGTGTTTAATTTCAATACTATTTCAGAACTCCACTCGAGGCATTCCTCTCTAATATTCAATTCAATGCAAATTCTACGTTTTTTTTCTCAAAAAGGAAGAAATATAATCAAGAAATAATTTGATATTCGTACATTTTTTGTCTGGTCAGTGTAATTTTTCTGATAAAAATTGATTTTAGAAAATGATTTAGATGACTTTTGTAATTGAATCTGGTGAGTAAAAAGACACGATATATCCCCAGGGGCGAGGGTTTTTGATGAAATAGAGATAATATTATTGAAACGTCTTTTACTATCACCTTATTACCATTTATATTAACTTTCGCTTTTCTTCCTTTCTGGCTTTTAACTTGTCATAATCAGGAGTGTTGATTTGGTTGTATTTGATGGACTCGTCTGGCTCCTACTTGAAATGACTGATCAATAATTAATGGTTTTGTCCATCTGTTGGAATTTTCTTTCTCGCTTGTTGATTGCTGTTCATTATCAGGAGTGTTGTTTGGGTTATATTTGATGGACGTGTCTGGCTTGTCCTTTAAAATAACTGATCAATTAGTCATGTGTACGACATCCATATCTGAGCAAACAAGACAATTCCGTTAATCAAAATCTGGCAAGTATGGCCAAATCAAGAGTAAAAGTTGTATAGTAGTGGACTCCTCCAAAGAGAAGTAACATTAGGTGTTTCGAATATTAATCTGTACAAGCAAGACATTCCAATAATCAAAATCGAGAGTAGAAATATTATAGTAGTGGACTCCTCCAAAGAGAAGTACCATCAGGTGTTTTGAAAAGAGTGAGCATGGTCTGCTTCGCCCGCGACACCTGCCACTACCACAATGGTCAAAATCATGAGATACAACCAGATCAATTCATGCCTGACCAAACAAATCAGCCATGACTGTTGAATCTAAAATATATTTTTGGTGAAAATTTGTGGTGTCATAGCTGTCAGACGATATTAATGTTCTTTCTTCTACTAATTAATTTCAACAGACTGAACATATATTACTATCAAACTACCAAACTAAAAATATCTCAATCTTAAAATGATGGCAAAATTCCAAAATAAAGTATTTTAGTTGTAAATTTATGGGAATTTTGTGATTTGTTCGTTCTTTGATTTTCTGAAAGAAATCAATTTTGCGTCGGTTTTGATAAAAAGTTTTAATAAAGTTGATGGAGGAATTGACGTTATTTTTCCGAGTTAATAAAACAATGACGTTCGCGATAAATTATGATGTCATAAATCTCGACCTGCGGACGTTAAAATTCTAATCCCGTTCCGTATTTAATGTATAGAGGGCGACACTTAATAATCGATGGATCTATCGGGAACAGAATTGTTAACGCAAGGTGGAATGAATTGCTCGTTTGGATGAAGAAATGTCAACATTTTGAGAATATTGGTTCTGATATAACGAGGGTTCAATCATGGTCGTGGTTCACATCGGTGGCAGTGACGAAATTACTGCTATTAAATCGTAATAAACCTCGCTCATATCTCATCTTCTAGATTTCATTTTCATCTTGATTCGTGCCATCTCGGCCTCGTCTCGACACTTCAGGGAATACTACCATCATTATTCCCGCCAAAATCATTTCTCTCAACTTATGACTAGATTAATTTTAGATGCTCTTTTTGATCAGGACTTGACCTGGGATTTGTACTGATGTTAATTGGTTTGGATAGTTTAGACTGGGGGGGGGGGGGTTGAAGGAAGGGTTGTTGGCAATGAGAGACTGGGGCAAGGGTGGGGGAAGGGTGGTAAAAGGGAGGTAGGGATTAAAGGACTTGACCTGGGTTTTGTCTGATGTTAATTTGGTGAGAGATCAAAGGGAAAAGGCCTGGTTTTCAAATTAATTGTTTACATCTGTCATAATTGTATGAATAGAATGATTTATCAAATTATCGGCATGATCAACAATACTTTACACTAGGATCCATTCAGATGACATTCAGTGAGTTTACTGTTTCCATGACAATCTGTCCTGATGAGGATTGTGTTTCTGAAACATTTGTTTCAGTATGATCTGTAGTAATATACAACTGATATAAAACTGTTTATTAAGTTGTGAAGTTGTTTTACGATAAGATCTATCTAATATAAATTATTTTTAAAGTTTCAAATATCTTGACTATGGTCCTTCAAAATTAAAATCCTGGGAAATTGCTCTGAGGTGATAAAATGAGTTGAAATATTTTAACGAGGTGAGTTATATCGTCAGTGTTCGTGACTAGGGTATGATGGGAATGATTTGACGCGATGTGAAATGACAGGATATTTTCGCGACAATTGATAGATCTGAAGAAATCCGTCCGATTTTCTTGGAATATAATTTTAATCTAATGACAATTGGAGATGTGACGTTATAACAAAATTCTTCACGATGCCAGGATTATTGCATAGAATTGTCTTAATGTGTTTTTACGGTGAAATTTCACCATAAACCTGTCAACAAGCATTATCCATTCTAAAAGCTGAAGTAATATTCGTCCTAAAACCCAACATAAACAAACTTTCAAATGACATCCACGGATTATTCTACGAGCTTTTCTTAGTGAAATCTTCACGATGGAGTTTTTACGAGAAATTAGTATAAGGTCGATTTCTATAAAGCTATGACAAGATGAGATTACAGTCGGCAATAAATTGTTTCATTCGCGACATTTTTATACTCGAAACGAGAAAGAGAAAATGAAAAAAGACAAAGTATGTAATATAGAGGTAGAAAATGATAAGAGTTTATTATTTTGAAGGCTTTATTGAGTTCAATAACGTTTAATGTTTGGATTACTCCAGATCTCAAACGATTTACCAAATTATTTTCTTTCTAAGTCATAAAAACTACTTTCTTAATATCAATGGAGAGAAACAGAAATACCAACAATTTATCATTAATGTAGACAGAATTAGTCTTAAAACCTGAATTAGTATTAAAACCTGAATTAGTATTAAAACCTGAATTAGTATTAAAACCTGAATTAGTATTGAAACCTGAATTAGTATTGAAACCTGAATTAGTATTAAAACCTGAATTAGTATTGAAACCTGAATTAGTCTTAAAACCTGAATTAGTATTGAAACCTGAATTAGTATTGAAACCTGAATTAGTCTTAAAACCTGAATTAGTATTGAAACCTGAATTAGTATTAAAACCTGAATTAGTATTGAATCCTGAATTAGTATTAAAACCTGAATTAGTATTAAAACCTGAATTAGTATTAAAACCTGAATTAGTATTGAAACCTGAATTAGTCTTAAAACCTGAATTAGTATTGAAACCTGAATTAGTATTAAAACCTGAATTAGTATTGAAACCTGAATTAGTATTAAAAC
Source organism: Lottia gigantea (assembly GCF_000327385.1). NCBI lineage: Eukaryota > Metazoa > Mollusca > Gastropoda > Lottiidae > Lottia > Lottia gigantea. The sequence goes on along the minus strand of NW_008707002.1, from coordinate 327,026 downwards.
CTGAATTAGTTTTAAAACCTGAATTAGTATTAAAACCTGAATTAGTATTAAAACCTGAATTAGTATTAAAACCTGAATTAGTATTAAAACCTGAATTAGCATTAAAACCTGAATTAGTATTGAAACCTGAATTAGTATTGAAACCTGAATTAGTATTAAAACCTGAATTAGTATTGAAACCTGAATTAGTATTAAAACCTGAATTAGTATTAAAACCTGAATTAGTATTAAAACCTGAATTAGTATTAAAACCTGAATTAGTATTAAAACCTGAATTAGTATTAAAATCTGAATTAGTCTTAAAACCTGAATTAGTATTGAAACCTGAATTAGTATTGAAACCTGAATTAGTATTGAAACCTGAATTAGTATTGAAGTATGAATCTCTAGAAATTTGATTTGGTAAAAGTTCTTTAAAATGCACTAATTCCAAAACATCAGACTAATTATTAAAAATAAATATCACTGAGTGGAGAGAGAAAAAACATATTTATAACATATTTATTAATTAGGTAATTAACCAGTTAATTTTAATTAATAATTAGGTAGGCTAAACTACTCTTAAAGCAGGAGACTCCAGATATTTGATTTGGCAAAAAATTGGAAAAAGCATTTTAAAACATTGTTTGATGTTGATAGAGAGAAGACGAACGACACATTATTAATATTGACCAACATATTTTTGGAATGCAACTCCAGAAACTTTGATATTTCAAAAATTTGGGAAATATTATTTTTTACACAATATAACACTTAACACTAATTATTTAAAAATATTAATTAAAAACTGTTTTTTTGTTAAAATATGTAAAATTAAATCTGTTTTTTTTAATAATAGGTAGGAGTATTAAAGAAACAAGTGTAAAATTCTATGATTCCAAAAAACCATACAAAACACTAATTTCTAAAAATATTAATATCAGTCTTTTTGGAAAAATATGAAATATTGTGTGTTTTTTTGATCAGAGGTAGGAGAATAAGAAAAACAATAACTCAACTATTTATTCATTATCTGACAATTATCTCAAAACTTGGATACAAATTTTAAACCAAATAAGTTTTAAATTTAACATCAGAGTTTCTTCCCTTTAAACATTGAAATTTTAGAATTTATGTGAACTTTAGAGGACTGGAGCAGGGAATAATCTTTGCCTCGAGTTGTGAGAAACTTACCCAAGTGCCATAATTATTCTCAAAAAAACTAAACCTAAGATTATTTTAGTATTCTAGTTATCTGATTGGTCAAACAATAAAATCAATACAAAATTAAATTTTTGTATTTCTTAAAATCTGAATTTCATCCAGTTGAAGTTTTTGGAAACTAGCCTTGGTCTAAATAGATACAAAACAAAACTAATGTTAAAATTTCGATGTTTCAAGATTAATTATTTTCAGGTCACTCAAATGAACATGGTAATATTATCACCTCATTAAAAAGTCGTCTAATTACATTTTGGCAATTAATATCCTTAATCCCTGGTCCAATTAGCCGTCCCTTTCTAATCCTCTGGTCATCGCCTAGTGTCCCCTGGTCACCAGACTTGACCAACTGACAGCTGTCAGTGTCTGAAAATACATCAGTATCTTTCATCTTATTCTATAATTAGCCTGCTTACTTTCAGTATGTTACTCACTTTTAATAAATAATGGATGTTAATGATTTTATATCTTGGTTTTAGGGAGATTCAAAAAGGTTTTCTGTCCTCTATATCTTGGTTTTAGGGAGATTCAAAAACGTTTTCTGGTCTTTGTATATTAATTGTGTCCTGATTTGATGTGTTTTGTTTGTGTAATTCCAGAAAAATGTGAAAATTTCACTATCACCAGTACCATTAATTAGTACAGCAAAAATTGAATCAAAATGGTTCTTTGAAAGATTGGGCTTTACTGACAGTGGAAAACCAGATTTAAATTGCTTAAGGCATTAGGCAACCTTTGTTCGCATTGAATCCATTTTCTTGTCAAAATATACCAATAGTATAACATTTAAATCTGGTTATTGTTATTTAAAAGAGAAGTCCTGACTGGCACGGGGAAGCAAATTGAAAAGCTAAGACATTTTTTTACTTTTTTCCCGTGGATGTTCAGGCCATTGAATATATGATTTTTCCTACAGACGCTCTGTGAAGTCAGAATGCAAACCTTCGACAGTCTGATTACTTCGTACAGAGCTGTAGTCTGTGTCATCTTTCGGTGTGAATCTCATTTTTCACGGAGAATATTTCACACGTTCAGTTCATGTGAAATTATCCTTTTTCTTCATTAATATAATCGGGTGTGGATGATGGATGACGAGAGATTGGGAAGTTCCAGACTTGACACTATTTAACCTCCCTACCTTCGTTTCCCGCCACGTCACAAATTACCTCATTAATTATTCAAATGTTATGCATCAAATTTTCTCTGATTAGATTAGAAATCTTCGACACTTTTTTCAAATTTAAGAAATTATCGTCAGACATCTGACAATTCTAGATTATCTGATATTTTTGAAAAGTTCACGTCATTTTTTTTTTAAGAAAGTGATTAATTATGGAATGTAATTGATATTCGAATGTGTTTTTTATGAATTATTCAGTTTTTATTCCATTTGTAGCTTGTTTATTTCGATGTTTTTGTTGTATTATACTGTTTTGTCAGATAATTAGCCCGAGAGATAACAACAGAGTTTTATATTTTAAGATTTTAAGGTGTAAACTGGTTTGTGAGAGGTTAAATAGGTGGATTATTCTTAAAGAAATGTACTTTTGCATAGTTTGTGGGCCATGAAGGGGACTGTTAAATTTGGATAACATACATAGGCTACAGTATGAATTGGTGCTGGGGCTCAGATTTTGTACTCAGGAAATTTGAAGAATTAAAGACCCAGAGAACTCATTTCTGACAATTTTGAGGTGCCAAAAACTATCAAAATCTCTATCTTTTTGATTTTGTACAAAGACACTGTAAATGAAACAATCTTTGCTATACTGAAGAAGATTTCGCTGGGGCTTAATTCTCACTTGCTGGGGCCCAGCCCCCACGGACCCCACCCTAATGACTAGGCTGAGAGGGGACAAAAATAATCTAAGGCAGATTATCGGCCAATTTGTAACAAAACTGATTTAGACATTTTTAGTGAAGAAATTGTTTCTGTGGTGAAAAGTAATTAGTTATTTATCAAACTACTCTCAAAGAATCAGTCTATATTTTTATAAATATAAAGTTAGGCCAAGATAAACTATTAGAGTCAGACGTCTTCTTGACCAGCTTCCATCTTAACCTGAAATTATAACCTGAAATTATACCACACAATATTCATGTCAGTGAATGATTCAAAACTCTTTCCTTATCATTATCCAAGATACAATTTAAACGAAATATCGCATGTTCAGAAACTTATCAAATACGCTTTGACTTTTTAAATTGCGTTAATCTTTGTAATTATACGATCGTATGTCGGGTATTTACTCGTCAAACTAAGGCCCATAACTGCTTGTTGATCAATAATTATGAGAGATAATGACGGTGTTTGGACGTAGCGATATCGTGTAGTATGTATTACTAAATATAAACTAAGACGACTAAGATGAATCGTGATGCGGTAAATAATCATTAGAAATAATGATCGTTCAATTCACGATATCTTAATATTAGTTTTCTTTTCATTTCAACTTCCTTAAAACAAACATGTCAGCTTTTTTTTAAGATTATTTGAATCTGAGATTAATGGCGACTAGGTTTGTCAACTCAATATCCCTTCAGAGAGTCCACATGCCTGATGATAATCAATAACAAGCAAAATTCTTCTTTGATATTGTTAATTTGGTAATTAGGTTTATCATCTCATGCAAACTTTTAGAGAGTTCACATAGCTAATATTGTTTATTTAAGCATATACCTTGACATTTGGAAATGAAAAAGCCAAAATTTCCCTCAATGCTCACTGCATGGCATTAACCTTCTTCGTAAGCACAATGTGAAATGGATTTTCAGATAAAAACTTCATTTCATTTCAACCATTTAAAATAATTTGATCAGAATTTTGCTTTGAAGTCTCAGAGGCCATAAAAAGTTTACGAAATGAAATACTTAAATCCTGAGGGACAACGAAACACAAATAAATCTATTTCAATAACTTTATTTTTCACGTAAAAAAAATTCATTTCTTTAAAAAGATGGAATCGAGTTACTGGATGTTAATGGAGAAATAAATAAATCAAAATTCAATAAAGACATTTCGCCACAAAAGACTAGTCTTCTACGTTATCATTTTCCCATTTTCAAAATTTGATCTAAAACGAACGGTGGGTAATCGATCACAAAATTTAGTCTTGTTCTTAGAATCCTCAGACTAAAAAAACATATTAATAACGGAAAATTGTAATTTAAGGAGGCATCTCTCCCTTCGGAGAAAAAAACCCAGCCTCCTAGAGAAATTGAAATATTTCTAGTTATTATTATCTCTGAACCTGCAGGCTTTAAATCACATTACAAATTTTCTTTGCAATTTTCCTGCCATTATTCTTAGTTGATTCAGTAAAATTATGAAGATCTTTCACCCATCAGGCAGACATTTATCAGATATCTTCGAATATTATCTTGATATTACATCTTATTGACAGAGTTTTTGGCATCTCAAAATTATCAGAAATAAGTTCTCTGGGCTTCTAATTTTTCAAATTTCCTTGGGGGAAGGGCCCCTTGGATTCCCAGCTCATAGAACTTGTGGTGCTGTTTGTCAATGTGAGCACACAATCTGAGCCCCAACACTGACTCACTACTGGCAATGGAGCTGCCTACATCACTGATTGTTTGGCACAACCAAATGTATGACATCAAGATTTCAACTCTCTAGCTGATTGAGCTACACCCTGTCCAGTATTTAATATTGTTAAGTAGAGTGAAGATAATAATTTATAAAGATAATAATAAAGTAAACTAGGTGATGATATTTTATTGATGACCAGTTTACCCTGGTGTTATTTCTATATTTCATTTTCTACCAACAATATCTAATAACTTCACTCTAGGCCAATATAACTTACATCCCCTAGTTTAGATTCTCTTTTCTCTATCTAACGATACCACTGGTATAAAGTTCAGATGGTGTTTATAACTAAGACCCTTGCTTGTATTGTTGGATCCTGGTTGATGAGGTGGGGTTTTTTCTTCTTGCCAATACAGGTAACTTTCTAGGACAGAGGACATATGATTCTGCTGGTATTTCTTTTCTTTTTTGGGGATAAGAGCCCAAGATCTCAAAGCCCTGTATACTGCCATGCTGCCATGCTTTGTGTGTCCAAAATCTCTCTACTGTTAGAAATAAAACAGACTGCCTTTTTCTGGCTCTGAGTAAACAGAAGATTTGTAGCTCACCCTGGTACAGACACAAACAAAACCCTCCCTAGTACATATACAGCATCTAGAAAACTACATCTGAATCTTAGATCCATGTTTTTGTGATGTAACAGAATATTTGAGAATATTGGCCTAAAGCAAGAAGAATATTGATCTAGATGTTAAAATGAATTGGAAGATGAACAGCAATGATGTAGAGGGAATGAAAATTATATTACGATATTGTCGAGTACTGACGGGAAGTATGTCATACAAGATTATTACACGTTATTCATATTCTTGATAAGATTTATTCTGTATCCATACACCACTCATCACGGACGCGCGATTCCACTCCAGATATCAATACACGCTTTATTATGGCGTTAATTCACTTATTGAAATATTGCAATTTGATTGGCTGATGATGCTACATCAACGATATGACACTGATTTCATTATTTCAATAAAACCAGCTGATTGGACGATTTGAATATCTTTATGATGAAGATAATATCGTTATAGAAAAAACGGGGTTAATTCTGAACGACCTTTGTTTGTTATAAGGTTGACCCAACGTAATCACAAAGTAATGCTATAATCACCAGGGGGTGCCATAGAGCAGATTTATTACCCAGATGGCAGCACAGGGCAGATTTATTATCAATACAGACGTAAATTGATATGATACGATGCACATTTTAACGTTGACGAAGTGACAGAGAAAATTTCGATGGGAATATTCTATATCTTTATTACACCTTCGTATTGATGAGAGAAATTATGATGGAACTTCTTATTTTATACTGCCAAAGAAGTTCCAGTAATAATCAGTCTTGCATCTGGAAAATGAAATGAAATGAATGGAGTTTTAAGTCCTACTTTTCTGCACCATTTGGGCTAATGAAGACAGAAAGGATGCATTTGAAATTTTGCCAGAATGGCATTAGCCTGCTCTTTTTCAATTTTCAACTGTCGAGGGATCTTTAACATGCACAGCCTGTAGCACACGGGGCCTCGGTTTATTGTCCCATCCAAACAGCTAGACACTTTTTCCATGTCAGCCCCTCGTACCTACATCAGAGATTTAAGAGGTCCTCCCACCATAGTGATTACCAATTACGTATGGGTTGTAAATAATGAAAGTGACCAAAACACAATTCACAACTCAGCTACACGAGAGTTACGTTAGAAACTAATGTTCGCTATTCTTAATAGCAACCATTCACATCTGGTGAACGCTAGGATTCATACATTTAGTATATTTCTGATCTTATTTATAACTTTGATTAAATTCCAGTAATAATTATCAATAGGGTGTAGCTATAGGTGTATAAACACAGTATGATATTAGAGAGAGGGTGAGGGAAAATCTGGGGGCTGGAAACAGGCACCCCAACAATTTGTTGGATTAAATGGCCTACACTGGACAAAGCTGATATAATGGCTGATCCCCCCTCTATAAACTTACTCTGAGAGACAGAAGAACCATTATAAATGATAAAAATAATTTGAGCAAGGATTGAAACAGCTTGACTAAATAATAGAAATAATTCAAAAGGGGATTAGGAACACCGCTGTCCAATGTAATATGGAGAGAAAAATGGCGGCTTATTAAATGTCATTTGGGAATCGAGAGTTGTCAGAATGAATGAGAAAAGTTGATCCCAGGTTTTGATAAGAAGATTATTGGTCGAAATTTATTTCTTAAAGAGTGTCCACCACTTTTTTTTATACAGATGGAATGATAGAGCCATGTCTTAGTCAATCAACCACATGTTGAGCTAGGTGAGAGCTAGGTTAGAGGCAGGTGATAGCTAGGTTAGAGGCAGGTGATAGCTAGGTTAGAGGCAGGTGAGAGCTAGGTGAGAGCCAGTTGAAAGCTAGGTTAGAGGCAGGTGAGAGCTAGGTTAGAGGTAGGTGAGAGCTAGGTTAGAGGCAGGTGAGAGCTAGGTTAGAGGCAGATGAGAGTCAGGTGAGAGCCAGGTTAGAGGCAGATGAGAGTCAGGTGAGAGCCAGGTTAGAGCAAGGTGAGAGCCAGGTGTGAGCTATAGTTTAAGATGTACTGTAGCCCTGATGTTTTAAAGATGGTTGGTATCACAATGATGTTCCTGCTAGTGTTAAAATGTAGGTGAGAGTCATAGCTTGAGAGGTACTGTACAGCTTAAGAAATTGGCCCTTATTTCTTAAAGTTGGAGTGCTTGATGGTTGGTGAGATACAGGATAAAAAAAATTGACCTTATTTCTTAAAGTCAGCTTACCACTTTTATAAGACATCGTTAGTTGTGCTGGTGCTGTTCCAGTAGTTGAATATTCAATTACTTAATGGTATACCACCTTTAAACCAGTAATACCCAGGTATATTCAAGAAATAAGTGGTACTCAACTTTTAAACCAAGAAATAACCAAGGAGTATTGAATAATTAAGTGGTACTCCACCTTTAATCTAGGAAATGATAAGAATAACTAAGTGGTACTCTACCTTTAAACTAGAAAATGATAAGAATAACTAAGTGGTACTCTACCTTTAAACTAGGAAATGATAAGAATAACTATTTGATCAAATTATACCTTGACTTTATCCTGAACTTCATGAATTTCATTCTTCAAATACCGAGACAGTTTGTGTCATACTGAATCCAATTATTCTTTTAATAAAAAACCCAACTTTATTTTTTTAATCATCGCAAAATAAAGTTGAATTCTGGGATTAGACGACTCACTTCTTTAAAAAATAATTAAACCCCGCTTAATTTAATATAAGGGAGATAATTTCAACATAATTTGGTAATTATGATAGACAGATTTGAAAGGAAAAGAAAATTAAAATATTTAAAATTCGGAAGAGTTTGTAAGGTTGTAAAGAATGGAAGAAACTTTGACAGAAAAAGTCATACCACTGTTGAATCTTTTTCACAAGCTGAGAGACGTTCAGGGTTCAATCCCAGCATAGATTGAGATAACACCTCCAGATTTATCAACCTAGTTTCTCATCTAGTCATTGAGTCAGTAAGCAGGCTGGAGAAGTTGATATGAAAAAGTCTTTGGGATGAGATGATGAGTAAAACAGCAACAGGATCTGACTGTTAGATCTCTCGACTGTTAAGAGTAATATGTTGTGGGGTCTTCTAATAGTTTGTCTGGGAAAACACCAGTCATATCTATAATCCATAATAGATCAAATTATCAAGACTGTAAAAAATAAAAGGGTAATTGAAATTAGTCTTTATTGTGTGCAATGAGGGAAATTTTGCTAGTTGAGGTGAATCTACTTTACTTTTGACTTCAAATTGTAAAGGTATCTCCAACCTATTCCACATTTTTGAATCGATAACACTTGCCCTTTACATCCTCTAGGTTGACTTACTGACTTTATTTCTGTTCTTTAATCATTATCTAACACAACATCTTCTTTTACTACCCTTTACATCCTCTAGGTTGACTTTCTGACTTTATTTCTGATTTTTAATCGTCATCGTACACAGCATCTTCTTTTACTCTCGCCCTCTAGGTTGGATCATTTGTATATTACACAATCTCTTCTGAACTCTGTTTATTAAAATATCGTAGATTACTGTAGGAGCCATTAATGATTTGATAACATCAATATAACATTTTTCTTCACTTAACGTGTAAATTCAGTCGTACTAATTTCTGAGAACCAGAATCCCAATCTTTACAATATAAAAACAAGAGAAGATAATAAGATGTGATATTGTAATATAAAAACAAGAGAAGAAAATAAGATGTGATATTGTAATATAAAAACAAGAGAAGATAATAAGATGTGATATTGTAATATAAAAACAAGAGAAGAAAATAAGATGTGATATTGTAATATAAAAACAAGAGAAGATAATAAGATGTGATATTGTAATATAAAAACAAGAGAAGAAAATAAGATGTGATATTGTAATATAAAAACAAGAGAAGATAATAAGATGTGATATTGTAATATAAAAACAAGAGAAGAAAATAAGATGTGATATTGTAATATAAAAACAAGAGAAGATAATAAGATGTGATATTGTAATATAAAAACAAGAGAAGAAAATAAGATGTGATATTGTAATATAAAAACAAGAGAAGAAAATAAGATGTGATATTGTAATATAAAAACAAGAGAAGATAATAAGATGTGATATTGTAATATAAAAACAAGAGAAGAAAATAAGATGTGATATTGTAATGTAAAAACAAGAGAAGATAATAAGATGTGATATTGTAATATAAAAACAAGGGAAGATAATAAGATGTGAAATTGTAATATAAAAACAAGAGAAGATAATAAGATGTGATATTGAAATATAAAAACAAGAGAAGAAAATAAGATGTGATATTGTAATATAAAAACAAGAGAAGATAATAAGATGTGATATTGTAATATAAAAACAAGAGAAGATAATAAGATGTGATATTGTAATATAAAAACAAGAGAAGAAAATAAGATGTGATATTGTAATATAAAAACAAGAGAAGAAAATAAGATGTGATATTGTAATATAAAAACAAGAGAAGATAATAAGATGTGATATTGTAATATAAAAACAAGAGAAGATAATAAGATGTGATATTGTAATATAAAAACAAGAGAAGAAAATAAGATGTGATATTGTAATATAAAAACAAGAGAAGATAATAAGATGTGATATTGTAATATAAAAACAAGAGAAGAAAATAAGATGTGAAATTGTAATAAGAAATAGGAAAGATATAAAATGTGATATTGTTAAAAAAACAGAAAAGGAAAATAAAATTCACATGATTTCTTGTATTCTTATTGACATTTATTGGTTTGAACATTCTATACGATGGTTTATAATTGACGGGTACCAATATTAAAATTGACATCTCGTGGATTTGATCAACTTGAAGATGATTAACTGAGTTATTCTCGTCAAAAAATATGACAAAAAAATTTCAGCTGTCACTCAAATTCTGGTAAAATTGAACAATCTCCGTCAAAATTTGTAAATTGATAAAATTGGTGTCACATCTTCACAATTATCGTTGTCATTTTCGTTGAAACAATCAAAAAATTATCGAACTTTGTGATATTTTTAATATGTGAGGTCAGATAAAGTTTGTTAAATATTGCGACATATTTATAATCTACGTGGTGGCTGCGGGGAGAGTTCAGCGATCTTAAATCATTCGTTATTACAGTCTTAAGCTAATTATAGGCAATATTGAAATTATGATAATATGAAATAAGAAAGAAAGAAATATATTTTACAAGGATAATAATTTATAGTTACAGATCCTTTCTACCAGCTGGTCCTTGACCAAAAATTGGCAATGATCTTTCACAGATTATTGGTACCGATTTACAGCTACAGAGTTTCATGTTAAAATTTGTGCAACTTTTTGCAGCTTATTGGGTAATGCAGACAGGAAATACCATGCAGTGTGCAATGAGGGAATTTATTTAAGATAGCAGCGTTAGTCTACTCCAGTAGATAGACTGTGGATGGGTTTTTAACGTGCACATCCTCTACTATACCCATTCTTGGTTAATGCAAATGGGCAACACCGTGCAGTGTGCAATGAGGGAATTTAATTAAGATAGCAGCGTTAGTCTACTCCAGTAGATAGACTGTGGATGGGTTTTTAACGTGCACATCCTCTACTATACCCATTCTTGGTTAATGCAAATGGGCAACACCGTGCAGTGTGCAATGAGGGAATTTATTTAAGATAGCAGCGTTAGTCTACTCCAGTAGATAGACTGTGGATGGGTTTTTAACGTGCACATCCTCTACTATACCCATTCTTGGTTAATGCAAATGGGCAACACCGTGCAGTGTGCAATGAGGGAATTTATTTAAGATAGCAGCGTTAGTCTACTCCAGTAGATAGACTGTGGATGGGTTTTTAACGTGCACATCCTCTAACCCATTCTTGGTTAATGCAAATGGGCAACACCGTGCAGTGTGCAATGAGGGAATTTGGTTAGGATAGCAACATTAGTCTACTCTTTTATCATTTTCAACTTTGGATGTACCTGTGTATTGTGTATGTACACAAGACTCCAGTTTCTTGTTCGACTAGCGAGAAAACGCTATGTCCTATGTTATAATTGGAGGTTCAGTGAACTTGACGTCTGGTGTTCAGAATAGATTATAAAATATCAGGTCAGGTCTTAAAGTTAAGATTTTCTTGTCATGTTTTTTCTTGAATTTGACTCCATCTTAATAACCAATTTCATCCAAATGTCGGCCATTTGCAAAATTTACGCAGGAATATGGTGATTGGGTGTTGGAAAATATCCTGCCATCAATCACGAGTTGTCACGACGATGAGTAAGGGATTGAATTCTGATCGCTATGGTAATTGCTCTAGGGCATCCGTTATTTTTATGAAATTAAAGACAAGAGCCATATTTCAGAATTCTTCAGGAACTGAGACAATTGGTAACTGTAATAAAAGATTGTTTTTTTTCTGCGAGATGATAGGAGGTTATTAAATATCTTTAACGGGGTCACGTTTCTCACCTCTTTGTTTCTAGGGGGTTATTACCTCAATTATTACAGGTCAAAGTTCAAGATTATGATTAATTTTCGTTGTTAATCATGGAGTTTGATGGAAAATGACGGAGCTGTGAGATTTAACAGTTTTCAACATGAAGGCAATTAACTTTCAGAACAGTGGCGCCAACTTTCAGAACAGTGGCACCAACTTTCAGAACAGTGGCACCAACTTTCACCTTTTTTTAAGTGAGAATATTATTTTATTAAAATACTTGATTAATTTTTGCTGTTTATTTATTTATTTATTTATTTATTTATTTATTTATTTATCTATTTATTTATTTATCTATTTATTTATTTATTTATTTATTTATTTATTTATTTATTTATTTATTTATCTATTTATTTATTTATTTATTTATTTATTTATTTATTTATCTATTTATTTATTTATCTATTTATTTATTTATTTATTTATTATTTATTGGAATATTATTTTAGAAATGGTTTTTCTTCTGAGGATAAAGAGGCAAGGAAAAAATGTCAAAGAAATTTGTGGTGGGATGGGGTTGGTGTTTTGGGGACTGTGGGGTGGGGTTTGGTGTTTTGGGGACTGTCGGGTGGGGTTTGGTGTTTTGGGGGTGGGGTGGGATAGGGTGTTGTGGGGGTGAGAATCACTGACTTGAGGAGAATATGTGCTCATTAGTTCACGTTGGCATGGTATGTGAAAAGTAATTCATTGATTTGACTGATTGGGCTGAAGAAGATGGATAAAACCATGCAGTGTTCAATGAGGGAAATATCGCTGGGACGGAAGAATTTGCTAAATATCCCAGTTTGATTAATGAATTTTTTATAGACATAAATAATGCTGAGTTGTTTAATGTGTTTAAATTTGAACATGCATCTGACACACAATTCCTTAATCATTTTATTATAAAATCATTCTATCTCAATTTCCATTTATCATGGGCACAAAAACCTCCAAAAATTTTGAGCCTGGATTTCGTCAAGTGATTTTAAAAAGTCTCTGACTTGGTATTTACGTGTTAATAAACACAAGTTTTGTTTCGGTCATTTATCTTAATCTGAGGTTTTAGTTGACATTTTCTGATTGATTTCCTTTTTCTTATAAATCAGAATTAATCAAAATATTCTCTTTTTTAAGTGTGTTTTTTGGGTAAAAATCTCTATTTTGTCTACCTCCGCATAAGTTATTTCTGTCAAAATACTAGCTGATAAGTCCTGTAATAGAAAGTTAAGAAATTTGTTTTGAACAACTAGCTGTCCTGATGAGGATTGTGTATCTGAAACATATTTGCATGAGATGAGCTCCAGTCATTTACCTTAATTCTAGATTGGAGATAAGATAGATTGAAACGTTAACCTCCATTTCGTTTGTTTATTTGAAACATGTATCAACATTAGCTCTGATCATGCCCCTCATTTTCAAACACTAGCTGCCCAGATGAAGATTTTATCCCCTAAAAGTTATGACAGTATGAGATGAACTCTAGAGTTGAGTAATTGTCTGTAAGAGAAAGTGTTGGTTATAAACACATTAAGAAAGTGAAAGAATAATTAGCTCCTTCACAATATTAATAACTTTCTTTCAAAAATTAATGACAAATTATTGACCCTTTTTCTTCCTCTTTTGTTTGTTCTGGCCTGAAAATGAAAGTTTATTGAAAATGTCAAAGTTATGGTAATTTTTCTTTTTTCTCCCAAAATGAATCTCATCTGTTTGTCATTTTTGAGAAAAGAGTAAAAAATTGAATAATTAGGTCTGATAATTAATTTGAGTCTGTAATGAGGTTATCAAAGAAATTCAAGATGGCTGTTGTTCTCATTCTTTTTATGTCAATATTTCATTTATTCCTAGTAAAATATAATATTTATAATTGGTGACAAAATAACTTTAAATAATTGTGTAACACAAGTTATAGACATGTAGTTGACTTTCTCTATCTCAAATGTACATTAGAATTCATGACGATCATATATATATATATAAATATAGTAGTGCTTTACATATTGTGATACAAGGGTCACCATACGATACATATTGTGATACAAGGGTCACCAACCGATACATATTGTGATACAAGGGTCACCATACGATACATATTGTGATACAAGGGTCACCATACGATACATATTGTGATACAAGGGTCACCATACAATACATATTGTGATACAAGGGTCACCAACTGATACATATTGTGATACAAGGGTCACCAACCGATACATATTGTGATACAAGGGTCACCATACGATACATATTGCGTATGTATCGCAATACAAGGGTCATGATACGATACATATTGCAATACAAGAACCTTTCAACTAACTAGCTATCACCTTTCAACTTACTAGCTAGAACCTTTCAACTAGCTAGCTAGAACCTTTCAACTAACTAGCTATCACCTTTCAACTAACTAGCTAGAACCTTTCAACTAACTAGCTATCACCTTTCAACTAACTAGCTATCACCTTTCAACTTACTAGCTATCACCTTTCAACTAACTAGCTAGAACCTTTCAACTAACTAGCTAGAACCTTTCAACTAACTAGCTATCACCTTTCAACTTACTAGCTAGAACCTTTCAACTAACTAGCTAGAACCTTTCAACTTACTAGCTAGAACCTTTCAACTTACTAGCTATCACCTTTCAACTAACTAGCTAGAACCTTTCAACTTACTAGCTATCACCTTTCAACTTACTAGCTAGAACCTTTCAACTAACTAGCTAGAACCTTTCAACTTACTAGCTAGAACCTTTCAACTTACTAGCTATCACCTTTCAACTTACTAGCTATCACCTTTCAACTAACTAGCTATCACCTTTCAACTAACTAGCTATCACCTTTCAACTAACTAGCTATCACCTTTCAACTAACTAGCTAGAACCTTTCAACTAACTAGCTAGAACCTTTCAACTAACTAGCTATCACCTTTCAACTAACTAGCTAGAACCTTTCAACTAACTAGCTAGAACCTTTCAACTAACTAGCTAGAACTTTTCAACATGTCATTGTAGTGGGTAATAATTGAAGATAACTTCAGATCATAAATGTTATTGAATAATACTAATCAGTAATTATAGTATTATTATTAACCTATGACATGATGTGATGACACGACGACATGACTGTCACTTGGCATTAGCCTCGTGTCATGTCAATAATGTGATATGACAGTGAGATGACATGACTATTAATATTCTGTTCTGTATAATTTCTATTGTTGTTTTGTCTTCAAGTGTTGAATGACTTGCAGTGTACCATGAGGGAAATTTTGTCAGAACAACATCGTTAGCCTACTCTTTTGTGATTTCTGACTGTCGAGGGATCATGAACACCTGTTTATTTTGTAAATTTTTAAAAAATTAATTTTTTTTTTTAAGGTAACATTCCACTCTTACAAGATCAAAAATATTTTAGTAAAATGGGGCCAAGAATGAATGTTTCAGTTTAATTAGTAATTAACGAACTTATCTTGTTGTGTATCATTTTAACATCGTAAATTATTATTTATGACTATTAATATCCCATAATACCTCACTCTAATCGTCAGCGTGGAACCGCAGTGGAACTATTGTTTAGTACCAATAATAAATCATCATTATCAATATGGTATATCACAATCTAATTAGTCTACTGGGTAATCATGTCTACTTTATATTCTACTGTCATAGCTCTGATCGTCTGGTCTTTTTATTCATTTATCAGATTTTAATCAGTCGGTGATGATTATTTCTTTATGAAATTCACTGGAAATGTACAAACACTTGAATATTTTAACAATTTATTTATTTGAGATGATATCATACTTGGAAATATTTCTGAGAATGAAAAACAAATTCTTCAAATAACGTCTTTAATTCAGAAGTTGAACATCAATATTGTTTTTCTCAGTGTTTTGGGTTTAAATCTCACTCAAGATCAGAAAACTCTTTTTGAGAAACTTTAAGTTTCTACAAAACCTTGATATCACTTTATGACTTGATAATGTCTTGTAGCATCATTAAGCACAAAAATGACCCCCTCCCCATCCCCCAGTTAATGACTCGTAAACACCTGTTATAAAAAAGTAAACCTTTTCTGAACCCCAGTACATGATATTGTATTTTTATAAGCAAAAAAGAGATGATTACCAGTCAGTGGATATTCCAGATGCTATTTGGCGGACACCAGGGAAAAATAACGAAGAATTTGTAATAAAGAAGACAATTAATTTTCCCGTTTTCACGAAGTTTTCACGAAGTTTTCATAACTAGTAATATATTTTTATGAACACAAGGGAGATAATTTATATAGATATATCATGTCATTGTTTTTATTTAATCTCAAAATGAAAACACAGTATAATTCTTTTTCTCATTATTTTTTCTTGTGTTTTTTATTACACCTACAATTCTTGTGTTTTTTATTACATCTACAATTCTTGTGTTTTTTATTACATCTACAATTCTTGTGTTTTTTATTACATCTACAATTCTTGTGTTTTTTATTACATCTACAATTCTTGTGTTTTTTATTACATCTACAATTCTTGTGTTTTTTATTACACCTACAATTCTTGTGTTTTTTATTACATCTACAATTCTTGCTCTCGTGTCAAATATTGTGCTCTATTGTCTTAACAAGAAGAGATTTTTCATATTAGTTTTAATTAAAAACTGAATGTGTTTCTTTGCCAATTTCTTCGTGTTTATAATAGATTTCTATACAGCACATTGTTTGTGTAAATTTGAGTAAAAAATGGATTATCACTCTTAACTGAGCAGTACCATTCCATAATTCTAGCTTGAAAAGCCTTTACCAGATACTTTGATTTACACTTCTGTTGTCTCTTTCTTGACCGTCTTCATTAGCCCACATGGTGCAGAAGAGAAGGATGTAAAACTCCATTCATTTCATTTCATTTCATTTGTCTGTTTCTAGACAAATTTCCCTTATTGCACACTGCATAGCATTGCTTGTTTTCAGTAACACTATAAGGATCAGCCACAAGTACTCTAAAACATGAAGTATTAGAATTCCCTATTTATAACTTTACCAGATACTTTACCAGATTTACACTTCTGTTGTCTCTTTCTGGACAAAATTTCCCTCATTGCACACTACAATGCATTGCTTGTCTTCAGTATTAGGAACAGACACTATGGCCTCCTCAAGCAAGAGCCTACAATTCGTCCACCCAATAAAAAAACCGAAATGAACATGTGATTATATATTGAAAAGGATTGATTATTTTTGTACGAGGGAAGATTTATCGTGGCTCCAGTCCGTCCGTCAAGTTAAAATGGTACTCAATATTTCCCTGATCTTCCAGGATATTTTCGTACGGTAACAAATCTCCCCGGAATTCTTCTCTGAATCTCAAACAAGTAAATTTGACAGGGAAGAAATTTGACAAATGAGATATGAAGTCACGAGCTTGAAGAAACATTGTCAGTAATTTCACGCAAATACCTTTTTACAGTTCCGCAGAAATTGTCACCATGTTTTGATCGAGTCGTTATTAAATTCCTCTTTTCAATGAAATAGACATTTGTAATATTGAAATAGAAAGATTAGTTTTTGTCTTCAGAAATTAGTTTATCTTTCTTAAATAACCTTCAAGTCAATTTGTTCATGATACAGAATGGGGCTAAAGTCTTAAAGTTTTCTGTTTTTTTGGTCTTCTTTTTATCATCTGTGGATGGAATGGCACCGATTTATTTTATAGCTTGTCTTGAATCCTGGTTAGTTCTAAATAAATAAACCAAGTACTAACGATCCGAACTGCAAAACAAATCCCAAAATCCAAAACAACATTTGGCAGCTAATGAACATGTCATATGAGGATTAATTATAAGCGTGTAAGTATTTCATAATGAAAAGTGGTATCAGGTGTCTAGAAGAAGTATATCAATTATAAGTTAGTAAATATTCCATAATGAAAAGTGGTATCAGGTGTCTAGAAGAAGTATATCAATTATAAGTTAGTAAGTATTCCATAATGAAAAGTGGTATCAGGTGTCTAGAAGAAGTATATCAATTATAAGTGAGTAAGTATTCCATAATGAAAAGTGGTATCAGGTGTCTAGAAGAAGTATATCAATTATAAGTTAGTAAGTATTCCATAATGAAAAGTGGTATCAGGTGTCTAGAAGAAGTATATCAATTATAAGTTAGTAAGTATTCCATAATGAAAAGTGGTATCAGGTGTCTAGAAGAAGTATATCAATTATAAGTGAGTAAGTATTCCATAATGAAAAGTGGTATCAGGTGTCTAGAAGAAGTATATCAATTATAAGTGAGTAAGTATTCCATAATGAAAAGTGGTATCAGGTGTCTAGAAGAAGCATATCAATTATAAGTGAGTAAGTATTTCATAATGAAAAGTGATATCAGGTGTCTAGAAGAAGTATATCAATTATAAGAGAGTAAGTATTCCATAATGAAAAGTGGTATCAGGTGTCTAGAAGAAGTATATCAATTATAAGTGAGTAAGTATTCCATAATGAAAGGTGGTATCAGGTGTCTAGAAGAAGCATATCAATTATACGTTAGTAAGTATTCCATAATGAAAGGTGGTATCAGGTGTCTAGAAGAAGTATATCAATTATACGTTAGTATTTCATAATGAAAAGTCGTATCAGGTGTCTAGAAGAAGTATATCAATTATAAGTGAGTAAGTATTCCATAATGAAAAGTGGTATCAGGTGTCTAGAAGAAGTATATCAGTTATACGTTAGTAAGTATTCCATAATGAAAAGTGGTATCAGGTGTCTAGAAGAAGTATATCAATTATAAGTGAGTAAGTATTTCATAATGAAAAGTGATATCAGGTGTCTAGAAGAAGTATATCAATTATAAGTTAGTAAGTATTTCATAATGAAAAGTGGTATCAGGTGTCTAGAAGAGTAAGCATACCCTATGAGTTTAAATAGAAAGAGTTTTATTGGTAGGACCCCCGTGAAATGGAGTTCACACACTACATTTTAGTTCTTGATTAGGACAATGGACATTGACAACATCATGCTGTTTGCCAGAGAAGTGGTAAGTTTACAGACTGTGGCACTCAGAAAGTTAGTGTGTTGGCATTAGTAAAGAGACCAATAGTCCAATACAGGTATAGGAAAGTAATAAGTAAGCCAACCTAGAAGGTGTAAAGAGTATTATTAAATTATCAAATAAGTCAAATAAGAATGTAAAGTATAGTAAACATAGCAGTAGCCAATCTAGAGGATGTAAAGGATGACAATTAACAATTCTGATGGCAGCCCATTGGAAAGATTCTACAATAAAAATCAAATGATTTACAACAAAATTGAAATAAATATCACATGAAGAGAGAAAATTAAAATAAATTCAAAAATAATTTTATTTTATTGAGTTTTATAGACGTTTCATTTATATCATGACTAACTTCTGCTGTTTTTATTTTGCATGAAAAATGAAGCTTTTAACATTTACATTGAATAATGCTCTTCTGGATTTTCTCAATTTCTGATTGGAGGTGAAAACACAAGATGAATGAATGAGGTAGAAAAAAATAATTTTGACCATGAGGTAGAATAAATGAAAAGCTGTAAAAGCAAAACAACTCTGTTAGGAGCTGAATAGTAGTTGATTCTCCTCAAAATCAAAACAACATATTGGTGATACATTGGTAGGCCTAGCAGCTAATGAACTTTTCACATGAGAAAGTATATCAATCATAAGTGAGTAAGTATTTCATAATGAAAATTGGTATCAGGTGTTTAGAAGAGTAGGTCTAAAGATAGCTCAAATTGAGCTCTATCAGCTGATGAAGGCAAATATTAAGACCATTATACAGATAGCTGAAATTGAGCTCTATCAGCTGGTATAGTAAATATTAAGATGACTATACAGATAGCTGAAATTGAGCTCTATCAGCCGGTATAGTAAATATTAAGATGACTATACAGATAGCTGAAATTGAGCTCTATCAGCTGGTAAAGTAAATATTAAGATGACTATACAGATAGCTGAAATTGAGCTCTATCAACCGGTATAGTAAATATTAAGATGACTATACAGATAGCTGAAATTGTGCTCTATCAGCTGGTATAGTAAATATTTAGATGACTACACAGATAGCTGAAATTGAACTCTATCAGCTGGTATAGTAAATATTAAGATGACTATACAGATAGCTGATATTGAGCTCTATCAGCTGGTAAAGTAAATATTTAGATGACTATACAGATAGCTGAAATTGAGCTCTATCAGGTGGTAAAGTAAATATTTAGATGACTACACAGATAGCTGATATTGAGCTCTATCAGCTGGTAAAGTAAATATTTAGATGACTATACAGATAGCTGAAATTGAGTTCTATCAGCTGGTATAGTAAATATTTAGATGACTATACAGATAGCTGATATTGAGTTCTATCAGCTGGTATAGTAAATATTTAGATGACTATACATATAGCTGAAATTGAGTTCTATCAGCTGGTATAGTAAATATTTAGATGACTATACAGATAGCTGATATTGAGTTCTATCAGCTGGTATAGTAAATATTTAGATGACTATACAGATAGCTGAAATTGAGCTCTATCAGCTGGTAAAGTAAATATTTAGATGACTATACAGATAGCTGAAATTGAGTTCTATCAGCTGGTATAGTAAATATTTAGATGACTATACAGATAGCTGAAATTGAGTTCTATCAGCTGGTATAGTAAATATTAAGATGACTATACAGATAGCTGAAATTGAGCTCTATCAGCTGTTATAGTAAATATTAAGATGACTATACAGATAGCTGAAATTGAGCTCTATCGGCTGGTAAAGTAAATATTTAGATGACTATACAGATAGCTGAAATTGAGCTCTATCAGCTGGTAAAGTAAATATTTAGATGACTATACAGATAGCTGAAATTGAGCTCTATCAGCTGGTAAAGTAAATATTTAGATGACTATACAGATAGCTGAAATTGAACTCTATCAGGTGATATAGTAAATATTTAGATGACTATACATATAGCTGAAATTGAGCTCTATCAGCTGGTAAAGTAAATATTAAGATGACTATACAGATAGCTGATATTGAGTTCTATCAGCTGGTATAGTAAATATTAAGATGACTATACAGATAGCTGAAATTGAGCTCTATCAGCTATCGGCTGGTAAGGTAGCCATCTAGATGACTATATAAACAGCTGATATTGAAACCTCTATATCACTTTCAGTTTTCATCAAATTAATTCAATAAAAGATAGAAATATCTAAGTTAATATAATAGAGTCTAACTAAATGTTATATATCTTAACTAATCATTTTAACTGGTATAAATCGTGTCAGATCTGCCAGTAAAATGGTATGGATATCATTCCATCTAATAATACCATCACGAATTGACCACAGAAACAGATCAAATGTTGATCTTGGAGTCGGTCCCTGTCAATAATTGGGATTAATGTTGATTTCAGACGATCGAAGAAACTAATAACTATTGGTACGACTAGAATGGTTTGGTTACTCCACCAAGATTTCTTTCAATTCTAACTTACTGACCTGTCAAAATTCAAGAAAATAATAACCTTAGAATTCTTCGATTATTTTGGTTACTCTACCAATCTTACTTGAGAATGTTAAAAGAACTTTAAAAAGGGTTGAATGTGTTTCGGTGGGACTCTTTTAGTTTGTTAATACCGTCCTTAGGTTCGTCTAAAAAAGCTTCACCCTGGTGCCATTACCAAAAACTATTTGGCTAAATATTGGATATAGAATTATAAATGTCCCTGAAACGCTCGAGATTGGCTTTATTCCCTTTCTCTTCACAAGACTTATTTAAAATTAAAAATGAAATGAAATGAAAAATTGAGAAGACGATGTTTTGTGTGTAATTATTATATGTAACCTGGGGAATTATAAATTATTGTAAACATGATCCGATGACTGTCAAGTACCCAGCAAACGACACAAAACACCTCCTTCAAATTATCTGTTTAATGAAGCGAGGTGTATCGAGTTTAAAAATCATCGAACCAATGGTACAGATCTCTGATTAAAACTAGTCAACCAAGTAATTCCTAGCTATTATCAGACTTCTTACAACCAAGCCTTATAAAGGTTAAAATTATAATTCTAATTTCTTTTTTTAGTTAAATTATAATCGTCATCTCTACAGACCTTAGACAGGATCTTTTTAATCTCGGTTAACCCTCTAGAGTCTACATACAACTCTTTTAATTTAACCCTTTTACAGTCTGCAGTGACTGCAAATACAATTCTTGAATTAGCTTAACCCTTTACAGTTGGCGGAGCAGAGTTTAAATATATCTCTTACAGTCTGAAATGAGTCTTGATACAACTCTTGAATTAGCTTAAGCCTGTAGTCAAAGCGGAAATATATTGAAAAGCGAAATGCAATGTACTTTGTGTGAAAAGTGTTATATTGGAAAGTTAACCCCACTGCCAAACTGGCTGTCTTGATGAGGATTTCATATACGAAATATTTTGTTGGCAGCGGCAGATGGCCTCTTGTTTAAAGAGAGAAACTGAACACCAACGACTGAAGCTTCTGATGTTATCTGGTGATAGTTTATCAACAACTGGTGAAACTTAGAAGATTTGACCAAGCTGTGTATTTTTAAAAGACGTATATCTGCAATGGACTCAAGCCCCATTGTATATTTCATATTATCATACCGACCCATTCGTCAATCCTCGGTAGTTTCCATGAAGATGAATCTGTTGCAGAGTTGTAGAGCACAAGCAGTACTTTCACGATGGACTGTTTGATGGCGACTTGAACAAACTCATAGCCAAGTTTCCTTCGTAGCAGCACAGCAAGCATCTTGCCGGTGTAACGGGGATATTATCGACCAAAGCCAACCCGTATATTTCTAACAATCACACAAATTAACACCTCTGTTCCTAAGTTTAGAAGATTTCAACTCATCAATTTAAAATAAACATTTATAGATTAAAAATAATTCTTCTAGAATCATGTGTTATATTTTTAAAAATAACGAGGGTCGGACCAATTCATCACTCTCCTTTATTAACCAAATCTCAGGTCGCCTAATTAACCAAGACAAAAAATTCCCGAACCTCCGGAAAGATTTCACCTTCTCTTTCATCTTGTGGGATACTGTGTCTAAAAACAAAGATGTTATTTTAAATCATTGTCAGTAAGCAGGAGGTAGAAATTCGCCTGTTTTTTTAATTTTGTCTAACCCATCCATCATCCGTCTGAAATACCAAAAAATACCCGAAAGAGCGACCATATTATTGGAATTTTACAAGGATAGCAACTAAAATGCAAAAGAATCTTTTCTACCAGCTGATCCTAAACAAATCCTCTTGGCAATGATTTTACAAGGATAACAACTTAAGTTCGTGAGGATCTTTCAGCTGATCCTTGGCTCAAACCTCCTAATGATCTGAGAATTTTATTTACAACCTAGGCTCTAATAGCTCTGTTAATAGCTCTATAACCCTAACCCTTGGCTAAACCTCTTAAAGTTGGCAGACCAGTGTTTCTGAACAAGTACTTGATTTGTCGAGGAAATTACACCATGTAATCGACAGCTTCAGGGGTAAGTATACTGCCCCTTACCCCCGCCAGAATTACTTACCCCTCTACAACCTTATCAACTTCCGGTCCAGCTCTGAACGAAATATCATTTGCAATGTCTGATGTAGACGCCCCCCTCAAAAACAACCAGCTTTACAAGGATAACAGGTTCGATCCTTTCTATCAGATGGCTAAACCTTGACATTGATCTTGTCTAGATTAACCGTACCCATTTACATCTGGGTCCCCTAACTGGCAACTTTGATTTTTCACCCCTAACAGAGGGAACCCTAGCACAACCAGGCATTAGATGTACTACAATATTATCATCAAGTGAACAAAGAAGAAATTGAATAAAAGAGTAAAATTATTAGAGTTAAGAGGAAGAGAATGTAAGATCATGGCCTAAAGAAGAGTAGGTCGGAAATGAAGCTATGAAAAAAGTGAAAAGAAAAATTAAATGAAGTTTGAAGAGAAAATAAAAGTGGGGAATAATTTTAGATTGATTCTAGCTCGCCTCCAGCCGGTATTATGAGACTTTGATAGAAATCCTATCTCAATTTCCACTTGAAAAATACACACCAAAATAGTTCATCATTTACAAGAGGATTGAAATATAAAATTTGACAGTGTTGAAGACAATTTGATGATTCAAGTAGAAGCTGGAAGAGAAAAAAGTTGCCATTTTTATCGAGATCATATTAAAAATGAAAGATGTTATACTCGGTAGATGACATAGAGGTGAGAAGGTTAACTTGACGAGGGCTGGGTTATTGAGCTTTACAATTAACAATGTTGATCAGCTAGGCGCATCAAGGCCCGATTAACACACACACTTATTGAAAGTTTGAAGGTACAATATTTGCTCTATGTCCGAATTGAATCCTGACTCAAAGGTAAAGGTTAACGAAAAATGAACGATGTGTTAAAGATGGATAGAATTCAGATTTCGTTTCTTCTAATTAGTCACATAGTGATAATGGTTGAGACCTGACAGTCTGTGAATCAATGAATGCATGAAAAAGTTAAAGATGGGGATCGAAAGATTTCTAGACGTTGTCAACTTCGTCATCGCCATTTCAGGAAGTAAAACATCCGTTTATAAAAATAATAAGCCACCAGCAGATAGATATGTGGACCCTACAAAAGAAATGCCAAGTTGACCAACCCTAAGGTTTCCCAGAAGTTTCCATGGACTTTCCTGTGAACATCACCAACCACAGTAGACTAATTATAATAGAGAAGTTAGCTCTTATTCAAACAAAAATTAAAAAATATGACGAAATCATCAAAATTATTCGTCTTGTTTCTACAGATTAGAAAGATCAAAGATGCCGAGAATATGAGAAGTCTTTGATCTTACCGACAGTTTATATCTGAGTATTGAAGACTATGAAAATTCATTGATTCTCGACTATATCAACAGTATTACATCTAGATAGTTTATTCTCGATTAATTTTCTAATTTCGCTATTAAAACTATTCCTTTTTCACTCGGTTCTTCAGATTTATTGAGTGGGCAGCCTCGACTGGCTGATGATGGTAGGGGTCATTATAGACTCAATAGTGTCTTTGTCATTACTTAAACTATCGCCCTGCTATTTACATTTCACCAGTTTCTATTATAGTGTTATTGGGTGGACAAGAACCAATACCTGGTAACGTTAGGGGACATTATGAAGCCAAAAATACCTGGGTCATTCTCATCAGCCTACAACCTTTTTAATAATACTCAAGTTTACATGGAGTTGCTCATTTTCAAGTCACGTGATGGAACTATACGACAGATTCTGGACACTCGGCAATATTGTTCTTTTATAGTTTGTCAACCCTACATCTACGAAATCCTTTTCAAAGCGTTCACATAACTAATAACATTTATTGAGTAATTCCCCTGTAAAGAGTATTATCCCCCCTTATTGACG
Source organism: Lottia gigantea (assembly GCF_000327385.1). NCBI lineage: Eukaryota > Metazoa > Mollusca > Gastropoda > Lottiidae > Lottia > Lottia gigantea. Next base: position 301,763 of record NW_008707002.1, on the reverse strand, counting down.
CCATGTTAAGTTCCAAGTCTATCGGCTTAGCCTTTGCCCCACATCAAACTCTAAAGACAATCCGCTTTTAAAACTCCGTCATAAACTGTTAATAACTTGTCTTAAAACCCAGATGATGGCGTCTACTCGACCTCTTTGATGGAATCTTTACAAAAATTACTTTTTCTTTTGAATTCCAGCTGCAATTTCTTGAAATATCGAAAATCAAATTCTTGATTAATGTTGATTCGGTTGATATCTTTGAAGTCTTCTGGAATTTATAAAATAAATTCTCGTCATGAAAAAAAGATTTAAGTTTAAACTCGGTGAATATTTTGTCATCTTCTTGCTGATCATGGGAATATAAACATATTCTGTTATGTGAACTCTCTGAAAACGATATTGTTGATTCAGAGTTGACAGATCTAAATACCAGATAAACATTATTAACTCTGTGGACTCTCTGAAAGGGATACTGATATCTGTATATACCCAATAAACATTATTAGTTATGTGGACTCTCTGAAAGGGTGTCCTGTGCTCGTCCACCCACCCCTGTTGATCCCTGGGTCCAGCGTTCCTCCAGGAATATAGATATGACCAGACTAGTGGTGGAATGGTTTCAGATTTTGTCGTGCTGTCTGGAGCAAGAATCAAAATATAATCAAAATTGAACAACCTAACAAGAGAAATAATCCCCTCAGTTTGATATTTTCTGTTATAACAACCAAATTCAACGTTTTCAAAACAGAATTTTTATTATTTTCCCATCTTTTGATTTTAATTGAGAAATCTGGTAGTTTATTATTTCATCTTTCTTTTATCTCACCGCACATCAAAGACACCGACAACACATTCCGCTCGTTATTTCATGTATGGTTTTTGATTTATAACAAATCTTAAAATTAATGGCCAAGTTTATTCCAGTATTTTTGAAATTTCTTCCATCTTTTTGCCTGTTGATGAGAAAATAGGAATATTAAAAATGAAATTTGTTTCTATGGATACCGGATGTTTTTTGATGTATGAAACAAGGAAGGCAATTGGCGATGATTTATTCCAGTTTTATTAGAAAATTAAAATAAATAAATCGGAATTTAAGAGAATAGAGATTATTTATGATTTGAGAAATTAAAAATACGAGATTAAAATTGTTTTATGGTTTAAAGATGGTTAGATGATGAGTGTATATCCCTTGATTTTGACGGTATTTCTTTGGTTACGTCCAGCAAAAGGCGGCTGTGGGTTCCTATCTTGATCGGCGTGTAACCTTGAATAATTCATCTTTCCTAGTTATTTCAGTCGTCCCAGCTTGTAAATGGATATGCACGGATAATCCGAGAAATATCAAAGTCATGAGGATTGGCCAAGGACCAGAACCATCGAGAACCGAAGTTGTTATCCTCGTAATATTATACTGTTTCCTTCCTTACCTGGAACAGTTGACAAAACCTCTGTCCCACGGTCATCCTCTCTCTCCATACAACCTCAAATCATATCTATAACCCAGACAATTTGTGAATCTGTCCAACCGAATTATTTAATATGAGAAATTTCGTGAGTATAAAACTTGCTGAAGATCTGAGTATAGATAAGCATACCAGGTGACGTATTCTCGAAACGATCTTAGCGCTAGGATGTCCTAGAATCAAAGTTAGAAGATAAGAACCTAGGACATCCTAGAATCAATGTTAGAAGATAAGAACCTAGGATATCCTAGAATCAATGTTAGAAGATAAGAACCTAGGATATCCTAGAATCAATGTTAGAAGATAAGAACCTAGGATATCCTAGAAACAATGTTAGAAGATAAGAACTTAGGACATCCTAGAATCAGTGTTAGAAGATAAGAACCTTGGATATCCTAGAATCAATGTTAGAAGATAAGAACCTAGGATATCCTAGAATCAATGTTAGAAGATAAGAACCCAGGACATCCTAGCGCTAAGATCGTTTCGAGAAAATGTGGCCAGTATTCGTCAATTCAGATTAAATATTGTATATTGGTCTGTATCGCTTAAAACACGCTCTAAAAATGACATTAACCTGTTATTATATCTGTTAGTCTGTCCTTGGTAAGATTAGTTACTTCTGAGACATACTCCGTGTCCTAGAGACACTTGGTGAATCCGTCCCACCGATTAATTAAATATGAAAAGTAAAATAATTTACAAATCTCTGGGTCTGAATACAGAGGGGTTGTCGAGTACATCATCACAAACAAAACAGTTCATTTTTACTCTCTTGTTTCAACTGCACTCGAATCGAAAACATCCAATTTCTTTTCTTAATCATAGTTTGTTATTCAAGTTCATAAAACGAACGTAAATTGTTAAGTTTCTGGACGAAAGATCTTTTTGAAGTTAAGGTGACTCTCGGGTCTGGTTGTAATTTGAACTGTTTGAAGTCTTTCCACTCTTTTTAATATCAATTACACCGATTATTTTGTGAATAAAAATAAATAAATTTTGAAATTATAAGATGAATTTGTGGGTGTCTTGATGTAGTCGTGATTGCCCAGTCTGTTTGTAGATTTGAAATGATACAAGAATTCTGGGTGTCTTGGCGTAGACAAGATTTTCCAGCCTCTGTATTAATTGTATCTTATTTCTTTTTGTGTTCTAGATACACGTAGGCCTATTTGATTTCAGGCTGGATATATACGTCTATTTAATCGAGACTATCTATCATGTAGGTATTTAAACTCGTGTTAGTTTACCTTTAATTGTTACCGGAAATGACGTCTGTAATCTTGAATGGATGTTAGCTCATAAGTCATTGCGTTATTAGGAATTTCACAAATCATAACATTAATACAAGAATAAGTCCCAAGATTACTAACGGAAGTTTTATCATCCACTTGAAGAAGTGAGTCTATAGCAATCTTTCAGACGTCCTAATATCCACAGAAAAACAGCAGAAACCAGAAATACAGCCAGGCAAATCTTTATAATAATAAACAAGGAAATAATGTCAAAGAAGACAAACCAAAATACGGAGGCTATCCTGTATAGAGACCTATATTTGGAAATGAAAAGACACGTCAGAAGTGAACCGGGATTGCAGAGGTCTAAATACCGATTGGTCAGACGATAAGTATAACCATGTCAATTTTGGCGGCAAAACCTAGCAGAAGATACGATGATTTGAATAATTGATGAAAACAATGATGTGATTTGATATTAAAGATCATGGAGCGTTGGCTATCTCGACAGAATATAAAGATGGCGGCGATAAATGGAATAAAATGATCACGAGCTGTCATAGTAACGGACATTTTGATGACTGAATGACATGTTTATCTGACATCATTAATGACGTCATAGGTTAATTGATTATTTATTCATTCAATTTCAAGATGGCGGCGATTAAGATGTCAGAATTGAAATTTAATTTACTGTGCTGTCAGTAAGATTAGTATCTCGAAGTTTCTTTCTATTTCTATTATCAATGTGTTGTGTAGGCATACACAAAGACAAAGCTGGAGTTTTCAATCAAAATCGAAAGTCGGCAACATTTAAGGCCGACACCACTAGACCAATTTTTCCAACAAATCCTAGAACTGTGATGTCTAGTGTTTCTATAAACAGACAATAGTACAACAGTGGATCACTCTCTAGAATATAACCCAGAGTTAGGTGATGTCTGGTGTTTCTATAAACAGACAATAGTACAACAGTGGATCACTCTTTAGAATATAACCCAGAGTTAGGTGATGTTTGGTGTTTCTATTAACAGACAATAGTACAACAGTGGATCACTCTCTAGAATATAGCCCAGAGTTGGGTGATGTCTAGTGTTTCTATAAACAGACAATAGTACAACAGTGGATCACTCTCTAGAATATAACCCAGAGTTAGGTGATGTCTGGTGTTTCTATAAACAGACAATAGTACAACAGTGGATCACTCTTTAGAATATAACCCAGAGTTAGGTGATGTTTGGTGTTTCTATTAACAGACAATAGTACAACAGTGGATCACTCTCTAGAATATAACACAGAGGTAGGCGATGTCTGGTGTTTCTATTAACAGACAATAGTACAACACTGAACCATTCTCTAGAATATAACCCAGAGTTAGGTGATGTCTGGTGTTTCTATAAACAGACAATAGTACAACAGTGGCCTGCTCTCTAGAATATAACACAGAGGTAGGTGATGTCTGGTGTTTCTATAAACAGACAATAGTACAACAATGGACCATTCTCTAGAATATAACCCAGAGTTAGGTGATGTCTGGTGTTTCTATAAACAGACAATAGTACAACACTGGACCACCCTCTAGAATATAACACAGAGGTAAGTGATGTCTGGTGTTTCTATAAACAGACAATAGTACAACACTGGACCATTCTCTAGAATATAACCCAGAGTTAGGTGATGTCTAGTGTTTCTATAAACAGACAATAGTACAACACTGGACCACCCTCTAGAATATAACACAGAGGTAGGTGATGTCTGGTGTTTCTATAAACAGACAATAGTACAACACTGGACCACCCTCTAGAATATAACCCAGAGTTAGGTGATGTCTGGTGTTTCTTTAAATAGACAATATTACAAAACTGGACCATCCTCTAGAATATAACTCAGAGTTATGTGATGTTTGATAAAACAGACAATAGTGCACAACACTACTCTTCCGAATGGAATTCACATCAACTTTGCTACATGGATAAATTAAGAGGTACATGTAAATGAATGTGACCTCGTGATCTATCAAAACGGTGACTAGCAAACCTGTCAATCAAAAGGCTAAATACTGGCGCGTGACTCTATAACAACACGAGACGTTTCGTTTAGACTTCACGGAAGTTAATTGTGGAATCTTCTCGTGCCTTTATGATGGAAATAAAAATAAGTTTTTCTTTCAGATTAATTTCTGTTTGAGAAGCAAACATCAATTTTGGTTTGAGAATATCATCTCTATTGAACAGTCGTCATTGAAGTCGAAATGAAAAGGAAATCTATACATCTCTTCCCGCCAATTCTTGTCGTCTGTTGATTAGAATAGTTCCACGAGACGATCACTGCTGACTACAGCGCGTGGCACGCACGCATCATGAACTGTGTATTTATTTCATTTATTGAAATTTGTATCTCAGCGAATTTCAAAAGGATTCCAAATTTAGTTTCCGGGCCGCAGAAAAGACATGAATAGTGGCGGCCATTTTGAACGGAAATGAGGTGAACGGGAACTATAGTTCAATGTTGAATGTCAGAATGAGGCTAATATCATCTCCTTCTATTCAAACTCACACAAATCAAAATGTTTTTCGACGGAAGTCAGAATGTGAAAATTGACAGATTTCAGAAAGAATCTTTGACCAGAAGACTGAGTTCTATTCATCTTCACAATTTTTTAGAATAAAATAGAAATCAGGAAAATGTTAAAAGAAAAAATGGAGAAGAAAAACATGAAAAAGGACGAAAATTAAAAATCTAAGAAAATTTAAATAGACACGCAGATTGGATATTTCTGTATAAAAAATGATTTTGATTTTTGATCGATTGAAATGATTGATCAGAGGACGGAAGCACCCAGCTCACTCCACCACAATATTAAAACTCTTATAGTAGCAAATATAGAATTAGAACGAGTTATATTTTTTAATTGATGCTTCCTTCAGAAGGTACAAATTACCCCCCCCCCCTCCCCCTCCACACCTCCCACCTCTATATATCACAAATAGATGGCACCTAAATAAAATAATCGAGGCTTATATATATATCTTAGCTAATATGAGCCATTAGACATGGTGCTAACTTAAACAAATTGAAACATCACTTTTAACAAAATATGCTAAGAGTACATGGGGTGAAGAAAATGGCCGGGGAGTCGAATTTCCATATATCACTAAAATATGCAAGAAGATGACATAATAAATCAGGAAATCACAGACCTATATTATATCAATATGAATTAAAACAAAACTTTCCTCACAGAAATCATTTCCTTTCTAAAACTATAAAATCTGACGAACAAAAAATACAACATGAAATGAAGAATATGGCCGAGGGGTGGGAATTTTCTGTGAGAAATTTTTTTATTGCAATTTGAAATTTAACGATTTGCCTCGAGATAATTTATTAACTTTCTATAAAATTTGCCCTTTTCACTTCTGTGTTCATTAGTTCATTAATTCGCGGGTCAATTGCCAATTTGCATGAAGAATAGAAAAGAGGAGTCTTTGTTTTTCTCCAATTTCCATGACAATATCCATTATTTTAATTTCTAAGATTGAAGATCTCACCAACTTGCCTATAATTACATTATAACGTTGGAGTCTTTTCCCGCCTACTGGAAACACCAGACGTCAAATGTCATGGAAGATATTTGCCTTGACTTCTGCTACATCAACATTCGCGCCATTTATTAGTTTTTAGCTCGTGAGAGATCGAATCATTCAAAACCTCACTCAAGATTCTGGTTACAATGTAAATTTGGACAGAATATGAAAATCCAATTTTCACGCGCTGTCGCTTTCACGTCTGTCAAAATTCAAATAAGCAGAAGTGTTTCTGGTTTTTCGCGCTTGTTGAAATGACGTTATTATAATTGACCCCAGGGACCTGTATGAGTTGTATTAAGATGATAATGTTTGACCCAGGGACTTGTAATAAGATGTAAATGATTGAACTTTGTTGAATAAAGGTGACGGTGCCGTTGAAAGGGTTAAATAAAAAGCAATTTAATATTAACCCTAGGTCGCTGACTGATACAATATCATATTTGTTCTGTAATCGACTCTAGAAGAAGATTGATAGCTGAAGGCAACAGGAAGCTGGAGTAGAAATTAGAATTAAATTCGTCATATTCTGATGGTTATCTTATACCAGTGGTTCCCAACTTATTTCAGTCTTCACACCCCTGGAGCAATCACGTGGACCTTTCACACCCCCAAAAATTTGTTTTATCCACATTTTCAGCATGTGATGATGTGGGGTGCTCTCTTAATTCATAATAAACTCTTCTCCTACATCAGTTGGCCCTACCCCTGACGTCCTATTGTGGTTGGGAACCAAGGAAGGGCAAATAAAGTGTCCTCAAAAGGATCCAGTTGGCAGTAATTGGAAAAGTTAATTAATAAATGAATATGTAAATAAATTATTACAATTTTGATTAATTCTTGAATTGTTTTTTCAAATAAATAGGAGTTTTACGTCCGCCTGTTCTAGATTGGGTTGATGAAATGAAACGAGGGATACGCTAGTGGTACCAAATCATATCACCCAGTACTGTCTAACTGTTGTCAAGGACCTTACTTCTTATATTTCTGTGATTATAATACTGAGATCAAATGATTTTTAATTTCACATGATGTCCGAGATGGTTGAGGTTGGAAGGAAGGGAGGGTAAACTCAAGGCATCAACACATGTCATCACCCATTTCTAGTCCAATATAGACATGTCATTTTTCTGTAATCTGACTAAGTTATCTTTACTGGGGGCTGTAAGAAAGAGATGGAGGGGCTACAAATACACGTCATAACCATTGCTAGGGTTGTCATTTTTCTGTGATTATACAGAATTTAAATGCTAAGATAATCTGATGTTTAATTTCTAACTAAGTTATCGGGACCGTCTGTACCTGATTAATTCCACCAGAATCATTTACATGAATTACGATTCCTGACAGAAATTTGATTCCAGGACAAATTAAATAAACATTTTGATGATCTGCGATGACTAGATAGTAAATTCAATATGACTTTTGTTCTGGACAAATCAATCACCATCTAAATTGTAGACTTGATCAAATTTCCCAATTCTTCTGATATTAATAGATTCGAATCGTCCTTTTCTTTTCAATTACTAAACGTCTTAGAAGTCATTTCGTTGAGTTAATCCCACTTACATGATTATGAAGGTTGTGCGTGTTTTCTGGTTGATATTTGGTCGAAGGGTTAAGAGAATTAAGAGCCATTAAGATATAAGTTGTTGCTGGCGAATTGCTGGAAGCGACAAGAAATAAAAGCTGATTGTCCTAATGTTTGATTAAAATAATGTAGGTGGAAATTAAACACCATTTAGTGTACAATGAGGAAAACTTTGATTAACATAAAAATTGGTGGAGAGAATTTGAGTTTTACGTCTTACTTGGGCAATTGGGATCATGAAGAAAGGCAACCCAATCGAGTGTACAACGAGGGAAACCTAATGTTTGATTTTAAATACAGAGTTGGTGTAAATGAAATGAAAAATTTACGCCCCATTGTTTTGCACCAGTTCGAACCATTGGAAAAACCCAACGCCCTACTCCAAATGTAGGGGGACCTGCTTGCCGAAAATTGACATTGTCAACGCCAGTTAATAAGTTAATACATTCCCGGGGCTTATTATAAACAACGTTTCTACAATTTACATTATCGTCAATATACAAAAATAGTATGTATTCGTCAGTTCATATATTATGGTGTATTACTTTTTTATTTTCTTTCACAACGTTTCTACGATTTACATTATGATAATTTATAATGATAAGTTTGGTACATTGGACCTTTGTTTTATATGTATACGTCGTTTCAACAATTTACATTGTCATCGACAGTTTGCATACAACTCTTGGGCTTTTCCTGTACAGAGCGTTTCAACAATTTACATTGTCATCATCAATTTTAAAAGACCTCTGTTAGTGATTGACAAGCTAAAAGATGATTTTCTCGAGTTTTTGTGTATTTGTGAGAGAAGGAATAGTAATTAAAGTAACATTAGGTATAAAAGGTTTCTAGTTAACATTTAGATGACTGATTTTCTTCATCTCTCGCTTTCCGGAATATTAATCTGATCAAAATTGATCAAACCAGAATACTAATATCGTCTTCTTTAATTTTACTCAAAATAACCGACAGTTAGGGTCTAGTCATACAGTTAGATCGACTGAGTTAGTAGAGATGCTTACGTCAGCCCGACTAAATTGCCCAAAAAGCACTAGCCTCTTCCCTCCTAAAAAAATCATTGAAGTATATATTACCTCCCTTTAACATCAAACTATTTCCTTGTTATGTTTTTATGTTTGGATGGGAAAAAAACCTGTCTAGATTTCTACACAGAACGCAACTCACTTCTATCGTGATGTCGACCATACAATACAACTTTGATCAAATTGGAGACTTTCAATACTGTAGAGATATTAACCTAGGGTTGCAACGACAGCTGAATTAGCTTCAGTTGCGTCTCTAGGAAACTTCTAGGTGAGGAGGTCATATCAGGGGCCACAAATGTTTTCATGGGTAGGAGGGGGGACAAAGTCGGGCCGGCCCCCGGTAGAAACGCTATTGATTAACTTACTGTTGTTCGATTTCCAACTGTCGAGAAAGTTTTCAATCTGTAGAACTCGTGTCCTGGTTTATTTTCCAATCTGAACGACAAGACGGTTTTGCAATGCCAGAAACTCCAACCTACATCACTGACTGGAAATCAGGTTCCTAAATCAGAAGAAGCTACGTCGGAAGGTATAATTATTAGTAAGCACCTACAACTTCAGGTTAGCAAGCTATCTCACTGTAGATACAAAATTATAATTGTCGAGCTGCGAACAATAACAACGTTGACCATAACCCAAAACAGTGGAATCCGACCTTAACTAATCATTGAAATCTCTATTTATCTAAATACGATTCTGTTTTTGACTGCAACACAAACATTTTCTTGTGAAATTCGAAGCAATTTGTCAGAGGAATAGTTAATATTCTTGTCTTGTTCCTTCATTTCATCTATATACATTTTAATGAGTCGCCTATCTTTAATAAGACTGGAAACGTCGCTTCGAGTTCGTCTCATAACTAGGAATACTATCAATAACACCATCAGACAAACTTTCATTTTAGGTTTGACGTTGGTGGAACGAAGTAACGTCATGATTGGATAACGTCATTTTGAATCAACCAATCGCATAACGTCATTCACATTCTGAGCCAATATGGACGGGAAACGAAACTAACTGTGGGTTCCAGACGAGATGAATAATGTTAGAAGTAATTTAGGAAGATGATAAGAGAGGAGAGACGAGTCATCCGTAATTAATTCTTCAACATCTCACTGAATTAGATTGAAATATTTACAAATGGTCGCCATATAGAAACGTAATGACAAGAAAAGGTCCCCTGAGAATTTCGTCGTTTCTTGTCGATTACAAACTTCGCATTTCTCCATAATACACATTTACATATTTAACACATTTTAACATTTTGATGGAAATTGAAATGTTATAATTGTTTGGGATTCAAGTGAAATAACTCAGACATAAACCTAGCATTTCCTTGCGGACGGATGAGAGGGGGGAGGGGGGGGGGGGGGCTGTTCAATTGTTGTATTCAATTGTACTGAGTCGAACTGACGACTGGAGAATGGCAGTTTGTATCAGTTACTCACATGTTTGCAGAAACTGCCAGCTGGTAACCCTGAATCTACAGTCGTTCAATGTGGACTGCCAAGGTAATCTGTGAGATGCTTAGAATCGCCAGTAGAACAGTTCACCCGGTCTTCAGATCTCACGAGATCTTTTCATCAAGAAAAATCATCTAAAGCCCAATATTCATACTGATTTTATATCTAAATCTTTATAATCAGAATTTATCAGCCAATTTCATATTCGTGTTCACTAATAATACCGGACAATTTCTACTGCTACAACTCTCACCAACTATCAGAAACTGGTGAAAACTGTTGATGACGTCACAACTCACCCCTCTCTCACCAAACAATGCGTTATGAAATCTGGCCTACAGACGGAAATTATAATAAACTGAAATAAAACAATTCTGTCAATTGACGAGTATTTTATTTATTTGATGTTTGAAGTTCACAGGAAGTTGATATTTGTAAGAAATTCAAGTAAAATATCAGTCTATTTTGTTGCCTAAACAACCGGAAAACATCGTTACATTCAAGTTGGGATCCCTTCAAATATTTTTAAATAGTTTAACAATATTGTAATTATGTTTATTAGATGTAGAGCAAATATAAACAACATTAATTAGATATCTTCACATGGAAAGAGCACCTAGTTGTTCGGATGGGACGATACACCGAGGCCATTTGGGCAACAAACTGTGATATCCTCTAACAATTGGGAGTCAAGAGTGAATCTATAGGGAGCCAAAAATTAAAGGTTTGGGGGCTGCACCAACCACCCCCCCCCACGCCCCCTCAGAAGCCAAAATTTAGAGAATTTATGAGGGCTTAGCTTTCACTTCAAACTACGAAATACCACAAGCACGAGGGAGGCTATGGCCCAATGACCCTACCCCTAAATACGCTACTAGAAAGAGTAGTAAGGTAACCCATCTTCAATAGCCAATTCCGAGCAGAAAGTTTTTGTAACTCCATTTTAGTTCATTTTAAAGACAACCCAACTTGAATTATGCTCTTAATAACCCATGAAAATGTTACAAAATATTCGCTTGACATTTACAACACACTGTCTTCAAAGGACGGTCTGAGAAAACTGGAGGTTTTCACTTAAAGCTTCTCTAGGGTGATAGAAGAGTCTTGCTCGGTTTATAGACGAGAGGGGGGGGGGGGGATTTGTCAAGATGTTGATAGATAGAAAGATGGAGTTTTACGTCCGAGTTGTCTGCCCCTGTAGTGAAACTATAGCGAGGCAGATTGGGTTGACGTGGAACGCCATTTAATAGCAGTGAAGAGGATTTTGTTAACATCGGCTCTTTTTCCATTTCTATCTGGTGAATGATTTGTAAAGTATATTGCCTAAATCACACATTGCCCGATACGAACGACGGGACGCCTCTTCCATTTTATATCCCTTGATCTGAATCACTGACAAGGGAAAACCCAGTGAGGAAACCATCTTGACCTATGGGAGATTGAACTTTGATCCATGTTGAGCGAGGCAAGATAACTGCATTTCATCATTGAACAGCAAAGTAGACATTTTGTGATGAGGTTCACCGTCTGTCTAGTAGCTTCTAATTATGTCCAGATTTATAATGATGACGATTAATGGTTGGGACTGATCTATTGTTTTGTATTTACTATTTAAAGTATGAGAAGGTATACGAATATTGAAGTAAGAATTTCATGTTTGATTTGTGTTTAATGTCTGGTAAACATCAGATATTAAACATTCTATATTGTATCACATCAAAACAACAATAAACTCTTTCTTTCAAAACATATTGAAGTGGTTTGGTTAGTTTTTCTCAAGTAACAGACCAATTATATCTGAAACTTTGTTTGTGGGTGGAAAATTCAGAAAGTTAAAATGACAACCACTTGTAGTGTCTGGAGAAAATGAAACGTCTCGACTCGGGAAGAGTTTTTGATGTAAAGAAAATTTGACGAGTTTTTATAATCATACTGAATTATTGGTGCCAGATTTGGAATTTGATTCCATCGGTCGCTCTTTAAATGTCTGCCAATTCTGTTCTGTATGGTATATGGTATATGGTATATGGTATATTAATGGCTCTATTTGTTAAAACCGTCGTCACTGGCCCGACCATTAGGACGTAAAACTCCTTTTCATTTCATTAGTCTAATAAGATACAGAACAGTAGGATATAAAACTCTTATTACATTTCATTAGTCCAATAAGATACAGAACAGTAGGATATAAAACTCTATTTCATTTCATTAGTCCAATAAGATACAGAACAGTAGGATATAAAACTTCATTTTCATTTCATTAGTCTAATAAGATACAGAACAGTAGGATATAAAACTCTATTTCATTTCATTAGTCCAATAAGGTACAGAACAGTAGGATATAAAACTTCATTTTCATTTCATTAGTCTAATAAGATACAGAACAGTAGGATATAAAACTCTATTTCATTTCATTAGTCCAATAAGATACAGAACAGTAGGATATAAAACTCTATTTCATTTCATTAGTCCAATAAGATACAGAACAGTAGGATATAAAACTCTATTTCATTTCATTAGTCTAATAAGATACAGAACAGTAGGATATAAAACTCTGTTTCATTTCATTAGTCCAATAAGATACAGAACAGTAGGATATAAAACTCTATTTCATTTCATTAGTCCAATAAGATACAGAACAGTAGGATATAAAACTCTATTTCATTTCATTAGTCTAATAAGATACAGAACAGTAAGATATAAAACTCTTATTAAATTTCATTAGCCTAATAAGATACAGAACAGTAGGATATAAAACTCCATTTCATTTCATTAGTCCAATAAGATACAGAACAGTAGGGCATAAAGCTCCTTTTCAATTCCATTCCAGTTATACTCTAACAACGTCTGTGGATTATGAACTTTGTTTTGATTTCGGGAAATAGAGGGTTAAAACTCTTCAAATAGAATGTCCAAGTTGCCATTTCTGTTAGAAATAAAATTGTACAAAGAAATATGCAAAAGACATTAAGAGGATCGAATTACGCCGTCCATAAAAACTGGGAAATGCCATTGTTATTTTTGTCGTGAATGGCGCTCCATATATCCCTTATCTTTGAAGTAAAATGCCATACAATGAAAATGACTATTTCCGGCTGTCGGGTGCCGCTACAATCAGGATAGCAAAATATTATGATTATGGAAACCCGAATCCTACAAAAATAAAAGTCAAATTGTTACAAAGAATGTTTTTCTTATGGAGCTGACAGTTGGTTAAATACCATTTGGCGGCGATTGTTTTCTTTTCTAAATGATGTAGACAATATTGAGTAGCTTCTATTTTTCATTTTCTTTATCTTCGGGCGGATGCCGTTGAAAGGTGAAGGTGAATATTTTTTATCGTCGTAGTTTGTTGCGAGTTGTAAACGGTGTGCCGTATGGAGAAATCACAATGAGCAAGTTAGAAATGTTGCTGCATGCGACCTTATCTTGAAAACTTAACTAGATTATCTAAGTAAGGTCATCTGAAACAGTCGATTGTTTCCTCTAAAGATGTCCTAACACCATAGCTATTACCAGTTGTGTATGTTTGTAAATAATGAAAGCGGTCATGAGTGCCGAACGCAACTCAAAACTCAGTTGCAAGAGAATTGCATTCGAAATTTATGACCACTTATTTACACCCATACGCAACTGGTTATCTCTATGGTGTGAGGGAACCTTAAATGAACAGAGCACTGTGTGAACTTACTGCACTGTGAAGCCTGTACCAGGTATTTATTTTAAACACTGGGTCAGAATCTGCCGGAGAAAATACAACAGACGTTACAAATTCTGTTTAGAACAACAGACGCTACGTTAGGACGTGATCGATCTTTAGGAAACACCTATTGTTAATAGGTCATTCCACCTTCTATAGAACCGAACCCCTGTCTCCTGAGGTTAACAAGCAAGTACCCAGTTCGTTAATCTGTCCTCGGTTGGTAAATCGTTTGAAATACGTCTTTGTTTTACCATAATGAAACCAGATACAGAACATCAGTTCGAAATCCAAATAATCAGAAATATAGACATGTGTTGTTGTACATTGTTTTACAATGTTGTTAAACCAACCAATCCATTCCGGTCTTAAAATTTAAAACAATCAACGAGTTATGTTACCTTGTCCAGGTGTTGCCACCAGATGGCGTTGTGAGAATTAAAGGTTAACAGACGCCATTGTGAAAAAACCGCGCCTGAAATCTGTTGGTCGACCGCGACCAGATCTAAATTCACCCACTAAACGTCTGATTGTGAGATCTGTTTGAAGAATACCACTTCTACACTAAATCAAACAGTGAAAATACATAAATATGAAGAATTGTAAATGGAATAAGCCGTCATCAGAATTGAAACAGGCCTATTCTATTGGTTAAGCCTACATTACATCTTAGAAATCGTCATAGGAAAGTAAACGTCCATCAAAACCAAAATGGCAAAAGTGACATTGCCTTCTTATCATTGTTTATGATATGCTGAAACATAAAAACAAACGATAAACAAAACAAAGTAATTCAGGGGAAAATCGTCAATGTTTAGATTTTAAAGGGAACCGAGACATCACCCTGTATCGTTTTTAATATAACAGAACGACATGTTTTTTAGGTTCAATTTTTAATATCTTCAATTATAAATTTAAATAGCTGTCTACAAGAGACCCCCCCGGGAATACAACATCATTCACCCTTACCCTAAAAACATTGAGTAGCCGGGCATGAAATTTCTTCCCCGTCCCCCGGGACAACTCTACCAAGTGTTTATGTATTTATGAAAATGTCTATTTGTGTTATATCCCACTCGGTTATAATTCCTGTATTTCATATTAAAAGTGATAAAAGCTTCTGTCATCTCATGACCACCTTCTATTCATCACGTGCTGCTCGTGAGATAATTCCTTTACCCTATTTGACTTCTGCTAACACCAATATAATAACAAAATGGCGCGAACATGATTCTAACTATCACTAAATTATTGAAGCAAATAAAGAAAGGGCGAATTGTTTTCACCTCTCATCAGTCATAATCCGTTTTCTATTTCATAAATATCTCCTTCAGGTCGATGGAAGATGGACTCGTTTTTCAGACGTCGTCTGTCATCTGCAATGACGTCAAATTGGTCGCACTGAATGACGTCATGAAGTAACGTCATAATTTTGTTTACGTCATAAAAGCCAGATGCATCATGATGTCAAAACCATACGTTGATTTCCCTCCAACCGACTTGTACGTCCGTCTGTCTGAAGTCGATACCAGGAGCGGAAGAAATGAAAGAAGCAGCCGATAAAAGGCGATTATCGTGTTTATGAAATCAGATAAAAATGGAAGCAGACGATATTGTTATTATGGCGCGAAAATATGGCGTTGATATGATGAGCTTCTGATTCCACTGTCAGGGTGGTCCAGGGTATTACAGAACTACTTAAAGGAACTTTATCTTGCCAAAATTACTGTTGCCCTCTCCGGGAGAAAAATGGAACAGAACTTTGCAGTAAGTCTCAGAATACGAGGCCAGACTTCAGGCTGAAGAAAATTCTAGGCGGAAATGCCTGCTCGATAAGAAAACCTTCCAAATGATTCTTGCTTTAAAACCATCTGTGATCATCAAATGATTATATCGTAATGACAAAGTGATTGTAACGATTTTACTGAATCTAGGGCAGAGACTATGAAATCCTTCGTAGGACCAGCGCAAAACTTAAGTGTTCATAGCCTACAAAATTTCTTGGTGCCAAATCGCATGAGAACTGAACTAACAAAAAATGTTGAAGACTAAACGTCCATTAGTCCGTGTTGATGTACCTATAAAACCGAGTATCTCTTATGACTGTGATCGTCTGAACAACACTTCCCAAATCAAAGAAGGTGTTAACTGAGATTCTAATTTTTGGAGCTCCTTTGACAGATTACAAATAGATCGTGACAGGTTAAATGTTTCTAGTTTAGGACGGTTAAATATCTTTAAACTAACCAGAAGCTGAGAAGAGTTCGGGCTTCAACCTCCTTGACTTGATTGAGGCCTGAACTAGGATTCGGCTAAAATCGGCAGACGACAACCTAACTCACCACAGACTGGAATTGCCCATCGGAAATATAGATTTGATGATTTGGGCCGAGTTGACCAAACCAATATGATGCAAAACTCAGTTAGATTTGAATATTTAAAAAATAAAACTAATGAATATATTGATCTATTTACACCATTCAGTTTTATGGATGCAACCATCGTGTTCGAATGTGACGCGTACACGTAGATTCCAATAAATTTAATATTTTACCATTTCGCCAAAAAACTCACTCACTCACGTCTGATAGTTCTGCCCCACACCGTCCTGAAGCAATATCTGTCTATGAAGTATGGAATAATATAATGGGCTATTATCATCTATTTCCTGATACCACTTGAGGATATAATGTGTAATAAAGTAGAGATATTCATAGACAAGTTATAATCATCTTAGATCTGGTTTCATATAATATATCTTATACCATCGTACTATCAGCATTATATATGGTAGCTTCCAGGGTTCCGCCATTTTTTAACCTTTTCCCCCGAAATTGGAGGGTCGTGATACAATATTCACACGTTATAGATCCCTCTAAAAGAGTAGGTTACCATATAGCTCTGCGGGATGTGAGGCTCAACCTCAGCTGAAGACTTTTGACACAGCTTCCTCCTATCATGATGCAGGTCCGAGGGTTGGCATGAACAGGTTTAGTCTTTCGGATTGGACACTAAACCAAGGGACCATGTGTCACAGGCAGTGCACGGTACGGCGTCAGTTGGCAAGGGCTTTGAAGCTGGTCAGGCCATGTGACAATTTACAATGGCGGTTTGGCTCTGCCAAGTTAACGGAGGAAGATATAATACCCTCGGATATCTATGAACGAGGTCTAGTATATCGTGATATAACTGAATGATGTATATATATCATAACCAATCATATTTCAATAATTCTATATATACCATTATGACTGGTTAATATTTCTAACCAATGAGAAGAGAGTAAAATATGAATCGATATATTCTACATCATATATCACACATCATCATATATAATATTTCAGTCACCGTGGTGGCTATATTAATGGTATACATTGTACTAGATAGCCACGACTCTGGGAATTCCTCTTGCTTGAAACTCCCCTGAATCTTATTGGTAATGGATATAAATATGAAATATAAATACATTATAACGACCACCTGTTCTATCTGAAGATGTCTTTCATGAACGCCAACCAGTTACAAGTTATGAATATAAATATGAAATATAGACCAATTTCTTCCACCTACTCTACCTGACCATCCTCATCAAGCACGAGAGATCAAACTTCAATTCTGGAAGATATCTATCACAAGCGCCAGCCAGTAACTAATGTAACAATAATGCAGTAATACAATTGCTTGTCAGAAATTTATTGATTATGAATATGGATATGATAATATAGATACTACCCGAGAAATCACAACCAGAGTACTGCATTGGGTTCCTTAGCTTGTCTATCACCAACACCAGCCAGCTGGTGACAGGTTAATAATATAAAATAATGATCGAACTACAACCTTCTTTACTTGGACATCCTTATCGAGAACGAGAGACCAAACTTCAATACTGTAGTGGCTTCTGGGAAATGTCTATCATCAACTCTTTCTAGTCAACTTCTGGTTTCAACTTTATTACCAAGTTATCTGTCAGTCCTCTACTGGATCATAACATCCCCAGAATCAACCCGCAGTTCTGAATTGACTTCTGAAGTTGTCAATCACGAACTGCAGATAGCTACTGGATAAGATTATCTAGACGCTTGACAGAATATTATTGGTTTTAAGATCATATGAAATATAGAGTAACATTGCCATAAGTATCATATTCTCCACCTGGCCATCACGACTGTCAGCTTAATCTCTGATTCAGTATTGGCTACCAGAGGCTGTCTATCACCAACGCAAGTCTGATATTGGTCTTAACGATGAGATACGTTGACTGGTTATGAATGTAGATTATGAAATATTGATCGATATATCATAACGACCACCTTCTACAGCAATCACCACGACAGAGATATTAAACCCGAGGTTTGTATTGGATGGTGGCTTCCTGAAGATGTCTATCACGAACGTCGACCACTGGTCTAAGGCTTAAAATAAGTTGAATGGTTATTAATATAAAAATGAATTATGGATCAATACATTTCATCATATCATCTAGACAGAGAGACCTGTATTGGCTTTCTGCATCTGTCTATCACGAACGCCAGTCACCTGCTAGTTTTACCATAACATCATGGAGTCGGATGAGAGAATATTACTAGTTATGAATGTAAAATTATATTAGATATGAATCAATACAACCCGTCTCTTTCCTCCAGGTATTGGTTTTGTGATTCTAGAAATAAAGTAAAAGTCAGTCGTTATGATTGACAGATCGTTGCTAGTGGTTATTGGTGTATCAGGAATATAATATAGAGTATGATTGGAGTGGTTAAGATATGAAATATTAGTTGTTATATGATTGGTCTGGTATGAGATATACAATGATTCATGATAGGTAGTTATAACTGGTCGATATATGGATACAGAACTTTATATTAAATATGATTCATGCTCTCAAGCTATTGGCTGAATGATTTGTCTATGAATGACTTTTGGTGGTAAAGCCTCAGATGAATCAGTAAACAAACTACAAACATTCCCGAGAGTAGACCAATGCCACCTACAATCGGGGGAGTAAACAAGCACACAATGTAACCCTTAACACAACCCCAAGCACCGTATTCCCTATTTCTTCATTGTTCCGAGAGAAGGCCTGGTCCACTGCCCAAAATTCACTTAAACACGAGTTTCACCACCTTATACTTTGAGTGTTTTTTGCTCCCCTAATCTGCTCCACCCAACCCATTGCTAACAGCACGTCAAAAAGTGGTTCGCCTCTACTCCCATCTCACATCTCCTTCACTCCTGTCATCTGAGAGAGATTGATCCTCCACTAATTCCCTCCCCCCTCCCCCACCTTCTCACTGTCAACTGAATGGAAGACAGTTAAGATCTTTATTACGGGTCGTTATAGCTCATCATTATTCTTTATAGCTAATATACTCGTTGTGATGGCCGTCATCGTGTTCCAATATCTCTATAGACTTTATGAAGATTACCATATCGCGATCTGTTGGGAATTACTAATGACATCTTTCTTTTCATCCAGATATGATATGAATATTAACCCGATATTTAACCACTCTCGATTACTAGGACGTTATTACTAACGTCACTGTACATACCGACTGGTAGACCGTGTCTAAATATTCCTTTAACGTCGTGATTGATTGACGTCATGACACCGGAAGTAGCTTAATGTTATCGTCTGCTTTCATGATGATAATTGGCGGGAAGCGCGTGTATGATTTATGATATTCTATATAACTCGAGGTGTGTATTAATACGCGGGATTATGTGTTAATGATGTTATTAGACTGGCGGATTAATATCTTGTTAACTTGTGTCATTCGTCTGTCAACAATTTGCAATTTATTATTTCACTATAATGAGATGATTTGCTATGGTTTAATGTCCTTCGCTACTTTGTTTCTTTTGTTTGCAATAAAATGGCAATAGCGGACTGTATATTTGGTACAAGTCTAAAATTCCCTTCAGCGAAACACCATATTATTATCTTTGCGAATTCCCTGCAATAATACCGTGTTTCTTTTGGCTACCATATAAACAACTGGACAACTTGAATTTTTAAAATGAAGGAGATATTTTGGTCAGATAGTAATTACCCCCGAAAAATCCGTGATTCTGAAAACTGATAGCCAGTAAACAAGAGAAAGCATGACCCAAAGAAAAATGTCACCTAATCGAGTTTTCGATATTAAATTAATAAAAACCTGATCCTGGGTTTAGACAAGTCAATCTTCATCTATAATATTTTTATTCTATAAAACTTCAATGAAATCGTCAACTTTTTGTGAGACGACAGAATCCAGATCCTAGTTTTAGACAAGATGAAAATAATATCAATGTCTGACTTTATCATTTATACACAATTTCTTTAGAGATGAAGGGGGTGTCCCACGGTAGGAATAGGGCGGAGGGGAGGGGGAGGGGGAGGGGGGTGTAGAATCTTGCTGCTTTGATGGGACGTGGGCATAGTGTTTATTATTAAATAAGGTAGTCCCACGGAAAAATTAAAAAAAAACAGGAGGGGAGAGGACATTAGCCTCATCTGCTTCGATTTCCAACTGTAGATGTATCTTGTATGTACAGCTTACAGCACACCAGACCTCCGGATGACAAAGCACTTTCAAGAAAGTGTTCCAGTATCACAAGGACTGACGAGGAGCTCTTCACAGTATTATTGTGACAAAATTATCAAGGATATGTATCTCTCAGAATTTTGAATATTAGGTTATTTGCTGGTCAGCTGAACAGTTGTATCCTTCGACACCCTTATTTTCAGTGGAATATTTTCGCGGGAGTCAGACTTGAAGCTAGAAATCGATGAAGAGTGGAGTAATTTCAAGTCATATTAAATCTGGGGTTTATATTTGGATGTTAATAGTGAAAAATGAGAGGACCAATTCTAATATTGAGTCTGGAGAGATATTTCATCTCATATCGACCGACCATTGGAAATTATTTTTATTTCTGGAATCAGCTAGTTATTGGATTTTCAACCAACACGATATTTACTAGGATTATTTTTTTACTCAATTTTCCTGTCGTTACTTTCTCTTATTATATTCGTCTCATTTGAAGTGCCATGGACTTTAGGACGTAAAACTCCATTTCATTTCGTTTTACTTTAATTCATTTCAATATTGCAGAAGGTTTTAAGACACAGCTGGAAATAAATCGTAAGGGTTTTAAGGTCATGCAAAACTATAATTGAGATCCCAAATTAGCAGCTTCAGTCCCGTAAAGTTTCGTCCTGGTTTTATCTGCCAGTAGCCAATTCTCAGATCAACTGTTGTAAAATGACTGATCAATGATATCTATATCGAAGTAGGACTTAAAACCCCAAAGTATCATTGAATACATGGGTTAATAATTTCCGCAAACATTTGTTGTACAAAGGATGTGATGCAATTGAGTTGACTGAGTGCTTGATTTGAGTAAAGCATTTGATGTAGTATAGCTGAATGGCTAACCACAAATATATACACTGTGTTAAGGTTTTGTTGTGCTTTTCTATAATTACTGATTGTAACCATTCTCAAAATCAACTTAATAGATTGATATATCAGTAATATAGATATAGAACGTAAAAAAAACATCTGATTTCAAGGTTTTGAAACCTCTATCTGGTAGCAGGTTTAACCTAGTAGCTATTTCCCAAATCAACTATAGTGAATCACTATAGTGATGAGTGAATCAATGATATTAATAAAGAATATTAGTTCTGGTCTCTGATAGCTGTTATAACCTTTAACAAATCATAATCATATTCCTCCATTATACCAGAATCTCTTTCTGTTAACACAACAGATAATAGCAACGTTTTCAGCTTCTTTCCTTGCTGTCCTTTACCTACAGTCTCATCTTATATCTTTGCTCTACCAGTATCTGTTTCTATCGTTAAAGTTAAACGATAGTCACGGTTCTTATAACATCGTACCCGTGGATCTCCAAGATTGTCTGTACCTTCCGTTCTCCCCATACCTCCATTTCGTGTAGGGATCTTGAATTTGACAGATTATTCTGTACTTACAGTCATCAGCCTTATATCAACTTCTTTCCCGCCGATCTCCGGAAATTCTCCGTCGCTTGGCCTACCCTCCTGTATTGAGTGAAACTTGTAATAGATAGATATTCATGTAGAATTATTATTCATATAATCAGATTCTTGTCCAGTGGACTTATCAGCAGTTCTCCTGTGTCTAGGACTTGACGGATTAGACTAATTCTAATCATATCAGCTCCTTCTCGTCCGTCCAACCACTGATTCTCTCTCGTGTCTCTGAGAAATGTGCTGTCATTGAATCAGAATTTCTCCCGTCGTGAAGTAATAGAGTTATCATAATCATAATTTCTGTAATATCATACCGTATAGAATATAAATCACGTGCTGTAGAGAATCTCGTGCTGTATAGAATGATAATATGATGTATTAAATATGATTGACATGATTGAACCAATAATCTGACCAATCAACAAGCTGAGTTAATAGTAGTTATCAAATCATAACGATATTATAGCAGGGCGTTATTACTGTAATAAATCACGGTATTGACAATATAATAGTTAGTTACAGACTGGAATTATCCTGCAGTAAATAATACAACAAACAGATCCGGCTATAAATATCCTAACTCCATCGATTTACAGGCATAAATACATAATATACAAAACAGAAATCGAAATTCGATGACTTTAATAACAGAGGGCAATTGAGAGTTGAAATTGAATGGGGCTTTAGGTTCGGTTTGGTTGAGATGGGGCTTCTGAAAAAGGGCTGATGAAAACACTCAACACTATTCGGTTTGCAAAGAGGGAAATGTCAGGCCCTCTTTTACTTTTCTAAAGGGCTCGATTGCTACAATCTGTATATTTTAAGGATCTTTGGACAGTTGGTAAGCGAAAAAAAGCTTTTTACCATCTCACATGGTGTTGTTCGTCTCCAAGTACTTAGTAAGCAGGGCGACAATAGGTAGTAAAACCCCACCGCATTTCTATTACTATTTCGAAGATTTAAACATAAGAACAAAACATTGACCGATGAAAAAATCATTACAGAAGCAGAATGAAAGGGTGGAAATCTCCATTCCATTGTTATTGAATAGTTATTTCGACCAGCAGAACATTAAAACAATAAAATAACCAGATGAAAGATGAAGAGAAAGATAAAATATGAAATGATGGCATGAGAACAATGTATAACATAGTTGATAATTCAATAAAAAATAATTTAATCATCACAGTAATATACAGAGAGAGAAATTCCTCGTATAAAATTCTCATAAACAACTTCACTGTTTCTCTCATTATTTCTCTAGAATTGATCTGGTAACATCAAACTCCGAGTAAAATACTCATAATACACATTATTATCAATATTATTTCCAACTAGTGTTCAATCTGGAATGATTTCAACCAACAATTGGGACCATTAATCGCTGAAATATAATTTTTGTCTCTGTAATTATTTCTCTACAATCGATATTACAACCGTAGCTATTGTCTTCTGGTTTTATATTCAATACATGTTCAGTTGTTAATAACACTTCCAATATTAATAATAATTCTTATTTGTGATATAGAATCTAAAGTTGCAAAGAGATATCGAAATACACCCTTCCACATCGCAGTACCATTTTATAGATAAACTTTGATCCTCCAACGTCAGCTCATTGAGCATTTTCTGGCGGTTATCTGTAACAGTAGAGCACACCAGGAACAATAACACCTGGACAGCACTGATAGGTTTATTGTTTGCTGGGCCAATTGACACCAATCTATTAAATATACCACTTAAACATTATTAACTTTGTGAACTTCCTGACAGGGCTTCAGAGTTGTCTTAATAGACATTATAAGCTATGTGTCCAGTTGACAAACCAAGGTCGCAACACGGCATCGGCTGTCCAGGTTCAGAGCAACATGACTGCCTCTTCTCTTACAAATGTTTTGTACCCTTCACTCCGAAACTTCATCTGATAGAAGAACACTACTCAACAATTACTTCTACAAGATCAGCAATATCAGGTAACAAAGCAACTGAAATTTGTTACAATCTGAACTTACCAACATTTTGTACCAGACGTACAGAAATATTCAGCTAAATGAAGAAAACCCTATTGAATCGTGAAGAGAATTTCCACATCTTTGATAGACTACAGATGTAAATTGGAATGGAAGGAAAAGACCCCGAGGCTGACTGGGAATTTATTTTTTAATTCCTGGAAATTATCAGGTTTCTTCCAGTCTTTTAATCTCAATTTTCCCACAATTTGAGAAAAATGAAGAAATAAAAGATTTGTAATAGGTTGGTGTCAGATTCTGGTTATATCAATAAAAACCTCAAATGTCGAGTAAAAACTCCATCCATTTAAACTTCTAATTTTATTTTCTATAACACCTTTTAATCTTTCTTAATTTCACAATCTAATTCGTCAAAATCTACTCAAAAATTATCTTTATGCTGTTAAAACCTTTTCCATTTTTACTGAATCCATTAAAAAATCTGTAATGATAAATTTATTTTGTCCAGCTTCGATGAGAATTTTCTCTCTTAATAGCTTTTTAATTCTTCACCATTCTTTTCTCACATTTTTCTCGCGTCTTTTTCTTAATATTTTTTGAAAAGATAAAGCGGGTGTCAAAGCTAATCATTTTGTAAATTGATTTTAAAATGTCGTCGTTGAACTTTATTGAAAGAGGTGAAAGTAGGATGGTGACGAGAACCAAATGGAAACTGACGAATGAACTATTTAAAAATGATTTGTCCCAATGAATTTAGAATTAAGGAATGTAAAAACAATTAAGTAACCTTTCTACCAGCTGATTGTTGACCAAATCTCTTGGCATTGCTCTTTCCTGGATAACAACTAAGGTCCATAGTTAATCTCTTAGCATGGCTCTTTCCTGGATAACAACTAAGGTCCATAGTTAATCTCTTGACATGGCTCTTTCCTGGATAACAACTAAGGTCCATAGTTAATCTCTTGGCATGGCTCTTTCCTGGATAACAACTAAGGTTCATAGTTAATCTCTTGGCATGGCTCTTTCCTGGATAACAACTAAGGTCCATAGTTAATCTCTTGGCATTGCTCTTTCCTGGATAACAACTAACGTCCACAGTTAACATCTTGGCATGGCTCTTTCCTGATAACAACTAAGGTCCATAGTTAATCTCTTGGCATTGCTCTTTCCTGGATAACAACTAAGGTCCATAGTTAATCTCTTGGCATGGCTCTTTCCTGGATAACAACTAAGGTCCATAGTTAATCTCTTGGCATTGCTCTTTACTGGATAACAATTAACATATTGGCATGGCTCTTTCCTGGATAACAACTGCACAATTAAGGATCCTTACTACCAGTTGGTCCTTGACCAAACCCCATGGAATCGATCTTTGTCTGGACAATGAGGTAGATCACTGACAATGGAGAAGATGAGAAGTCCTATAGATTCAGATTGAAAGGTAAAAGACGTGGGATTGCTTATATACATAAACCATTAGTGAGAATTACGGTAGAACCAGCTAGTTCCGGGGGGGGGGGGGGATTAGTCAATCATTAGAATAGGTTATAAGAGGAACAGCAAGGGAAAAGATCAACCGAAAACCGACTAGCAGAAACTAAGAAAGCCTTAGCCCTAGAGACCGAGATACAAATGTAGAAATTGGATTTGATGGTGTGGTAAAACAGAAGGGAGTACATCAAAAGAAAGATCAACCGACGAGCAAAATAATTTCTTCCAAAATCAAAGATGTAGAAGTACAAATAAGGTTTGATTGTTTGGTAAAACATTCAGATGAATGATTGGTGGGTGGGTGTGACTCCAAAATACACTTTCAATTCGCCAGTTCATTCATTAACCAAATTATATATATATATATATATAACCTTATTTGGTGAAAACCACAACAAGACTTTATCTTTCTGTCAACCGATATAATAACATAGACGTTATATCAAACCGGTTTCTGTGTGCTTCTCATCAAACTTGATGTAAAACACGATAAGGTTGAGCTTATTTCAAACCACGAATTATTTAACCTTGGTCTTTTTTGTGTTATTTGTATTTTGCTGATTCGACACTCTTTGTTTAAAACAAGTTTTCACCAAGCATTGATGACGAGACTGGCATGGACCTGCTCTTTCAAAACCTATTTCAGCCAACTAGATCTGAAACTTACCGACATTGCTCCCTGTGATAGAATAGAACCCCATTTTATGGTCGGAAGTAACAAAACATTATACAGCTTAATTTAAGAAGCTAAGGTAGCTGAATGGAAGACAAAATACCCTGACATGTCTGTTATGTTTATTGTATCGAAGCATTATAGATTTTGGGTTTATAGAAATTATCAAACTGCCTCTTCCCCCTCGGGTGTTTATTTTAAAATCATGGAATTGGGGTTTGGTAGAAACTTTATCAAGCGGTCTATTCTAGTCTGACTGGCCACCAGTGATGCGCCAAGCTACTTAACCAAGGACACTCCTCTGAACAACTCGATGATAAAATTGTATTTTTAACCAGGAAAACAGCAAAAGGGCAGAATTTAACATGTAGTTATTGTATTTCTATAATTTCTCTGTGTTTTAAGATTAATTGAAATCCAATCTCGTCTCTCAGAATTTCAAGTGCTCAACTTATCTCCGACAATTCCGATGTTTGTTGGTCTAGAATAACAGAAAGGGGGCGTGTCCTACTTCACATCCTCTTCAACCTACGATTAATTTCTCCAGCAAATACCCAAATAATGACACTTTTTGTTGATTTGATTGTTTTCAACAACTTGTTCTTGTTTTTTGAAATTAGTAAAAGTCAACAATTATTTTCAGTCTATTATTTGAGCAAGATTTTATTTCTGATTACTGTTAAATAAAACCAGGGCGATGGACGTGCATTTAAATACATGTTAGTATGCAAATATGATATAGTCATCTCGACCAACGAAATTATCGTTTTTGCTTTTGTCACAAGGAAATTTCTTTTTTTGTTAACATACTAAACTATTGTGTCTAACTAGCTGGCAGATTGTTTGGTACCATGACAGTTTTCTGTAGTCAGAATGAGACTAGAACATACCAGACTATCGTGTCTAACTAGCTAGTAGATTGTTTGGTACAGTGACAGTTTTCTGTAGTCAGAATGAGACTAGAACATACCAGACTATCGTGTCTAACTAGCTAGTAGATTGTTTGGTACAGTGACAGTTTTCTGTAGTCAGAATGAGACTAGAACATACCAAACTATGGTGTCTAACTAGCTAGTAGATTGTTTGGTACAATGACAGTTGTCTGTAGTCAGAATGAGACTAGAACATACCAGACTATCGTGTCTAACTAGCTAGTAGATTGTTTGGTACAGTGACAGTTTTCTGTAGTCAGAATGAGACTTGAACATACCAGACTATCGTGTCTAACTAGCTAGTAGATTGATTGGTACAATGACAGTTTTCAGTAGTCAGAACGAGACTTGAACATACCAGACTATCGTGTCTAACTAGCTAGCAGATTGTTTGGTACAATGATAGTTTTCTGTGGTCAGAATGAGACTAGAGCATACCAAACTATCGTGTCTAACTAGCTAGTAGATTGATTGGTACAATGACAGTTTTCTGTAGTCAGAATGAGACTAGAACATACCAGACTATCATGTCTAACTAGCTAGTAGATTGATTGGTATAATGATAGTTTTCTGTGGTCAGAATGAGACTAGAGCATACCAGACTATCATGTCTAACTAGCTAGTAGATTGTTTGGTACAATGACAGTTTTCTGTGGTCAGAATGAGACTAGAGCATACCAGACTATCGTGTCTAACTAGCTAGTAGATTGATTGGTATAATGACAGTTTTCTGTGGTCAGAATGAGACTAGAGCATACCAGACTATCGTGTCTAACTAGCTAGTAGATTGATTGGTACAATGATAGTTTTCTGTAGTCAGAATGAGACTAGAACATATCAGACTATCGTGTCTAACTAGCTAGTAGATTGATTGGTATAATGATAGTTTTCTGTGGTCAGAATGAGACTAGAGCATACCAGAATATCGTGTCTAACTAGCTAGTAGATTGATTGGTATAATGATAGTTTTCTGTGGTCAGAATGAGACTAGAGTATACCAGACTATCATGTCTAACTAGCTAGTAGATTGATTGGTATAATGATAGTTTTCTGTGGTCAGAATGAGACTAGAGTATACCAGACTATCGTGTCTAACTAGCTAGTAGATTGTTTGGTACAATGACAGTTTTCTGTGGTCAGAATGAGACTAGAGCATATCAAACTATCATGTCTAACTAGCTAGTAGATTGATTGGTATAATGATAGTTTTCTGTGGTCAGAATGAGACTAGAGCATACCAGACTATCGTGTCTAACTAGCTAGTAGATTGATTGGTATAATGATAGTTTTCTGTAGTCAGAATGAGACTAGAACATATCAAACTATCATGTCTAACTAGCTAGTAGATTGATTGGTATAATGATAGTTTTCTGTGGTCAGAATGAGACTAGAGCATACCAGACTATCGTGTCTAACTAGCTCGTAGATTGATTGGTATAATGATAGTTTTCTGTGGTCAGAATGAGACTAGAGTATACCAGACTATCATGTCTAACTAGCTA
This sequence comes from Lottia gigantea, assembly GCF_000327385.1. Lineage (NCBI taxonomy): Eukaryota > Metazoa > Mollusca > Gastropoda > Lottiidae > Lottia > Lottia gigantea. Next base: position 273,117 of record NW_008707002.1, on the reverse strand, counting down.
GTAGATTGATTGGTATAATGATAGTTTTCTGTGGTCAGAATGAGACTAGAGTATACCAGACTATCGTGTCTAACTATCTAGTAGATTGTTTGGTACAATGACAGTTTTCTGTGGTCAGAATGAGACTAGAGCATATCAAACTATCATGTCTAACTAGCTAGTAGATTGTTTGGTATAATGACAGTTTTCTGTGGTCAGAATGAGACTAGAGCATATCAAACTATCATGTCTAACTAGCTAGTAGATTGTTTGGTACAATGACAGTTTTCTGTAGTCAGAATGGGACTAGAACATACCAAACTATCATGTCTGACTAGCTAGTAGATTGTTTGGTACAATGACAGTTTTCTGTAGTCAGAATGAGACTAGAACATACCAAACTATGGTGTCTAACTAGCTAGTAGATTGTTTGGTACAATGACAGTTTTCTGTAGTCAGAATGAGACTTGAACATACCAGACTATCGTGTCTAACTAGCTAGTAGATTGTTTGGTACAACAAAGAAGCAGTGATATGTGTTTTTAAACTAGTTTTTGTCGCAAAAGGGAGGAGAAATGTTAGAAGTAAAACACCATTCTGTTTCCATATCATCATCAATTATTAACAAAACAATTCCAGAAAATCTTCAAATTAATGTCGATATGAAGACTAGATTTATGAGATTTTCAACCCAGAAATTAAAATCGCGAAGACTGTAAATGTTAATGATATTGGAATGATATAAAATTCTACCCATGACTTGTCATATGAAACGAAAGAATAAAACAATTCAGACAAAAAGATTATTACAAAGACCTAAACATTAAATAATAAAGTTGAAATTATCACAAAGAATTTCTTTCGTTTTTTATCCTCCGGGTAGTAATTTTAATTTACCGAACACGGCATGGTGGGATTCCCTAGAGTGGCTAACCACACTTTTGGGATTTGATATAAGAAATGAAACGATGATTTGTTCAACGTTTAATCGTGTATGGAATCAATTTCGATAAAAGAAAAAACACCATTAATTTTTAATTTTCTGGGAAAAGCGTCTTTTTGATATTTTTTTTGCAATATTAATCACAGTCTTTAAAGACATTCCGTGTCGTTATTTTTGTCTTCTTAATTTGAATGTTCATTTGTTAAAAATTCATTTTGTGAATTAATTATGTTTTTGTTTTGAAAAAAAACTCAAAAGACACCAATGTATAAAACAAAACAAAAAAATCTCAATAATTTGATTCTCGCTCGGATGATTTTCAAGGTAGTTTGGAATATTAAATTATATTAATTTTCGGTCTGATAAAAAAGAACAACAACTGACATCAGTCTTGATCATTAATA
>NW_008707002.1:239305-240058 GCF_000327385.1 Lottia gigantea | reverse complement strand
ATACCGACAATAGAGAATCGTGCTCGACATAATCACGTGACAAGAAAAACAAATTGAAAGTCTATCGGTATCAATGATATTTGTACGGTTGTTTTAAAAATGTGAAATTTGTTTTCTAAAAGGAAAAACGAAACATTAGATTTATTTGTTGTTGTTTAGCTGGCGGCTTGAAATGGACAATTATCATTTCAAATCTTTTCGATTTTATCTTCGATTTTTCACAGTTTTAACACAATATTTATTTTAAGATGATCGTTTGATAAAATTTTAACAGTTTTAATAACAGAGTAACACAATGTAGAAGAAAGTTGTCCCGTGAATAATATTAAGGATACAATAGATTACAATTATTCTCTTTTCATTGTGAACTCGGACAATGTAACAATATTTTATTGAAACAAGAGAATGTTGCTGAATGTTTCCCGAATTTTCTTGATTTTAACAAATTTAATGTTGTCAGATTTTAATCTTGTTTATGGACTGTTTAATAAGTTTAAAAAAAAACTTCACCTTTCACTGAAACACAACCCAATCAATATAATATATTGCCCTTTCAAATAATCGAGGCTTGACTTCAGATTCCAACTTGACAAGCTAACAGATTGATTGGTACAATGACAGTTTTCTGTAGTCAGAATGAGACTAAAACATACCAAACTATCGTGTCTAACTAGCTAGCAGATTGTTTGGTACAATGACAGTTTTCTGTAGTCAGAATGAGACTAGAGCATATCAAACTATCGTGTCTAACTA
>NW_008707002.1:59728-239255 GCF_000327385.1 Lottia gigantea | reverse complement strand
AGGTAAGAGCTCTGGGTGAGTGGGTGGGGGGGGGGGGGGGGGGTGCTAGTGGTAGAATTTGTTATATTAACCAAAGGGATACTGGGTGGATACGCTAAAGACTTTTGTGAATAAAGATCTGACATAAGTAAATTTTGTCCGTTTATGGTTTCACATACCACGACCTACCTCACTTACAACACCCACCACATAAAGTCGAACGAAAGAATACTAAAGTCCCAAATCCATGGACAGGACAAAATCGGGTGAAAAAACAATCGGTAAACAACATCCCGGAAATGAAACTAAATAAAAGGGTACCTCTGGATGTGTAGCGGGCTACAAATAAAACACGTTTTTGGCTGTAAAATATCATCCAAAATGAAAATTTCCGCTATTTCTTCTTGCCAGTGAGTTATTATGATATCTATGGTATTCTTTATCTCCCATTTGTACGGAACCGATTAAGATAAATACAAATTGTGGAATGTATTTAGACAGAAAACGAAATTAAATATGAGTATTTTGACAGCCGTTCATATCGGATTATAAATGGCGGCGATTAGAAACATTTAGATTACAGATATAAAAATTCTTCGTGCATCTTCGGTATATTCCGTAAGATGTTCCGCAATAGATTCGGTGAGCAACGAACAGCTTCCGTAGCCGATGTAACATCGCTGGTAAACACATTTACAGCTTCGACAAACAACGTAACAGCTTCTTAAGCAACGTTACATCATCGACAAGCACCATAACATTTTAGTAAGCAACGTAACAGCTTCCTTAAGCAACGTAACATCTTCGGTAATTCCCGTAAGAGGTTTCGGGAAGCGACGTAATAGCTTCAGTTAGCAACCGAATTTTCGTAAGACGTTTCGCAATAGAGTCGGGGCTTAACGTAACAGCTCCGGTAAGCAACGTAGTCAGTGTCAAGCTGCAGATACGTCAGGGCAGTGTTAACTTTCTTGTGAAAGAAGCCACAACAATATGTCTTGGCTTCTAAGGAGGACGAAGTTAATTCATGTACTGTAATCGTATCGAGTGTTATAACCATTTTACCACAAAACCTAATGTCTACCATCCTATACAAAACGAGCTTCTTATCTCTACCAGGATCTTGCCGAGTGTTATAACCATTTTATCATGATGAATTAATATCATATTTACCCTCCAATATCATCTCAACTGGTTTCTGTCAGACAACCTCGTTATCAACCGTTAAATATGACATGGCCTCGTTATGAATGAATTATGAGATGTCACGTGCATACCGTCGACCTCGTTATGATTTCTCTATCTGATTATGACAGCTGCCAGGGTTGTTTTTTCTTCTTAACGAGAAAACTAAAATCATTTGATGTGGAGTGGAACGTATTTCTTTTCATTTTGAACTCATCAAAACATCACCTTGCAGTGAACAACGAGGGAAATTTTGTCCTGACAGTGGCATAAACTCTAGGAGAACTTTGATTCCTCAACATTTAACTTTGATGAAGGCAAAACTTGTAACTGTCAAGAATTTTAAATAAATGTGCCTACTTTGTTCGTCATGGACACCGGGGATACGTCGTGCACGTGTGTACCTAGAATTCTACGTGGTCAATGTATCGTACCATAAACCAGTATTTTAATTGCAAATGATAAGCTGTTGAATACAATATTAAGATGGCCTTATCAACATTTCTTTTACACAGGACGTAAATGTAATGGGACGTAACAGCTAACCTTGCGGTACACCTTATTTTAATTTTATTCCATCTAGCTTTGAATGGATATCTATAATCTGTAAATGCTAACTGTCTGGTGGTCTTTTTTTACCATATTTTGCAGAGGAAATAAGTGTACATCTTCCCGTCGAAGGTTACTCTCACCGAGTGAATCGTACCTGAGACACAACCATCAGTTACGTCCCTTTGTTCCTTTTTCGGGGTAATGTCCCTTTGACCTACTTACATTAGAAGGAAATCAAATAAATTCAATCCAAGCTGACCCAATCTTATTAAAGCTAGATTACAATTTCGTTTCGATATTTTATTTTTTTGTCTCCATTCAGAAAATAACATTACCTCAGTTGAAACGTGCACGTGAGATCTAAGAAACTTGTTCGGTCAAATTACTTGACTCTACTTTATTTAATAACTTGATGATTTAATAAAAACATATCCCTTATCAATTAATATGAATTAAAATATCATTTAAATATAATTACTGTAATAAAACGGTTATCGCCCTTTGTTAATTTTAAATGTGGATTATCAGGCCGGGCCAATAAATCTCAGTATATTAAAATATAAGAATTATTATATGATTATATTGCTATATATTATAGTTATAAAGAAATGTAATACATTGTGTAATTAGGTAGATATAATAGATTATTATTAGACATGAATTGAATGGAGTTTTACGTCCTTTTTTGTAATTTTATTACAATTTACAGATTTATATATTGACTTTAATATCTTTCTGTCCTAATTACGATCCGTTGTCGAAATTCTTAGATCATATCTTTTTTTTAAGCCGAACTGAATTGACATGTTCTTGATTTTAATATTTTCATCTCGAAGCACTAGTATTTATTGCACACATCACAGATACTTGACAGTAGCCATTTAAAAAGAATTGTAGATGGTTTTTAGATCTTTTGCATCGTCTGTTCCTTTAATTATAGAAATACTCAACCGTATATGACGTCACTATCGTCTGCTGATGATATCTTTGTGATAGCTAGAATGCTTAGTTATTAGTGCAATTGCAAGCTATGATTGCAAGACGTCTGATTGATAATTGGAATGGTGCAAATTGATACTATCAGTGTCTCCGATAGACATGACACGTTAAGAAAACCGCTTTACAATCCCTTTGAGAGTAAGCGTTCTCTACACATTGCACTGTACCCACCAACAAATACATGCACACTTCAGACCTAATTTGGAGATTAACTGGAGATAACCCGGTGTAATATACCTGTAATTTACCTGTAATCAGAGATTAATTGAGGATTAGTATAAATATTATAGATATTAATATATCAATTTATTGATATCGTGTTTTTGATATTGTCATTTCTTCGTTGTCATCCTGAACAAAGTTATTAGTCACTGACTTTCAATTTTAATATTTAAACTTTCATATAAAGTAACAAATATACCTCCATCAAAGGTATACCTCCATTTTCTTAGCATCTTAGAAAGTATAAGGTCTTATAGAAGCACTGGCCTAGGTCACAAGCAGAGAATACATGGAATACATCAATTTGATAAGAAATTACCTACGTGATGGTAATAACGATTACTGAATTCGTACAGTGCGTCATGGGGGGAATTTTTTTTTTTAACTCAGAATGTGTCATTAGTCTAATAAAAGAAAGTGGTAACCACGCAAGAAAATCTACTTAAAATGTTAATGGAGTGTCCATTACCGGCATAATTTCGGTTCTACATTCTCCAGGAAGCAAAGAATTGGGCAAGTTGCTTTTACAGACACAGATAGACAAACACAAAACAATTCGAATTTTCAGAAATCTGTTAAAATTTTAAAAGAAAAACAGATATTTTCACACCAAATGTAGTTTTAATTTTCTCGGCTGCCAACAATAACAGAAATAATGACGTTTAACTACTTGTGACGTAACGATGATGTAATGACGTCAATATGCAAACAACTTCTATATTTGGACAACTTGGCCTGTCATTAACTTTTGACACGCATTAATTATCCGATATTTACTAAAATTCATTTATGTTAATTAAACCCCGATTTGAAATTAACTAAATTCAAATTTCTCGCGACTCTCTTATTCTCGCAATTTAATTAGACCACGTGATTATCATACCGGATATGACGTTAATTTTATTATATATTCAATTATTACTCTTCATGTGGTCTTTACGATAATTACGTCATAGTTTAATACGGTTATTGCTTTCATTAAATATTTTAGAGTGTTTCCTTTCTTTTCTTGATATTTCGACATTTTCAATTTTGTAATCTCGAGTAAATTTCGAGTAGAGAGCTTCCATTCATAATCTGATAAAATCAAAATGATGTCACACAATCCATTCATAAACTCCATTCATTCATGACGTCATTTTGTATATTACGTAGATTTAAACGATTTTTTTGTGAATGGAAGTTTGCCCAGTGGCTATTTACCGAGATTGTCACGAAAATGATAAGAATATAAGAAAAGAAACTAGGTTGTTAATATGAAAAGGGGTTAAATGAGAAGGGGATGTTTTGACTGATATATGATTAGTGGGTTTAACAAACGATTACAACCAACTCTTTTCAAATTAACCACTCACCATAACGCCAGAACAATATCTCGTGGAATACTTCATCATAAATAAACCAATTAAATCATTGCTTTACATTTACTGTGCTATAGTTATTATCTATATTACGTCATTCCGTATCCGGTTTCCTAGTGCGACACCTATGATATTAGATTAATGGCTTCTCAAGACGTTTTGTCGTCTGTTTCGCTTCATTGAGCCGCCTGAGAAAAAGTTAACAATTAAAATTTGATACTCGACAATGGAAATAAATCTTAAATTTAATAACTATAAATTTCTTTTCAATTTTTACGAGAATCTGGTGATATTTAAACTTCTCGTAGCTTTTCAACTAAGTGTGATATTTAAACTTCTCATTTCAACTAAGTTAATTCTATAATAGCAAAAAGTGGGAAGATATTATTAGAGACAAGCCTGTTCTCTAGTTCTTTAATGTGTTTGAATAATCTTTGAACTTTAACTCAGAAAACTAACTAATTTCGAGATGAAATGAAAAATATCACTGATTAACACACGAAAATCAAGAAAACCAAATAACTTCTCGTAAAGTTTCTGAGTGAAACACTGTTCCAACCTGGGCATGAATATTTGGGAGAATAATTCCCGGAAATTTAAATAGAACGCCAATCAAAATGTTAAATATTATTTCCTGGAAGCCTCTCCTCGTGTTTTATGGTCTGAATACTGCCTAATCGACATACCTCTCATTTGAACATAGTCCCAATTCCCGCCATTATAATAAATCGAGTTATTCCCCTTTGACAGTATATATATGAAAACAAAACTATCAACACAAATCAAATCACAATATTTAAGTATTTCATGCTAATGGTTCAATAAGTATCTCTATGTATATTTATTTTAGAGATCATTAAATCAAAACAAAGCGATTAATTTTGATAATTTCTATTTATTATTACCCATTAACTAACTATAATAACTAAATATATAGTTATATCTATTTCTATTGCTTTATATATATGTGTTTTATATTGTCGAGGCCTCTATTTCAAAAACCAGCAATAAATATTAAAATGGTTCATGTATTATGGTTTTTATAAGTGAATTGTTTTATCATAAATATATGCTGTTAATGTGCCAGTAAGTTGTTGACATTTTTTTCATTTTATCAAAAACAACCAATAAAATGGATGTATTTCCAGTATTATTATCTTATAATAGTAGAAAAGTATGTATTATATTATATTATTACTGTATTGTATCAAATGTTTTAACGTTTATCACTGTTCAATTCCTCTTCATATAATGATATTCTATATTAATTTTTCTAGTTTATGATTTGTATCTATTATGTTTAAATGATTATGGTTTATATTTCTACTACTAACACCTATTATATATAATACTGTTGTTATGAATTTATACTTAATAGTTTGAGCATTGTTTTAATATTGAAAAAATCTTATTATATTGTTTACAGATTGTATATTATAGAACTGTTTACAATATTGTTTGTTTTTTTTGTTTTCTAGTTGTTATATATCTAACTGTTTCTAAAACCATCCTTTTATGAATCTATATCATTGTAAGTATATGATTGTTTTTAGCTTTTATATCATAAATATTTCCCATTTATCAATTTACCGTCTACAATGGAAGGGATATCTGTATGTTGATTGTTTTTGGGTGCTCTTTATTTAATGCCCTTGTTTAAGGGAGTTGGTGGAAGGGGTTCGGTATGAAACTAATTGTTGAGTCTTTTGTCTACATTTAAATTAGCAAACCAAAAAATATCGATTTCAATTGATCTGACCAACTATCACCATTATCAATTACCAAACCAACAACACAGAATATTTCAATGGAACCAATCCAACTACCAACTACCTAGTGTGTGATATCAGATAGCTGGAAGTGAACTTGGCATCTACTAACAACTACCTAGTCTGTGATATCAGCATCCACTTGAAGTGAACGTTAACTTGTCATCTACCAACAACTACCTAGTTTGTGATATCAGCATCCACTTGAAGTGAACGTTAACTTGTCATCTACCAACAACTACCTAGTCTGTGATATCAGCATCCACTTGAAGTGAACGTTAACTTGTCATCTACCAACAACTACCTAGTCTGTGATATCAGTTAGCTCGAAGTGAACTTGGCATCTACCAACAACTACCCAGTCTGTGATATCAGCATCCACTGGAAGTGAACTTTAACTTGGCATCTACCAACAACTACCTAGTCTGTGATATCAGCATCCACTGGAAGTGAACTTTAACTTGGCATCTACCAACAACTACCTAGTCTGTGATATCAGCATCCACTGGAAGTGAACTTTAACTTGGCATCTACCAACAACTACCCAGTCTGTGATATCAGCATCCACTTGAAGTGAACTTTAACTTGGCATCTACCAACAACTACCCAGTCTGTGATATCAGTTAGCTGGAAGTGAACTTATCATCTACCAACCTACCATTAGTCACATCAGGTGTAGAGAAATAGGAAGTAAAACTCCATTTCATTTCATTTTATCTTTAATTAACGACCATGATTAATACAAGAAATATATGACGAGGTCAAAGGTCAAACTGAAAAGAAAATATCGTCCATTAAGAAAAGTGGATAAAGGAAATTTAAGACGAGATTATTGTCGTTTAAATCATGTCGTTTTGATTTAATGTCCATTATCTCTACAGATATATATTTCTATCCGAAAATATCAAACACGACAAAACAATATCAAAACACGACTCGCTTTTATTTCTTCTTTTTGACGAGAATTAAAATTTAATCTACCCTATAATTATAAAACTGTCATAAACTTTACTGCTGTCTTTTTTGTTGTGTTTTTGTCTTTTTGCCAATTTCATCCGGCTTTTATTTTTGATAAACGGTTAAGGATTCATCTATTGGTTTAATTTTACAATAATTATAGATCGTCATAAATGTAACAAAGTAACACAAAGTATAAAATGTTGATAATTTGTTTTTGTTATAAAACTGTTATTTAAGCCTCAGGGGTGGGACGGGGTTGAAAAAAAATCCTTTCTGTATTATTTTAATTATAGGTTTCACGATTTTAAAATTATCTCAAGAAATGACAAATTCTTTTATCACTTTTTCAACAAAAAAACTTGATTTTATCATTCTATAAGTTGTATTAAAGTACATATTTTAAAGAATCAAGGTGGAATTCGATTACAATTCGCACTTTTCAGATAACAAACTGGCGTTGAAGTGTCCAATTAACTCTCTGATTCATTCAAATTCAAGATATTGTTTGTTTGTGTTTGGTTGTTGTGTTTGGAAATGCAAAAATTGTCCGTTGAACACTCTAAATACCTTGCCCCTGCCTGTCTGTATGAATATCTCCTTGAAGGGATTCGAATTGTCAATAGAGGGAAGGTCGGTTCTTATTGATATGATATAACCCCGAAATGGTTTTTTAGAAAAGCAAAGAAATGGCATCTTCTTGAAACCGTCACAAAACAACAAATTATATTTTTCATAAAAACGTCAATTTGAGTGACTTGACCGCTAGATGAGCCCGTTAGTCGAACACTACCCCACCTTAGCCCCTTTTTATGATATTTTCTGGCTATTTAACGGATTAAATATGATCAGGTGTAATCTTTCATTGAACCCCGACCGTCATAACATCTTCTACAATGTATAAATATTTCAATTTCTGAATAAAACCAAGCCTTGGACCACCAACAACATAATCTGTGTATCACGTGATACACATAATAGACGCCATGTTTGTTTTTCATTGAAAGGTCAAAGTTGAGAGATTAGAACATCTTCTGCACGTGTTGGTTGTTTGGGGGTCCGATTAGGGGTGAGTAGGGGCTAATTGTTTTCACCTGACCCACGGGGAGTTGGACATCGAGTTGATGATATTCAAATTGACAGGTTATAGGGTCGGGAAGTGAAAATAAACTTTAGAATTAGTCACAGTCCGTCAACATTGAATCTGACTATTACGATGACGTTTAGCACATGTTTATAAAAAGTTTAGATTTAAAATTCGATATTTTAGTCACTTTTGAAAATCAATAAAATTAGGTTTGACTAATTCATCAACTTGGACAAAATATAATTGTTTTAAAATAATCAAGAATTTGCTTAAATATAAAACTATTGCTTACACATGGTTTTTAGTCTTGAAAATGGTTTGGCACTTGTCTTATATACCAGGATAGATAGATAGAGTGACTCTTTCTGTAAAATTACCCTCGCCATTTTGAATCTAGTAGATTGGACCCCCAGGGCGGTGAGAGAGACCACAATTAAACTCTTAACTTCCATCATAAAAGACTAAAACCTAATTTCACCATTGTCTAGCCGTGTTAATCGTTTTTAAATTTCATTTTACGACAATTTTACAATCTTTTTAACTTCGGAAATTTGTTCTTAACACAAGTTTTAAACGATTTTACACCATTTTTAATAATCAGCCGACGTACAACCGTCATAAAAATCACTACGCGTTACATCAATAAATAAATTAACCCCTCGCGCCCTGCATTCTTAGTTTTAATAAAAATCAAAAAGTTTACTGGTAAATTGAAAATAATCGACTGGAACTTCATAAAATAATTTAGGATATAAACCCGACCCTCGACCCCAGGAGATAAATTATAAATTATTCCGTCAATTTTTAGAATTAGTAAATTAAGCTTTGCCAGATGGTAGATCACGTGACCATCTGAAATTAAAACTTTATGAATCGAAACATGTTTTACAATTTTATTTCATTAGCCAGTTATATAATTTTAACTTGACTCACAACGTTTCGACATTTTACCTTTTTCTGATACCAAGGCCTATTGCTAATTCTCTTAAATATAATTCTGGTAAGAAACGTTTCTACAATTTACATTGTTTTCACACTTTAGGTCTACAACTTTCAGAATATTACATAAAAAAAATTATCCAAAATCTTATAATACACCCTTGGATTGAAAGAAGTGAACCAGAATAGGTAACCAACAATAACCTAATAGCACTATCTTAGCCAAATTGTACACTGCCTCTAATTGCCTGTCTTCATTAGCTCAAACTGTATTAGAAAAGAAGGACGTGAAACAATATTTCAGTACAACGTTTCGACAATATACACTTGAATTTCGTTACGCCTGCTATTTCGTCCTGGGTAGAAAGAGGTGAACCATGGTAAGTACTAAACCCTGCATTGTGGGTAGGGAATAAAACTGCAATAATTCTGCACCAAGCTCATAAATTAGTGTTAAAATGAAACGTTTCGACTTGATACTGATTAAAGTCAACATATTTATATCTGTAGAGGAATAACTCGAGGGGAGAGTCTCATAAATTATATCTTCTTACCTTCTAAATACACTGGCTCAGCTTTCATAGCTTGTTCAAGACTCTGTCGCGCTTAGGGGCCATTTTGATACATGAGATTATTATCGACGTAAGCTACAGTGTACATGTTCTTGCTTTCAAAAGAGTGTATAGAAAGTTCAATTCATAGTCCCTCAGTTTTTATTATATTTATTTCATGGTTACCTCTGCGCTTGATTGGGCTGATGAAGAGGGTCAATGTCATGTAGTTTTTAGCGAGGGATCTTAACCACAGAACCCTGGGCAAAATGGCCGACCAATGTCACAGAGACATCTGTTTTATCAACTGAAGTTTAAATAAATCCACCTGTTTGGTATGAAATTGATATAAGTAACATTTCAATTTGATAAATCACTAGCCGCCATCTTGGTATTTCCTTAACGACCGTTAAGCCTCGTTTCAGCTCATTAACTTTTGTTTGATGTAAGCGAGCAGACCTGATATATCATATAAATGTTATAAGCGGCCAGATGTTGAGTCAAGTTTTAAAAAGATAATTTAGATTTTAGGACACGTCTATTTTAAATCAAACAAATTGTAATAAACTTTTGATTTGTTTCGTCGTTTGTTTGATCCACCATTTTGAATATGTTAATTAGGTGAAAGAAATGATTTTGTAATCGAGAGTCGTGAGAAGGTATAAATTGATATTGAAAGTGAGAGAGAGAGGAAAGTTATCTCCGACTGGTGGGCGGGGGTCAGTCCGTGTGGAAAGATAAAATGCACAGTCGAGTATAATTGTGCACATCCGGGACGATTCAAAATATAAAGACGCGCAGTCAACGAAAGATTTTTTTTTGCTTCATGGTTTTCTCCTGTCAGTGATACAGGTGGACATTGCAAAATTGTTAGTCGTTCAGATGAGACAATATATCTAGAGTACTTGGTAATGCACGTTAAAGATCCGTCGACAGTTGGAAATCGAAATAAAATCGCCCCCATTGCTGATCGCTTTGTCCAGAAAGCAAGACGTAAAGCTTCATTCCATCACAATAGCCTAACCAGCAGCAGAATATTGGGATGTAAAACTCTGTTTTATTTTCAAAAATTACTAGTCTGAGTTTGATAATATCATAATGATAACAATAGTAAGACTATGAACGTGACAGTAGAACTGTGATGGCCTCGGGTGTGAGGTACACATCTCACCTGACGACTCGACTACTTCTCGCCTTTTAGAATATGAAATACGATTCGGATTGTTAATTCTAGATGAAGAATAAAAGACGAGGAGAGAAAAGTGACTGATGTTTTATTATCAAGTGTGAAATATCAGAAGTTATTATTATAATCACTGGTTAAAAACTTGAATAACATCCTCAATATATCATTATATAACAACGGGCACCTGTCTCCTTCAGGCTACATCACGTGATCAATCCCTACCCCACCGTCTTAAAGACGACAGGGGAGCTTGTAAAGTGATTCCCCTAGCCTCGAACTACAAGTACAGAAAAGTTCACTTAATTGGATGTTTTTACAAATTGTATATTATAATATTTAGAATTATGTTTATAAACCTCTGAATCTTCTGAGAAGACAAATGAAACGAAATTAAATTGAGTTTTACATCCTACTTTCATTTCAGACTCGAGATCAACCAGAAGAATTCAAATGATGCATTTCACTTTCAACTTGATAAAGCTGGTCAATCTGGACTAAATAAAACGTGAGGATGAACACCATTATAAGATATCGAGAAGAAAAGAGACTTGATAAAAGAAAATAATGAAGATTATAATAATACATCCTATAATATTATATGATATCATTAGTGACGTCATAATACGTCATAACAATAGTAAAATTACATCCCGTGGTCTTAACACAAAACGAAACATTATGAAGATAGTTTTTGTGTATTATAAGGAGGTATGATAGGCGTCGAGACGTTACTAGTGTGACAGGGGCTATATTAGGGTTTCTATCAACATTGTGTATAGTTAATAAGGGGGAGGGAAAGGTGTCAGAACACAATGAAAGGGGACAGATGCATCGAGGATGAGGTTTGCTGCAGACTCAAAATAGCGAATGTTTCAGTTGGGCTTCTCTGGGCATTGTTTCTCAAAAATCTATAGATAAATTTTTGGTATGTTGGTGTCATCCCATACCCCTCCCTATTTTGAGAATGAGGAAGTTTCTTGGACATAATATTTGATACCAATACTTCTGGACCATTCCTTGAATCTCCCTCACCCCCACACCAGAAACATTCCATTATATACAGTAGAGATTTATGGCAGATATTCTGAATGAAATTTTAGAAATTAATATCAACACCTGAATCGAATTAAGAGAAAAGATAAGAAAAGTGTATTTCACATGCCATGAGTTGTAACCTTTAATATAATTTTAGCTGAGTATATCAATTTAAAATCATTTCCCGTGTCAGATATAATTCAACACAGATCTCCACTGCTTTTAGTTGGTGGTTGGTTTGATATCAAACTAGGCCTAAAACACAAGATTTAAAATCAGAAATGTTGGTACAACGACAGCCAATTCTTGGTGACGGATAAACATAATATTCGGTTTGTTTCAAATTTGACTATAGATGACTATACAGATAGCTGAAATTGAGCTCTATCAGCTGGTAAAGTAAATATTTAGATGACTATACAGATAACTGAAATTGAGCTCTATCAGCTGGTAAAGTAAATATTTAGATGACTATACAGATAGCTGAAATTGTGCTCTATCAGCTGGTAAAGTAAATATTTAGATGACTATATAAATAGCTGAAATTGAGCTCTACCAGCTGGTAAAGTAAATATTTAGATGACTATATAAATAGCTGAAATTGAGCTCTATCAGCTGGTAAAGTAAATATTTAGATGACTATATAAATAGCTGAAATTGAGCTCTATCAGCTGGTAAAGTAAATATTTAGATGACTATACAGATAGCTGAAATTGAGTTCTATCAGCTGGTAAAGTAAATAACTAGATGACTATACAGATAGCTGAGATTGAGCTCTATCAGCTGGTAAAGTAAATAACTAGATGACTATACAGATTTCTGAGATTGAGTTCTATCAGCTGGTAAAGTAAATAACTAGATGACTATACAGATAGCTGAAATTGATCTCTATCAGTTGGTATAGTAAATAACTAGATGACTATACAGATAGCTGAAATTGAGCTCTATCAGCTGGTAAAGTAAATAACTAGATGACTATACAGATAGCTGAAATTGAGCTCTATCAGCTGGTAAAGTAAATAACTAGATGACTATACAGATAGCTGAAATTGATCTCTATCAGCTGGTAAAGTAAATAACTAGATGACTATACATATAGCTGAAATTGAGCTCTATCAGCTGGTATAGTAAATATTTAGATGACTATACAGATAGCTGATATTGAGCTCTATCAGCTGGTAAAGTAAATAACTAGATGACTATACAGATAGCTGAAATTAAGTTCTATCAGCTGGTATAGTAAATATTTAGATGACTATACAGATAGCTGAAATTGAGCTCTATCAGCTGGTAAAGTTAATATTTAGCTGACTATACATATAGCTGAAATTGAGCTCTATCAGCTGATATAGTAAATATTTAGATGACTATACAGATAGCTGAAATTGAGCTATATCAGCTGGTATAGTAAATATTTAGATGACTATACAGATAGCTGAAATTGAGCTCTATCAGCTGGTATAGTAAATATTTAGATGACTATACATATAGCTGAAATTGAGCTATATCAGCTGGTATAGTAAATATTAAGATGACTATACAGATAGCTGATATTGAGTTCTATCAGCTGGTAAAGTAAATATTTAGATGACTATACATATAGCTGAAATTGAGCTCTATCAGCTGGTATAGTAAATATTTAGATGACTATACAGATAGCTGAAATTGAGCTCTATCAGCTGGTATAGTAAATATTTAGATGACTATACATATAGCTGAAATTGAGCTATATCAGCTGGTATAGTAAATATTAAGATGACTATACAGATAGCTGATATTGAGTTCTATCAGCTGGTAAAGTAAATATTTAGATGACTATACATATAGCTGAAATTGAGCTCTATCAGCTGGTATAGTAAATATTTAGATGACTATACAGATAGCTGAAATTGAGCTCTATCAGCTGGTATAGTAAATATTTAGATCACTATACAGATAGCTGAAATTGAGCTCTATCAGCTGGTATAGTAAATATTTAGATGACTATAAATATAGCTGAAATTGAGCTCTATCAGCTGGTATAGTAAATATTTAGATGACTATACAGATAGCTGAAATTGAGCTCTATCAGCTGGTATAGTAAATATTAAGATGACTATACAGATAGCTGAAATTGAGTTCTATCAGCTGGTGAAGTAAATATTTAGATGACTATACAGATAGCTGAAATTGGGAGCTGAAATTAGGCTCTTTATCATCCGATAAAGTGCAATTTAAATGACAGAATCCCTTAAAAGAACCAAGCCCAAATTAAGATAGAGAAACATCTTACACAACATCAATTAAGTCAAGATATTGGAATATCTGAAATGACCATTGGATTAAAGATATAACAAGTCTTAGATCTCTGTGAAACAAAATGATACAAGTTAAAACATCGTGAGATATCCTTTCTCTTTTATCTCCTGACCTTAGTCAAGTTATAATTATTACATGGAAATTACTAGCTGTTAACCCATTCACCCCCGCTATTATAATTCTCCATACTTCATGTTCACCCATTAACCCCCGGAAAATAACTCGTGAAGACTGACAACAAAACATATTAAATTAATACCATACAATACTATCATAAACAGATCGAACCGGCTACCGATTTACACACCGACAATAATGGAAAATCATTCGAGTATTCAGGCGTCTAATTCGGCTACAAATTGCTGTTTTATTTTAATTTACAGCCGTAAAATCGATCTGTGTAGAAAGTTTGTGATATTTGATAGAAGTTAATATTGTTTATTACCATTATTATAATACAATATCGATTCTATTCATAATAACACAATGTACAACAATGTTTCAATATCATCACTTATAATGAGGTCATAAAAACGTCATCAATCTTTGTGTACATTATAACACATTTTATTACTACGTCATACATTGTTGCGAATATTAAATAATACAAAGTTATCTCTTGTTTAAATTGAATTTTTATTTGATAACAATGGCGGGAATATTGGAATTTTTACAGCATTAATGGGATACTCTCTAGAATATGATAAATTTAGATTCAATAGAGGCTCGTTATTCCTCGATATTTCATTATCAAATACATTTAACTTTCAACAATAAGCTGTATATGAATTAATCACAATAAACCGTCGAGTATAACAAAAAATAAACAAGATATAACAATGTATTAATATTATATACATTGTCCGACATTGTTAGAGAATATTGGCGGGAAATTAAAATACCTGTCAGACGATTTTATTATAAAGATGATAAATGTTTTAAATTATATATTTTATAAGCAATATATCAATTAATTGATTTTGTGTAAAAATATAATTAAGGAATAGAATCTGTTATAATGAACACATTATTTTGTAGTTTTTAAGATAAATTGATACATTGTAGATATAATACCAGAATAAAACATCGTTTTTAATGCTTTGTATAGGACCTACAATAAAGTTAGGTAATTTAGTAGATAATGATTTGTTTTTAAATTTAGATCCATAGAATAACCCTAACCCTACCTCCACAATGATAACTCCCAATACATCGATACATGTATTAGTCTGAAAAGAAAAATTAAGAACGATTTAATGGATAACTCTGTTTAAAAAAGGAGAAAGATTTTAGCAATTATAGTTATTATAGTTATTATGAAAGTGGCGCATACTTCTCCCCATGACCCTTATTGACCCCCTCTACTAGTCTGTATCTATATTACTATTTAGTACCATAAATAAGTACAATGTATCTAATTATTAGGACAATTCAATGTTTAATATAACACTTATTAGATACATTAACATCCAGATTAATATTAACTATCATATTGTGTGAAATCTGATTGGTTAATAGACCTATCAATCATCTACAATGCACGTGTATAATAGAAGTACATTATAACTAATAGAGATATATATTAATAGTAATTGTAATATATTGTAAAACATTGTAATATTCTCTCTCAATTTTCACCATAATTGATTAATGTTATTTTGAAGATCTTGAAGTTATGTTTATTAACGTATCAATATATTTTACGGAAAATGAAAATTATTTCTATACAAACGATCACCCTATCTGGCTATGTGGACACTCTGAAAGAGATTCCGAGTAGATAAACCTAAAAATAAAATAAACAGTATAAGATTTGTGGACTCTCTGAAAGGGATGCTGAGTTGGTGAACTCCCTCGCAGTGTTGCCTTTTTTGTTCCGGAAAGATTCGGAATTCAAAATCCAGTGTTATTTTTCCGAATTTCAACCAATGCTTTTTACAAGATGCGAGGAAAAACCTAAAACGACGCTTTTTGAGTTCTGCACTGAAATTTTCTCTAGTTTTATTCTAAAAGAAATTGCTGAAAACATTTTGTGAAAATAGTGTGCGTTCGGTTGATTAACCGGACATGATTCCCCACTTCTGATTGCTGTAGCTTCCGGTGTCAATACTAGAGTCAATCAATCGAACAGGTCAGCATGTTTCCAAATTTTAAACTAGTCTCAATAATCTTCAAGACTGAAATTTGGCTGGAATCTGATAAAGTTTATCTGGCTTTACAGAAACCACAAAGATTGCAAGTAGTTACATGAGATATCAGGTGTATATACGAAAACCAGATCTTTTAAAAGCAGCTCTAAGTGTCTCTGATACACATATAAAGATAAGAAATATCTTGGAAGCAAGAGAATTAATATGAAGGTCATCATGAGGTACTGTCACCAACCGGAAGTTGTTTACTACAAGTCAATATGGCTGCCATCCAACCAGAGACTCTCGACACAAGTGGAAATGATTTTTACCATCAATCTGACAGAATTTAAAATATTTTTGCTTTTTTCTTTAAAAATCAGGAAATTGAGTTGCGTTTCATTTTGACATTTAATTTGTAACTCGTAAAATTTATTGAAAAAAACTCAAATTAAAAGGTTACTTGTATACAATTTTATACAGAAATACAACTTCTCGACACCACAACTTCTCGACACCACAACTTCTCGACACCACAACTTCTCGAAACCACAACACTTGAGGACTGTATAGATTAAAATATTATATCATTTTAAACAGCTATTGGGGTACAAAACATAATGATGTAAAACGCCATTTCATTTCTATCTAAATGTTGAATTGTGAATTTCTAAAATGTACTTGATGGCTTTCAAGTTAGAGACAAAACAGCAAAATGTAAAGCTTTGTTTCATTTCATTAGCTCAAATTGACACAAAACGTACAGAATGTTGGTTCCCATTCACAAGACCAAATAAATACAGGGAATAAAGCTCCATCTTATTTCAAATATTCTGTTGACGTGTTGTATTTGTAATGATTAGATTGTACTCGGAGTCCCAGATTAATATAAGTATAAGTAAACATAATAATATACATTAAACTTAGATATATTCTACACATAAAAACTTAACATTTATTTATAATTTATTTTTAATATGCATTCGGGGAATCTTTGTCATCTCCGACATCAAAGACTGAAGGCTTGAGATCGAAAGTTAAAACTAAGCCCAAATTCGAAACTACGTAGGTAGTGAGACAGAATATGCCATCATTTCCAGAACGTCCTTTGCCAGGGACACACGCCATGATGCTTATTGAAATGGATCTTAAATGCTTTACATTGTAGGGTGTTTCAAAATGGCGATGGGTATACCAATATGGCTACCAATACGTTTGAAGAAGAAGCAATATACAATCAAATAGGCACGATATGTATGGTGTTAAAGGTTGTAACATTGCACAGACACAGGCATGTAGTATTGTAGGGTGTTTCAAGATGGCGATGGTATATCAACATGGCTACCATTACGTTTGATAATATCCTTTACTAATGAAGAGTAAATGTACAACCAAATAAACTGATACACAAACTGGTAAATATCTAGAGAGGATATTAATAACGCCTGTTTGTTCAACAGTAATATTTAGATATTTTCAACAATACCGGGTGTTAACTTTAACAATCTAGTTATAAGTTTATAAAAGTTTAAACACCCAGAGTAAGTGGGATGCACTCATCTAAAGTCAATATAACCGGGCCGATATCAAAAATATAATAACATTAATAACTTCAGAACATATTCTGTCAAAATATTAGTTTTTCATACACACTTTCTACTTATTTCATAATATTAGGAATGTCGACACTTTTTCTGAAGTTCTTTCCTAAAAAAACCTGACTTGTTTTTGCTCTTACAGTGATGCATTCATGGAATATTTGAGAGGTTGGCTCGTATAAAGGTACAGATATAACATATTTCTTCCTTAGCCGACTTCCTGAAAGGTCCCAGACACGACAAATCTACGTCGACTGGTGCAACATTGAGAAGAAGAAAATCTTTTTTTCTCTTATCTTAGCCAGATTCCTATCAGTAATTCTGGTCGGATGAGAAAAAAAAGACAAACTTCCTAATATGGTTAATATCTTTATTAGTTCAATTCATATGATCACGTGATCACGTGATAACAAAATGGCTACTTGTCACGAACATTCAGACATTCTATAGACTCGATCAATATTTTCATAACAAATTTCATTGAAACGTTATGTCTGGTTGACCAAGTATCAAAAATATCTTTTTATTGCTTTTGTGAGTAATAAATAAATATATGTTTGACGGTAAAATTCGCAGACGACATTTTCTGTCTTGTGCTTTCATTAAGAAAGTGATCTGCGTTCTATTTAGAATCAATGCACGCGATATTTAGTAGACCAGCACGTGCTACCTCAGTTATCGGAAGTATCATTTTTTTGTCGGAAAGTGACACGCGAAATGAAAGAAACTTCATTAAAAGACAATTTGTGTTTTTTCACTGAGATTTTATCTTTGTTATTAATATCGGATTCACAATAAACAGATGATTTATTATTCATGATGACTTCTTTTCACTTGTTTTTGTTATCTTTTATTTCAGCTTTAGTTGTCCCTGACAAAATTTCTCTCGTATCATCCTAAACGACGTTGATCGTCTTCAATGACTAAGATACAGAAAATCCCATGTTATGTTTACAACTCCAAGGTTAGCTACATTTCATTGTATTCATCAAGTTCCGCCTTAGTGTACACCAGCAACGCCATGCAGTACACAATGAGGACAATGTCAATATGATAACTGCGTTGGCCAACTCTTTCAAGACTTCCAACCATCAAACATCTGGCAGTATACAAGACCGAACACCATTCAGATCAGTTACTATAAATAGTTCAAATATAAAGCGGAAGTAGATTACCAGCGAGTACAGCCTGTAACACACAGAACCGAACAGTATACAGATTACTATAAATAGTTCAAAGATAAAGCGGAAGTAGACTTGCAGCGTACATCCTGTAACACACAGAAACCAGTGACCCAACAAGATGATTGGGGGCCCGTGGACTGAAGTGGGTTGGCCCCCCGGGAAATTTATCCTTAACATATGCTCTCCTGCATTTTTTTCTAGGCGTGGTAGCCCCCTTCGGGATGGAGGTTCGTGGACTTGGTTCAACCAGTCCCTATGGTAGTTGAGCTTCTGACAAAACAGAACATACAGAGTTACTATAAATAGTTCAAAGAAAAAGCGGAAGTAGAAGAAGACTTGCCTGATATCACCAGTATTATATTCTATTTTTATTGAAATGAATTGACGTTAATCTCGAAGCTGTTGACATGGAAACACTGAAATATCACTATAATTACCGCCAAATTTCAATATTCCATTAACTTTAACTAGCTAATATCAAAATTGGAGTAGACTTTATCATCCAGGTTCAATATTAATGTAAATTTACACATGATCAATGCCTGGTTATTCGAGAGTCAATTATTTATCACATCTTTATGACAAGACCGGATAATCGCGTCAATTCTGTCACGGTCTTTCCGGTCTTTGAGAATCCGGCCTTCAGTTTTGTCTCGCAATTCTGAAAACTGATGCTTTTAATATCAAAATTTTGCCCGTTAATAGAATTTCTTTGACATGGTAAAAAATACACGAATTCGCCGACCCTAACACATACAATATTATTTGTTTACCACAGTGAAACGAATATACTATACACGACATGAACAGTTTGATTGGAGGCTCATTTCTAAACGCTTATCAGAGATTATTGGCTGATATTAAAACAGTAATGAGCGCTATACTAGGTTCAATATTTTTAATATTAATATAAAATATCTTTACAAGTAAATGTCTTAATAATACTAATAGTAAAAGGTGATAGTGTCAATCAGAAAACACGAAATGTTAACATAAAATTGTGACTTAAAATCTGGCAAACCACCAATCTCCCTTCCAACCGGTCTGCAACGTCTGTTGTTTGGTGTTTATTAGACCAAAATACAACACTAAGTACCAGCATTCAAAACTCAAAATAATTTTATTAACATTATGAAATGATGGATGGGAAAAATTTTACTGTTGCGTGACTCTTTCTCAATTTTTACGAAAGTAGAATATCAACTTCCGGTAAAACTTGGTGTCCCACAATGCTCTGATATCAACAAATTGAAAGTAGAAAGTGTTTGGTTATGAACCGGAAATAGACCATTCATCAACATCATTTCATCTGGCGTTTCAGTTTCATAATTGGAAAATTGAAATGAGAATCTGTTTTTTTGTAGAAAGTGAAGCGAAATAGAGACCTTGCTGTTCAAGATCGGGCTTCATGAAGGCGGGAAACGCCAGTTGGTGCGCAATGGTGGACCAACATCATTAACCTATCGAGCACGATTTCAAACCGTCGAGGAATCTGTAACCTGTACTGCCTGCCCCCTTCAACCTGCATCCCCTGCAAGGACAAACTTAAAAACTTTAGAAGTATTCCTGTCTATGATTTCGGATCCATAAGGAGCAAGCGTCGAACTCAACTGTAATAAACAGAAACCCCACAGAGATGTCATGGTGCTGTAACGACTGGTAAATATAACCAAATCGACAGCCCTGATATTAAAACGGTAATAAAACGAGAAGAATGATAGATTTGTGTATTTCATGAGAGCAAGTTGAATATTAGAATTGTTACCAATATTCTATTAGATATTACTATGTTTATTAATCACCTCGGGGAGCCTGTCCTTTCATTTCCATCATCATACAATTCTTATTTATGATTTCATACTGATAACATACAGGACGGTATGAGGTAGCATGGAACAATTTGGTCCTCAAAAATACCGTCCTGATAACGGAAACGGCATTGTAGTTTTGCTGATTTCCAAAAAGAAACGAATTAGTTTCACTTTTTTCCTAATTAAACACTGTAAGGCGTTGTCTGTCGTCAAAATTCATATTAGTTCTGGAAATAAGGCCCAAAACTTCATTCCAATTCTGTTTCATTATTACGGATATCATTTTCAATTGTTGATTTTCTCGAATATATTATAGACGTATGTTAACATTGGTCAAGGCCTTATGGCCCCCGTTGTTTCGATAAGTAAGAATGCCCCATATTTCAAACGACTGTCTCTCACTGAATGAAGTGTACACACGTCAAGGCCAAAACTACTATGGTATCAGATGCCCCAGAAGGGTTCTAGAAGGGTAAGTATGCCATGTCTTGCAGCTGACAGCCATAGCTGAAATGACATCTAGAATCCTGTAATTATAAGCAGCCAATACCTTGATGTAATGGTACGAAGTGTGAAGTTGCTATACAGATGCGATATTTTCCGCTATACTAATTAGCTCGCCAATTAACATTATATTTATTTATCAAGGGAAATATCAACATGATATACCAGGGCATTATGCAGCCGGGCATTATAACACAAGGCATTATAGGTATGACATATTGAACGTAATTCACGATATTCGTCGATTAGTCTCAGTTATTATTACCATAATAAACAAAGTTCAATATAGTCACGATTAATAAGACTTCTTTTGTAACATGAAAATTAATGAATTGTTCTGGATAATAGAAAATAAAGCATAAAAATATGAGCCTTTGTGTATTAGTTTTTTTTAAATTAAGAATAATGTCGCGTTATTCAAGGGAGGTAATTTTTATTAATTGTTAAAGGGAGGCAATCTATCATGCCTGTAATTATACTCTCTTTATTACATATCGTCGATTATATTTTAACTGTATAGACAAGTCAACCGGAATAATCTAAACAAACAATATATAACAAAGAGAAAATTTTGATTATATTTTTTATTTGTTTAAAGGCGAAAAACGTTTCCATCATTTTCTGTCTGATATTAAATTCCTCGGAGACTTGGTACAGAATATATTTGCTTAAAAATATTCGTTATTTTATATTCTTATGCTTTAGAATTCTTCGCAACCAGAAAAAGTTAAAAATGTAAGTGTCGAGGAAGGGGCACATTTTACCTGTCAATAAGAATACAAAAAACTATCATTATACCAAACAATCTACTAGCTAGTTAGACACGATAGTTTGGTATGCTCTAGTCTCATTCTGACTACAGACAACTGTCATTGTACCAAACAATCTACTAGCTAGTTAGACACGTTAGTCTGGTATGCTCTAGTCTCATTCTGACCACAGAAAACTATCATTGTACCAATCAATCTACTAGCTAGTTAGACACGTTAGTTTGGTATGTTCTAGTCCCATTCTGACTACAGAAAACTGTCATTATACCAAGCAATCTGCTAGCTAGTTAGACACGATAGTTTGGTATGTTCTAGTCCCATTCTGACTACAGAAAACTGTCATTATACCAAGCAATCTGCTAGCTAGTTAGACACGATAGTTTGGTATGTTCTAGTCTAATTCTGACTACAGAAAACTGTCATTATACCAAGCAATCTGTTAGCTAGTTAGACACGATAGTTTGGTATGCTCTAGTCCCATTCTGACTACAGAAAACTGTCATTATACCAAGCAATCTGCTAGCTAGTTAGACACGATAGTTTGGTATGTTTTAGTCTCATTCTGACTACAGAAAACTGTCATTGTACCAAACAATCTGCTAGCTAGTTAGACACGATAGTTTGGTATGCTCTAGTCTCATTCTGACCACAGAAAACTATCATTGTACCAAACAATCTGCTAGCTAGTTAGGCACGATAGTTTGGTATGTTCTAGTCTCATTCTGATCACAGAAAACTGTCATTGTACCAAACAATCTGTTAGCTAGTTAGACACGATAGTTTGGTATGTTCTAGTCTCATTCTGACTACAGAAAACTGTCATTGTACCAATCAATCTACTAGCTAGTAAGACACGATAGTTTGGTATGCTCTAGTCTCATTCTGACTACAGAAAACGATCATTGTATCAAACAATCTACTAGCTAGTTATACATGATAGTTTGGTATACTCTAGTCTCATTCTGACTACAGAAAACGATCATTGTATCAAACAATCTACTAGCTAGTTATACATGATAGTTTGGTATACTCTAGTCTCATTCTGACCACAGAAAACTATCATTGTATCAAACAATCTACTAGCTAGTTATACACGATAGTTTGATATGTTTTACTCCCATTGTGACCACAGAAAACCCTTATTGTACCAGGCAATCTGCTAGCTAGTTATACACGATAGTTTGGTATGCTCTAGTCTCATTCTGATCATAGAAAACTATCATTGTATCAAACAATCTACTAGCTAGTTAGACACGATAGTTTGGTATGCTCTAGTCTCATTCTGATCATAGAAAACTATCATTGTATCAAACAATCTACTAGCTAGTTAGACACGATAGTTTGGTATACTCTAGTCTCAATCTGATCATAGAAAACTATCATTGTATCAAACAATCTGCTAGCTAGTTAGACACGATAGTTTGGTATACTCTAGTCTTATTCTGACTACAGAAAACTGTTATTGTACCAGGCAATCTGCTAGCTAGTAAGACAAGATACTTTTGTTTGTTTGAAATACTGTAAGAAACAAAAAACACTTCAGCTTTTAGTCTTTGCACATAGATGTACCAATTTGCATGACACAAATGGAGTTGATCCATCTTTCGCTTTAATTAGGGTAAAAACTACAGATTTAATTAGCTAGTCTAATGACGTCACGGGTTTATATTTACTTGCTCTGGTATAATTCTGTCTTGATGTATAAATAACGTGTTGCCATGTCAATCTCAGAACTTTCAGGAATTCAAACATCTAGATTGGCACCTTCGTTTATCCAGACGTTAATACCTGTAATGTTTGTATACAGTAAGACAATCGAGACTAAAGTAGAATAATTTGAATGTGGGTTGAAATGAAGAACTGTTTGAATGCCAACTCGCCTGAAAATAACTTCACTAGAATCATTCTCTGATTACTTTGTGTTTCATTACAACAGTCTGGGTAATTGCGACTATAGACTAGTATAAAAAGTACTCCAATAAAACTTTCTCTATGGCCAAGTTAAAATAAAACGGTACAATAGTTTTGTAAAATCTCTACGGAGTTGGCGACAATAAAATAGTCTTGTTGTTTTCTTCCTGTTTTCACTGTAAATTTTAAACTGTGTGTGGATTGCACGTGAAGTTATAGCAGGTGCCCGTTTTCTAAAAGTTTTATACACCATGACTGATACACGGCAATCTAACGGTAAGTTTTTCTATATTATTTATATTGGATAAAGGGGGAGGAGCCAAGATAACTGTATTTAAAGAGTTGTGGGTGTGGCTATTATTAATATGACGATATGAATGAGTGTATTAATATGTGTATGATATTGTGGGCGTGGTTAGAGATATGATTGGTCTAGCGAGATAGATAGTTATAGATCATAAACTCGAGATGTTTTATGACAAATTAACTGTTTATTTATAGTTTTAAAACTAATTGACAAGTCATTTAATAGTTTTATATCTTCATATTCCTTCACTCCTGTTCGGTGAGCAAGCTTATTTTACTCATACGCCAGAAGTCGGAATGTTAGTTAACCCCCCACATCCAATAAACCTGTCCTGATGAGGATTGTTTATCAGAAACACGGTTTTTGAACAATCTACTAAACACTTCCTTCTCACTTACAATTCACTACATGAAAACGTTTTGCTCTGTTTTAAACTGTATTGTATATATATAGACCTATATTTATTTTAACTGTGAATAGTTTAATATATTGAAGTGAATTTGTACATGTTAATATTGTATTTGTGTGGGTTTGGTAGTGTGGGCTGACGAACACCTGGTGTCGAAATGAAATGAATGGAGTTTTACGTCCAACTTTTCTACATTGAGCTAATGGGCCCTTTCAGATCCAGACCTGATTCTTAAATTATTTTTCCTATTTGTTTAAAATCTTTAATCGGAGATCATGGCAGTCTTTACTTTTATTATCAATTCAAAATTTCACACAAACAAAAACATTTCATTAATGGATAAAATGTTTGGAATATAATATGACTGGTTCTCAATCCGCCTACAGTTGTTGAAACAGTTCGTTATATCCAGTAAAATCCAGGTGATGATTGTGTCAAGTGAAATCATACGTTAATACGTGTTTTATCAGGGTTAACATATATTTAATATAGCACCCTGACACTCCCCTCTCACCCCACAGTTCAACCCTATTTCCCTTGTAGGTTTAACTATTCGGTGTAATATGTATCCAGTACGAAAGGGATTGGTCTTAATTTCTACAAGTCATAGGTAATATGTATGTTTGAATTGAGGTTGAGTGGGGTTCAGAGTAGACGAAGAGTGTACTGCAGAAATTGAAGAGGACATTAGGTTGGATGGTTGGTTTGTTGGTAGATGACAAGTTAACGTTCGTTTCCAGCGCATGCTGATATCGCAAACTAGGTAGTTGTTGGTAGATGACAAGTTAACGTTCACTTCCAGTGGATGCTGATATCACAGACTAGGTAGTTGTTGGTAGATGACAAGTTAATGTTCCCTTCCAGCGGATGCTGATATCACAGACTAGGTAGTTGTTGGTAGATGACAAGTTAACGTTCACTTCCAGTGGATGCTGATATCACAGACTAGGTAGTTGTTGGTAGATGACAAGTTAACGTTCGCTTCCAGCGGATGCTGATATCACAGACTATGTAGTTGTTGGTAGATGACAAGTTAACGTTCGCTTCCAGTGGATGCTGATATCACAGACTAGGTAGTTGTTAGTAGATGACAAGTTGTTGGTAGATGACAAGTAAACGTTCGCTTCCAGCTAACTGATATCGCAAACAAGGTAGTTGGTGGTAGATGACAAGTTAACGTTCGCTTCCAGCAGATGCTGATATCACAGACTAGGTAGTTGTTAGTAGATGACAAGTTAACGTTCGCTTCCAGCTAACTGATAACACAGACTAGGTAGTTGTTGGTAGATGACAAGTTAACGTTCGCTTCCAGCTAACTGATATCACAGACTAGGTGGTTGTTGGTAGATGACAAGTTAACGTTCCCTTCCAGCGGATGCTGATATCGCAAACTAGGTGGTTGTTGGTAGATGACAAGTTAACGTTCGCTTCCAGCTAACTGATATCGCAAACTAGGTAGATGTTGGTTGTCGTTGTAGTTGGTAGTTGGATGAGGGCATTAGGACATTAGGTCGATTCTTCTTGTATTTTTCATTACCGTTAGTTATCAAGATGGGGTTGAAGGAAAAATGGTGCATACAGAAGAACAGAGGAGGGATATGCCTTGGGGTGGCTAAATGGTACAATTTGTGAATTTTGCAACAAGGGGAGGGGGGATCTACATTGGAGGTGGATAATCAATAAAAATATGTAGTTACGGACAGTTAATAGTTATCATAGATTTAAAAGTTTGTTTTGATGTTACTAAACGGTCTATTGTACTGGATAATGTGGCTATTTTGATCTGTGATCTATAATCTAAACTCAGAAATAACCTGGTAATATCGAGATGGTGTGTAATTTCTAGGGGTAATTATTCTAGTAATCTCGTCAGACCGGGGGTAACGAGTTGACTTTCAGTAATAGTCCGTACCGGAACTCGTGTATTAGTTATTCTAATTTAAATGGGATTTTACGTCTGCTTCCTGGTCCTGTTTGGAATTATAGGATGTGTTTGGTATGAGGGGTTGAGAGCCGATACCGGACCGTCTCTCGAAAGCACAGGCACAGGCATCAGAATTGTTTTCTTATCATGAGGAATATTCGAACCAACGGCACCTAATCGCCTAACAGACAACAATCCAACTACCGAATGAGCTATTGGTGATTCTCGTGGACACCGTATTTATTAGGCATGGTCCATGGTGAATGATAAAATTAACTCCTGTCTACCTTCATTCAATTTGACGTGTGAATTGCAATATTTCTGCGTTTCAGTTTTTCTCTCTTTTTCACCCTGTTCAATTGTTTTGAATTGACTATATCACCATAATGTCAAGAAAATGAATATGACTAGAACACCAACCTAAATGCATATCAAATCACCTGAACACACCTGTAATTATCTCCACCAAATTCAACTAATTATAAAATCAATGGGGAAATAACAGGAAAATTTTCTTTCAACAAACTAAGTTATTAATACTTGAAAACATAGACATAACTCAGTCTCCAAACATTAATTAACTATAATTTCACCTCCCTCGACGACCCTCGTTAATTTCTGGCAAAGTTTTTTGAATTCTTCGATCTCGCTATTCGACAATTCATGATCAATCATTTATTCTATTTTACCTTTTACACACAAATAATAATATTTTATTCATTCAGTCGATTGTAGAAATAAAAGGAAATATAACTTACAAAGTTAATTAAAGATGATTAATTTATAAAAAGACGAATAAAAAAAGGCTGGATGTTTATTTTGGCCCGGGGTTATTAAATTATCGTGAATATAATATAAGTTTCTATCATTCCATCTCTTCATTAATATTATTATCATCGTCTTATACACGATATCAAAACTTTTACTTTACTGACTACTGACAACAGTAAAACTGGCTGGGGAATCCTGGAGGTTGGCAGGGTATGGGGTGGGGGATATCTCGGAGGGCCGGGCCGGGCCATAACGGAACGAATGCTTTGATATATGATTTATCATTATATAATTAGTGTGTTATAAATATATGTGGATGAATTCGTTAAAGAACAGAATAAGCAAACGGTTGTAAAGGACAAACTCGCAGCTACTATCGGGATTAAGGGGAGGGGGGAAGAAGACCTTACATTTTTAAAATCTATCATTGCACACTGCATGGCATTGCCCAGATAACTATATATTACAAGACAAAGATTGCCTTTTATGTACCCAACAAAACATAAAAATTCGTAAAAAAAAATCAACCAAAATTAGTCAGATCATTGTTTATTATCGTATAGTTTCTCTCCATGAATAATTCTAATCATTTCTAAATATAGATCTTAAACTGTCACTTTATATAATATTCACAACTTTCACAAGGTAGTGAGAAAACCATTCTAAATCTCCTAGGACCACTGTTGTTACAGAATTATTTAGACATTTTAACAATTTTGTTTTGAGGATGTTCGAAATATATCAATGTTTTAAACTGAAAGTTTCGGAAGTGCTCATTTTGAAAATTAATCAAAGTTTGGAAAAAGTTGATAAAAAAGTTGAGATGAGTTTTTAACGCCATCTTTACACGCCATCTTAACATGCACGATGGATTATAATTTGCCTGTTTCTTAGTGGAGGTTTCTCTGATGTCTTCTAGCCAGTTTTTTTTCTGATCTTCTGTTCTAAGATGTCCCTGGAGGTTGGTTGGTACATTCAGGAAAAGGTGAACTCGTGTATTTAGAATTGTCATGATAGAAAGTAAAATAGATCTATGTACTATGCAGTAAGATAACGTCATGTTATATCTACATGTTTCGATATAGACGATGATATGAGTGATTATTTCTATAACTTTTGCCACAAATATACTACATGTACATTCCTGTGATTTCTATATAAAAATATATTCTGTAACCTAATTTGCATACAACAAGTCCTGATATATCAATTTAATAGCAAACATACTTCAGTGGCGAATTTGGGAGTAATTTAATGCTCTCTTAATTATTAGACTGAGATCGACTAGTCACCCGTTATTCTGTAGCATAACGAAACGTTAATAAGAGATTGGGGTGGTTGAATTTCCTATAGACAAGCTACTAGTCACCATTCAACAGAAGGCACTGGCAGAGGATTAATCAGGGTTGGCCAGCGGTCTATCTATTAATACTATTTATTCATCGATAAATCTACATTTTTCCTTAATAAAATATAAATAAAATATATACCACACTGTCCAGTTTGAAATAAAATATATACCACACTGTCCAGTTTGAAATAAAATATATACCACACTGTCCAGTTTGAAATAAAATATATACCACACTGTCCAGTTTGAAATAAAATATATACCACACTGTCCAGTTTGAAATAAAATATATACCACACTGTCCAGTTTGAAATAAAATATATACCACACTGTCCAGTTTGAAATAAAATATTAATCACAATGTCCGATTGTATTTCAATATTTTTATATTAAAGTCAATATAATTTATGAGTAAGTTATATTCTATTTATTTATCTGTAACTCGCCGACAATATATAAAGATATATATATAAATTCCGATCTATTCAAAGCTTGTATTAAAAACCAATAAATATTAGCTTATCATCTATAATTTTAATATTATTTTCATAATCTCCATGTAGAAAGTTAGAAAGGTAGACCTATATTATAAAGAAGAGGTAATGATAAAGAAAGACAATGTTGTTATGAAGATATTGAAATGAACTAAAGTTTAATATACCTAGTATAGATAATTGTAATGAAATATAGTCCACTAATATATAAATATAATAATATTATCATAATGTAATAAACTCGCTATTTGGTTTTAATTTTAGTGTCGATTTAGATTTGTTATATTTTTATAGTCGGTTCTTGGTATTTCAATATTCAATATTATAGATTGTAAGTGTAGGATATATTTAAGTCCAAACACTTTGAATTTGAGCCCCATTATAATAATAGGTTTCAAAGCGAAAGTCACATAACGCTTAGTTTAACTGGAATTGCAGGAACCACTAACGTCTGACTATAAATTGGAATGATGTAAATCGATGCTATCAGTGTCTCTGATACACATAAAAAATTTGAGAAAATATCTTTACAATCTCTTTAATATATAATAGTTCAGTACGAGGTTTTTAGTTTCTCGACCCACACCTGACACGAACTGGCCCCCAAATTGATGTCATGAAACTACGTTAATCTAATCAAATAAAACTTGTATTTTATGTTTATAACATTTTGTTTAATGTTGAAATAATAACAGAACATGAAATAGGAGTGATTTAAATAATTTTTATAAAACCACATTTCCTTGGTCGTTTTAATTCGGAGCACGTCTCGTCAAGTTAACACAGGATTGAAATAATCATACTCAAAATTTAAAGGGATAAAAAAAAAGTTTTCTAGGTGTACCGCATTCCGTGATACAAGAATATTGGGTATTGTAGTCATGGTATAAGAAGAAGTTCGTAATATCTTGACATTGTGGAGGTGTATCGGGGACACTTATATAGTTTGCATTGTATTCTGAATTTCCATTCGATATTATGGTTCCTGATATTCGAAAACAATCACAAGGGCACTGTCGCGAAAACCATGGAGTGAAATGAGATTTGTCTTGAATAACGAGGATCCGCTGGCATTGGAGGAGTTAGAAGCTATAAGTGTTCCTGGTACACATACAAGAGCTAGAAAACTTATTTGCCGCTCTTTAAAACTTTAATTTCAATACAGAATGTCAATACCACGATATCTTAATTAAAAATACATCATTAATCTAATTAAATACAAGAACATGATAGCGACTCGTGCTCGTGGTGAAGGTTTGTTAAACTTTAGATATATTAGTTATATCATTTTGTCAACCGTTAAAAGTTTTCATTTTAGAACTAAAAGTGTATTATATATATCGTTTACTATTTTGTTACTTATTTTCGTGTAGCTTGAATTGAACATCATTACGTCTACGGTATGAGAATAGTACTAGTGGACGAGAGAGAATATACCATCCTGTAAACCCCAAATCCATGCCTACAACTGAAAGTTTGTGATACCCCTCGTAGATAATATTGCTCTAGAGATACAGATCCAAGTTACGACAAGGAACTACGACATTGTACGATTAATATATATCAGTTTCTAGTCTCTCCCTATTCTTGTTTCTAAAACTCAACTTCAGTAAACAAGATAGTTATTGAGTTGACAAAGACTTGGTTAAACTTTAAACATAGTCATTTCAACTTTTCTATTCACCATTCTGACCATTCTATTTAACTTCAATTAAAACAAACAATTTACTTTTTCTTCTTCAGATTTCATTCATTAATCAGAAAATAGTTGTTTTCACTGAAATAATTGTTATTTATTACCTATTGTTGATGTTTTGTTTATTTTTAAATCTTCAAGTTGTATTATTGATGTCCGATTCACCTAGAGTAAACATTTTTAGTATTTCATTATTGACACAAAAGCTAAACGAATAGAGACATCAGGTGATTATTTTGACAGGGTTCAAATTTCAATCAAGTTTAGAAAAATCTTCATAATGATGTCAATTTCAAAATAACACAATCAGTATTCTCCATTCGTTTAAAGTTTATTATGAAATAAACGTATTGAATATCTATCATTTATAGAAAAAAGGTAAAAGTACATCGTAAGTTTTTCATAAAGTAGCTATAGAGTAATGTCTAGTCTGAACACATTCAAGATCCAACGTCAGTTTGAATTCGAAAAGTGCAGGCTAATTTAATTATCGCTTTCCCTCATCAACCTGATCAGTTACAGAACAGAAAGACGTAAAACTCCACTTCACTTCATTTCAATGTGGATCTTAAGTTAATCAGAGTTTCTCTTATATTTATCTAATTAGTATAAAATTTAATTATCAGAGAATAATGATAGTCAGTTAACTCCACCCCCCCCCCCCCCACCCCCACACCCGACATTAAACTATTTCATCTAAATTGATCAGGGGTAAAAATTATTTCAACTCAACTCCCCTCTTTACCAATATCACATTGATATACATAGCTACATTGTTTTACTTCTCTTTCATCTTTACCGACATCAAAGAAAACCAACAAATACCGACAATAGAGAATCGTGCTCGACATAATCACGTGACAAGAAAAACAAATTGAAAGTCTATCGGTATCAATGATATTTGTACGGTTGTTTTAAAAATGTGAAATTTGTTTTCTAAAAGGAAAAACGAAACATTAGATTTATTTGTTGTTGTTTAGCTGGCGGCTTGAAATGGACAATTATCATTTCAAATCTTTTCGATTTTATCTTCGATTTTTCACAGTTTTAACACAATATTTATTTTAAGATGATCGTTTGATAAAATTTTAACAGTTTTAATAACAGAGTAACACAATGTAGAAGAAAGTTGTCCCGTGAATAATATTAAGGATACAATAGATTACAATTATTCTCTTTTCATTGTGAACTCGGACAATGTAACAATATTTTATTGAAACAAGAGAATGTTGCTGAATGTTTCCCGAATTTTCTTGATTTTAACAAATTTAATGTTGTCAGATTTTAATCTTGTTTCTGGACTGTTTAATAAGTTTAAAAAAAAACTTCACCTTTCACTGAAACACAACCCAATCAATATAATATATTGCCCTTTCAAATAATCGAGGCTTGACTTCAGATTCCAACTTGACAAGCTAACAGATTGATTGGTACAATGACAGTTTTCTGTAGTCAGAATGAGACTAAAACATACCAAACTATCGTGTCTAACTAGCTAGCAGATTGTTTGGTACAATGACAGTTTTCTGTAGTCAGAATGAGACTAGAGCATATCAAACTATCGTGTCTAACTAGCTAGTAGATTGTTTGGTATAATGATAGTTTTCTGTAGTCAGAATGAGACTAGAGCATACCAAACTATCGTGTCTAACTAGCTAGTAGATTGTTTGGTACAATGATAGTTTTCTGTAGACAGAATGAGACTAGAGCATACCAAACTATCGTGTCTAACTAGCTAGTAGATTGTTTGGTACAATGATAGTTTTCTGTAGTCAGAATGAGACTAGAGCATATCAAACTATCGTGTCTAACTAGCTAGCAGATTGTTTGGTACAATGACAGTTTTCTGTAGTCAGAATGAGACTAGAGCATATCAAACTATCGTGCCTAACTAGCTAGTAGATTGTTTGGTACAATGACAGTTTTCTGTAGTCAGAATGAGACTAAAACATACCAAACTATCGTGTCTAACTAGCTAGCAGATTGTTTGGTACAATGACAGTTTTCTGTAGTCAGAATGAGACTAGAGCATATCAAACTATCGTGTCGTACTAGCTAGCAGATTGTTTGGTATAATGACAGTTTTCTGTAGTCAGAATGAGACTAGATCATATCAAACTATCATGTCTAACTAGCAAGTAGATTGTTTGGTACAATGACAGTTTTCTGTAGTCAGAATGAGACTAGATCATATCAAACTATCATGTCTAACTAGCAAGTAGATTGTTTGGTACAATGACAGTTTTCTGTAGTCAGAATGAGACTAGAACATACCAAACTATCGTGTCTAACTAGCTAGTAGATTGTTTGGTATAATGACAGTTTTCTGTAGTCAGAATAAGACTAGAACATATCAAACTATCGTGTCTAACTAGCTAGCAGATTGCTTGGTATAATGACAGTTTTCTGTAGTCAGAATGAGACTAGAACATACCAAATTATCGTGTATAACTAGCTAGCAGATTGCTTGGTATAATGACAGTTTTCTGTAGTCAGAATGAGATAAGACCATATCAAATTATCGTGTCTAACTAGCTGGCAGATTGCTTGGTATAATGACAGTTTTCTGTAGTCAGAATGAGATTAGACTATATCAAACTATCGTGTCTAACTAGCTAGTAGATTGTTTGGTACAATGATAGTTTTCTGTAGTCAGAATGAGTCTAGAGCATACCAAACTATCATGCCTAACTAGCTAGTAGATTGTTTGGTACAATGACAGTTTTCTGTAGTCAGAATGAGACTAAAACATTCCAAACTATCGTGTCTAACTAGGTAGTAGATTGTTTGGCTGGATTCCAGCGCCATTGACCTGTAATATATAACAAATTTCCCAGCATGCTTTTATGAAATATGAAGATAAACTTTACAAAAATTCATCTGAAATTTCTTTTTTTCTAACACCCGGGAGTTTTCAGGCGAATTTCTTCTAAAAATTGATGATTTTAACACACATTTCGTCTCGTATCCTACACGCTCGTGCATTAGAACATGCTCCATTAAGTGCGGGTAAAGTTATAGTTATGTTTTTAATATTATTTTCGATATAAAGTATGTTTTAAACTTTGTAACACATGTTCAATTGATTTAACATTCTGTTTTATTTAGAATTTATATCGTAAAAATAAAACATTGTTTGGTTTGATTGAGTTGTCGTCTTGCCTTCAGTCTGATAATTGTGTATACTGATGTAAAGTTTATAGTTTGGTTCTTAAGCCATGTTAACAACACTCACATTGGCTTGACAAATTGATTGCAAACTTCCATAGTAAAACAGGATTACGGAAAAGGTGTTTTCCTAAATTTCTAAGTGGATGCTCCTTTGCTCTAGTGGTGGTAGATATCAAGTTAACACCCGTTTTCAATCAAAGCTGATATTGCAGACTAGGTAGTTGTTGATAATCGTAATAGTTGAATCTGCATCAATTGAATGAGTTAGTAATGTTGATTTGATCCTCGACTCTTTCGTTATCCAGGTTTTTTTACTTCGTGGCTCAGTTACTAACGATATGTATATTGTCAGTCAAGGATTCAGGTGCCACGGGTTCGAAACTGATGTTACTGTCATGATAATGTCAAAGTCTTTTGGTGTAAATTCTACATCATTACAACCGATTAAAATATTTATTTATATTATTAACGAGGTTAAGAAATTAAATGATAAATCTATTAAATGATAATATTTTAATTTCAACTAACAACTTTCTGGGTTGGTTAGAATTTATTTATGTTCCGTGTCATTACCTGAGAGAATAACGATTTTACCAGACTTACTTTTAACATGTGAAATTGACTAGACTTTACTCCATACAGACTGTACATATATAAACTAGATAGCTTGTCGGTAGAACACAAGCCTATATCCATACCTTCTCCATGGTCTCAAAGGTGGAAAGGGCAGGGGGTGGGGGAGGCAGGGGGTAAAATATATCGATTTTACCAGATTTACTTCTTAATTTACGTAGATCACAGACACAAGTCGCTACAGTTTACTTCAAGTCTAGAATCTTAGTAGAAATTTGAAAATTTTCAATTAAGACTCGTCGATAGTTTACAGCTAGGCAATTGGAATGTTTTGAAGGGAGGATTTTCTGTTCCTAATGGGGTCACACCATGCAGTATGCATAGAAAGGGACCTTGCCATGACAATGGCTGTTACCCTGCATGACGTTGCCCGTCTTCATTAGCCCACGTGGTGCAGAAAAGAAGGACGTAAAACTTAATTCATTTCATTTCAATCTCAACTGCTATGTGCATGAAGGGCCTCGATTTATTGTCCCATCCGAAGTACTAGACGTTCTTTCCTAGTCAGCCCCTTCGGACAGGCATCTGTTTGTTTCTCCAAAACTGAAAGGAATGTTGCTCTTTAAATAATGTCTCCGTTTTTATATTAATCTTGCTTTTTGATTAGTTTTCGCTTTCTTGATTGACATAAAATCTCAAATCATAATAATAATTCTCCAAAACTTAATGACAATTATTTCTCTGAATTCTTCTATTGTGTTCTGTTGCTGATGAAAATAAAATGTAAAATTATCATAAAAATATCTAGAAGATCTTATGATTCTTGTTTTAATGATGATAAAATTATTTTTAATCAACCATTAAGTTGTGATATAAAAAAATATTTTACAAAAACTGATTCTGGTATTCTGGTATTCTGGTGGTAATGATGCTAGGGTGATGATGGCGATTTCTCTTCAGAATATTCTTAATACAAAAAAATTAAAATTTAATATTCACACTTAATATTTATCATTCGTAAACGTGGCTGCAAATAGATGTTTGTAATGAAATGATGTTAGTCGTCCTACAGAGAATAGAGCCAACAACATCTGATCTGCTCCGATCCTATACAAACCAACCCTAGAAGTTTTACGCCCTACCAACAACTACCTAGTTTGTGATATCAGCATCCGCTGGAAGCGAACGTTAACTTGTCATCTACCAACAACTACCTAGTTTATGATATCAGCATCCGCTGGAAGCGAACGTTAACTTGTCATCTACCAACAACTACCTAGTCTGTGATATCAGCATCCACTGGAAGTTAACGTTAACTTGTCATCTACCAACAACTACCTAGTCTGTGATATCAGCACCCACTGGAAGTGAACGTTAACTTGTCATCTACCAACCAACCAACCCTTTACGTCCTACTGTTCTCAGAATGGGAAAATCGGACCGAAACACTCAGAGGCGAAAAATTCTATCCAGGTTTTAGCTGAATAAAAATAATGATTTTTAGAGATTAGTTGATAGACAACAAGTTCCTAATCATCAGAAGGTAGAGGTTAAAGTTTAAAGAGGAAGTGACCAAGTGGATGATGTGGATGATGGTTGTTTTGTTTCTGCCCTCACCCAACCAACCAACACCCCACTCAGCACCTTCCTTATAGATCAGTATTGACCAGGAATCATAAAAAACACTGTTCCAACCAGCACGTGACAGAAAGAAGGTCCGACACTGTTATTGTTTAACTGTAAGTTTTGACATATGACTGGCGATTTGGTGACTAAATTTTAACTTTCACGGTTGTAGGCAGATGACAGAGTTACGACCAATTTGGGCTCGAAGTTTACAGTTATTTTCTATGCTTTTGCGGTCATTATAAAATGATTATTTTTTTATATCAGAACTCGTTAAGCTTGTCCTCGGGCTGTTTTTTTACTTTTTTTATTTCATATTTGCGATCAAGGTGTCGATTGTCTTAGAAACTGGAAAAGTTCATAAAGGAAATCATTCTACAAATGTCCGACACGCCACCATTATTAAAGTCTCTGTTCGTCTTGACAAGCATCAGGACACAATAAATCGATTTTCGTTTGGTTTGTTGTCGTGAATCAGTTTGGATCTGCTCCATTTCAATGTCAATTTTAACACGGTGTTTATTTCCGGTAGATTGACCTCTGACCTCACGCGCTGTATCGTGTGTATTCACGCTGTGATAATGAGAAAAGTAGAATTGTTTCACGTTTAAAATGGAACTGTGTGGAATTTATTTGTTACATTCGTCAGGGGAGAAATTCTCTCGCTTCACTTCAGTTTCTAGTGTTATCAATTTGTTAAACTATTGCTCTTTTCTTACGAGTCGGAGACGCTCGCAACTAATGACCAAATTTCCCTTACTGCACACTGCATTTGGTTGTCAATCTGACAAGGGGAGAAAAGTAGGTTGTTTCATTTAATTTCTGACTGGTATTGACACCAATCAGACGAGGATCTATTTTAGTAGGCAATCAGAACCTTCCAGTGTCTAAAGTAAATTTTGTTAGTTGATGACTCCCGGGCTAAACAATAGGTAGCCTCTTAGCCGACGATTAGCCTCGATTTCAGTAATTACCGCCATTACATACAAACAAACAAACAAGACCTATTTTATAGCGCGGTTTAATATTGCGTAATGTTACATCACGATTACATCTATATCATTACGCATGCGCTTCTGTTGGTCTATTGACATTACAAAGTAATTATTTGTTAAAAGTTTATCAAATTTTCGATCACCAAGACTCTAGTTGTTATATTTATATGAAAATGGTTTATAAGAGTCTGGATGTAAGTGTATATCAAGTGTTTGTCCGGCTCCGCCCCTGGTCGACTATTTACTTTCGATGGTTTTTGTTCGACACTTTTACTCAAGTCTGATGATTTAACTTCAATTCAACTGAAAGACGTTCACCCTTTTCACTTCATTAAATTTCAACTAAATCAATGTTTGTCGGCTTCAGACCGAAATTAATTTAACTCAATTGGCCGGCAATTTAATTTATTTACAGTAATTATACAATTTAAATATATTCTGTAGAAATTTTACTCTTTACAATTTGTTTTCTTTCATTGACGAAGATGTAGGTAAAAGATGAATGAAATGTGTTGAAAAGAAAGTTTTGCATCCTAGGAACGACTAAAGCCAAGTTTCATTTGAAAATATTAGTCTACATTGACCAATTTTAGATGATATCAAAATGCTGGATATTCAGTTCTACACATTATTGGGTACGTCCACAATATTAATTCAAATAATTCCGTGATAAATTTTAAAACATATTCAAATTTAATTGAAACACATTGGAGCTTTACGCCATATCTGACAACCCTTCTATTGTTATACACTTATTATTTTCTTTTCTAATTAATTCTTCGTTTGAATTAATAAATACTGTAATTAAACTATTTCAAACAATCAATCGAACTGTGTTTTCACGTTCTGTTTTACTACTCTAATTATGTATAGATCTAGAGAGTCCACATGGCTAATATTATCTATTGTGAATATTTGTTGAAGAAGTGAGTACCTAGGTCTATAAGTTCAATATTAAACTATAATTATAAGATAGATATTTTAAATAATAACCAAAATTTAGTTTTTGAGAACGAAAGTAGTACAATGACCTTTTTTTCAATATTAGGTACTTTAAGTTTTTATTTTCATATATTTTATTTAAAACAAACTGCTTGGTTAGGATTTTTAGTTATTAGTTAACAGTAAACTATATAATTAGACGTCTAGAAATTTTAAACTACCTATTGTCCTGTCTGGTATTTTAATAGAAATTTAGTCTTGGAAACTCTTGGATTGTCTCTGTAATTAAAGTCTTAGATTATAACTGGTCGATTCCACAAGGTTTTATTAGGTCAGAAATATTTTTAAATGTGGAAATATGACGATTTCACAGGATGTTTTATAAAATATTGTTTTTATTGATATTAATTCGTTATTGAAATTGTTTTATGGGTTCATAATGTTTTCTAGTCTTTGTATCATGAATAACTATTCTTAGCACAATTCGAGTCAAAATGGTTGGTCTATATGTTATAGCTGTGTCAGAACCACAGACGTCGGACAGACAAACAGAATGCTGCAAAGTTCTAAATACTCTCTCAATAATATAGTGATTAGAACAGAACTAAATTGGACAAGAAAAAAAATATTAATCAATATATAAAATGTCACACTAAATCAAGACCCGTGTCTCGTCTTTTAACAA
This sequence comes from Lottia gigantea, assembly GCF_000327385.1. NCBI lineage: Eukaryota > Metazoa > Mollusca > Gastropoda > Lottiidae > Lottia > Lottia gigantea. The sequence continues at coordinate 200,287 of NW_008707002.1, read as the reverse complement.
TATTTTATTTCAGAATTTAGGCGATTAAAAGTTTTAAACCATGGTGTAAATATTTTGAGGTGGAAATGTTAAAAAGATAAGAATATGAAATGACGAATACAGAAAAGACTAAGAAGGATTAGAAAGTTTTAAAACTCAATCGACAATTTCTGACATTTTAAACTTGTTATTTTTCACAGGTTTTTACAGTTTTTCTCACTTTTTTCATTTCTTAAAACCTTCATCTTTTATCCAAATTGTTGTTTTTAAAAACTTTAATTCTGAACTTCACAGATTTTAGCAATATATTCAGATAGAAACGGAAATATCTTTTGTCTCGATTATACCAGTCTAAGGTCACACTACAAACAGTAATAGGTTCAGAGCCTTCAATTAACATCCGATTGTTAAAGAATTATTTATGATTTTACCTCAGACTAAAAAAACAAAACAAATCTTATCTGTGACGTCAAAACAAAATTACACGTCATCATCAGAGTATTGATGTCACGACAAATACACGTCATCCACATAGCTATGACGTCACAAGTGTAACAGAAGATTTTCCCGCCATTAATAACAGTTTGATGTAGGCCTACTTCTAAAAGCAAGAAATTTTCGACCTACATTTCCTGTACAGACTTCTAGACTAAAATACTCGTGGATTATATTTTCATTCTCAACTGTCAACTTTTATTAACTTTTCTTCATTTCAACTTCAATTACTTCTGATTTTTCATTATTCCCGCGTCTAATTCAGTTTCTCTCAATTTCTCTCTTGTTTTGTTACAAATAATCTGATTGGTCAGTTGACCAGGGTTGTATTTTTTAGTAATTTTGAGAATAATTTCAGTCGTCACGAGACAATGTCCGGTAGATCACGTGCTGCCATGACAACAAGTATTCTATCTAAATATGGTTATAGTCTGTAGAATGGAATTATAATAACATCACGTGACCTATTGTCCCGATTCCAATATCAAGTCAATGCCCGGGGGTCAATCTCTCAATATTTCGCCTTTTAATTTTAAAATCTGTGATTAAAAGCGGAAATATCTGTATTGTGTTTTGATAAGCTGAACTGAAGAACTCGACACAATGTCAAAGTCCAAAACACAAAAACTTTCTTCTGACATGTTAGAAACAGGGCATTGTGATTCACATATAGAATTTCTTAAAACATTGGTAATGTGGGCCAGAAATAATATTGAACTATTTTTATATCTGAGATATAAGTGTCGAGCGCCAAATAAATTCTGGTAAGAGTTTGGAATTAATTCTGAAATCACGAGGACAATATCTTGTCAAAAAACCCAGTAATTACAACAAGACAAATATCAAATACACAGAAAGAAATTTCATCATTTCAACCACATGTTCAAATTCAAATTTCGATGACATTTAAAATTTAAAAATATCAACTTTTCTGTCTTTATGTTGAATGATACAAACCCAGGTCGAAACTTGGCGAGTTTTATTTCAAAGAACGCCGAGTTTTTACACCGCTTGACATTTCAATGAAACAAACCGAGATTTAAATTCTAGAGAATTTGTAAATATGAAAATTATCAAAAGTTAAAATATCATTCGTCTTTGAAGTTTTCTTTTCTCAAATGTTTTTGTGATTGTGAAAATTTAAATCATAAGATTATTTGCAGGAAATCTGTTTTAGTTTTAGCGTGATGAACAACAATCCTGGGTGTGGGGGGTTATATTGTTGTCAGTGGACAGCTGGTTTTGACATTTATAGTTAACTTACTTAAGATCCAAGATTTTTGTCAGTTTATGGATTCTGATTTATTGATTGTGATTTGGTATGGTTTCTCTTGTGACAGTGGTCGGCTGACTGGCGAGGTGTTACCAGCTTCAGGATGTTATTGAATAGTGAATTCAATATTAGCTTTTAGAAACCAAGTTGATGTGGTTTTGTGTTTTGAAATCAGGGAAACTAGTGAACATTCTTTGTGTAAGTGTAATCCAAAGATTGGCTAAGGCTGCATGCCCGTGCCTGTGCTTTCGTAACATTACTTACCCGCAATGTTACAACCTAAAATTCCAAAGACAGGTGATGTCTGGTGTTTCTTAATAACAGATATTGTTAAGCAAAGAGTGACATTAACTTTTCTACTTGTGATTGGTTAACAAAGACAGCACCATTGTGATAGGTTAACAAAGACAGCACCATTGTGAAAGGTTAACAAAGACAGCACCATTGTGATAGACTATCAAAGACAGCAGGTTAACAAAGAGAGCACCATTGTGATAGGCTAACAAAGACATCACCATTGTGATAGGTTAACAAAGACAGCAACAGCGCCATTGTGATAGGTTAACAAAGACAGCAACAGCACCACTGTGAAAGGTTAACAAAGACAACAACAGCACCATTGTGAAAGGTTAACAAAGACAGCACAATTGTGATAGGCTAACAAAGACAGCAACAGCACTATTGTGATAGGTTAACAACGATAGCAACAGCAACAGTTCTTTCTCAATTTCCAACTGTTGAGGGATCTTAAACGAGCACAGCCTGCAAAACATACTACCTGTACCTACCCATCGAGTAGGCACTAATCCAGCCAGACCTTCCGACCTTCCGACCATCCGACCATCCGACCTGTATCACTGACAGGAAAGTCAGAAGGTAATAAAGTAAATTGGTTTGAATACCAGACAATACCTAGACGATTATTTCACCAATCTACCAGTTTTAAACAAGATTATCTGGAATTAGGAGATTTTGATAAAATCAGTAAAATCCTAGATGAATAGTTGTTTAATATCAGAGAAAGCGAAGTGTTTCGATTTCAAACTATTTAGAAGAATGATAAATGAAATTAAGTGAAATGATAAAAGTTGAATCGAGTCCACTTAAGACACTAATTTTCTTCAACAGTCAAAAGTGTTTTTAATCAGCGACGCTTTTAGAGAATAAAACTTTTATTTTCCACCCAAATTGTGGGTAATTGAGAGGTTAATTGTTTGTGAAGATCCACTTGTAGACAGAATACCAAGACTAGTACATGACGTCACTGGCGTCCAGTAGAAAAAAGGAAAATAAGAATGATATTGATGATAGTGGAAGAAAGATGACACATGCCGAAAGCATCGGCTGAGGATTTAAGAATCTTGTTTGTCTAGAAGTCGTGAAGTTGGTTACAGCCTAAATACGCCTTTTTGAACAACATTATCAATTATATAATACCCATATTATAATTTATTTATCGACCACAAAATATTTTCTTAAAACGTTGTTGATATAGACCTTGTTTTAACTAGATTTTCACCCAAAAACAAACCCCTTCTTATTTTGGAGAGTTTCACAAAATTTCTACTTATCATTAAGTCTATACAATGTATAACACTGTATCAAATATAAGTATTTATACATTATTTATATGATTCATTAAATTTTATTGACTAAAAAAAGATGTTTCTTTCCTGCATTACCTGATTATAATTTATAATAACTCAAGAACCTTCTCTAATGTTGTATAGCCTCCAAGACTTCTACTTCTTATAGAGTCTATACAATGTATAACACTGTATCAAATATAAGTATTCATATAATTTATTTATTGAGCAGAAAAACAGTTATTAAGTAGTACTACAGTATTATTTACATACAATTTACCACCGTGAAGGTACACAGACGACAACTCGAGTTGAGTAGGGAGGAGGGGGTTGATTAGAATTGATAGGAATAAATAATATAAGTATTTTGTAAACTTTTACAAGTTGAATCAAATTAATATAAAATATTCACCAGCACGAGATATTGTTTAATTCAGATGTTGAATATCAATTTTTTTTACCCTAGAAATTTCGAGCAAACAATGAGATATTCTGATTCACCGATTTAAAATTTCATTATTTGTTCACCCTTAAATTTTAGTGCATTTTTTAAAAGTGAAAATGCATTTGTTATTAACTTAGAATTAATTGAATTTTATCTGAAGCTGTATATTTGATGATTGTATGAAGATACTTGAAATATCAACTGAACTGAAGAACCATTTTGTTCGTCCTTTCATTTTTAACAGAATCTGCATAATCATTTGATCATAGAAAAAAAGGGAAACTTTGATGACGTATAACAACTGTCAATTTAGGGCGTTAAGTTGCAGGTTACCCCTAGTTACGCTTATATTGCCGAAACATGGCATTAAAACATACCAAGTACTAACGATCCGAACCGACAAACGAAACCCAAAACCCAAAACAACATAATTATTAACAATACCAGTACATTGGTAGAAGATAATGAACTTTTCATATGAGGAAATCTATCAATTTATTATATATATATCATTGTTCAATCAGAAAGAAAATTAAGACGCAAACCTCCATGCTATTTCACCTACCTCTAACTGAATAAAAACTCTTTCTACCCCCGAGATTTAAAACTGTTGTAATATTGACGAACCAGTGTAATTTGTGATACAATGTTGACAAAATCTATTTTATTTATTTTTCCTTTCTCCCAACTTCTTCTTCATCATCATCATCATCATCATCATCATCATCATCATTATTATCGAGAAATAAAAACTTTTATAAACTACAAGACTTGTGTTTTATTCTGGTATTTAAGAATGTAGGTATATATTATACAATAAAACCTATTTTTCATAGAGATGACAGTTTGAACACAAATTAAAAAGGAAACCTTCAAATTTGAGAAAACCATGAAATGAAATGAACTTGCTCGTTACATATTTTTTTTTTCTTTTGGTCCTAATTGCACTAATGAAACGAAAAGAAGTTTTACATCTTAGTTTCATGTAAGACGACCGATGAAGCAACGATTAGATTTAAATTTGAAGAGAACAAAATTAAAAAAAATAACAGTTTAAAATTGAAAATGGTAAAAGTAATGTGTTTTTAAATTTTCAAAGTGAAGAGAAAGTTTAAGTCAACAGAAAAACACCCAACAAAACTACTCTCACAATTTTACATTTAAATTGTTAGTTTTTATCATTTTTATCTCTCTTGAAGGTTGGGTAGAAAGTTTATATATAATTACTAGAATACTGTCAGTCTGTTTATGGTGTTTTAATTTCACCGAGTCAACAATAATTTGTTAGATTTTATTAGATATATATCAACTGTAAAACTTGTATGAAGAAATCTGCCAGGGGAATGCCTAAAATTGGACACTTACTGAAAGGCCAAGCTGTACAGTGATATTTTGAGGCTTCAGAATAAATAAAGTGAAGCTGAGTTAATCATTCCAATCGCAATGTGGCCAGAGACTAGTATTCGGTCGGATTTTTAAACAGAATATTGAAAATTGATATTTACATAAAACATTTGAAATTTCAATAAACAAACAAGTTGCGAGGGTTGTCAATAAATTTACATAAATTTGCATATCATTAAACCGATATTTTCAGTTAGTTTTTGATAATGATGATATGTAAGAGGGTAAGATTGTTGATCTCCGTACTGAAGGGACACAAGAATTGACACTGGTTGAAAAATAGTTTTAATCTTTCTGATTTCTGATTAAATATTGATACGATTTCTACCTGGAGCTCTCATCCTATCACGTGTTTCAGAAACACAATCCTCATCAGGACAGCTAGAAGGGGATTAAAGGTGCTATTTAAAAAATATTTCTCGCTATTTCAGATCAGAGTGAAACCTAAATAACCAAATATGGTAGTTTTATAATTCATTCTGAGATTTTAGGATGTAAAATTATATTTTTATTGACATAAAACTTTAGATCGTCGAGTTTGAATTTTGTTTTTCAAGTTTTTTTGAAAGCAGGTTAAGATGTGATTAACATTTAAAATTTCTGAAAATAAAACTCCCGAATCAACAAAACTTTGTCCGTTTTCTCCTCGACAAATACTAGAGTAGGGTTAAAATTTCACAGCGAGGTGTAAAGTTGGAGCATTCATTCAGTTTTCAAGACTAAAAGTTGATATTCGAGGCTTCAAGTGACCACTTCAGACGGTTTGAGGTAAAAATATCAACCCGTTTTTAGACGAAATTGTCGAGACATGCGGTTGGTCTAAAATTTCGATGTCCATTTATGAATTCATTTTTGCTGAAACGACACCTTATCATTTTGTAGCATAGAGAAACTGTTTGTTAACAATCTAATTCGGTCTACAATAATAAGTTTCTATCATGTCTGTTCACAATCGATTGGTGTTTTAATCAATATATTTTATATATAAGTTTTAACACCCTGTTTGAAATAATCTGAAAAGATATCCACTTATTTATATTCATATAGTAGCTATGTTTTACCAAATTAAAGACGAATAAAGAATACACATATCAAATATATTTGAGAGATAAAGCCAAAAACATTCAAATGAAAATTAAAATGCTATTACAATTTTAAAGTTTAGAAAAAACACGTGTACAGTTTAGGTAATTCTCTAATATAGTCTAAATCTCGTGTCGTTCAAACTGATAACTTCCACAACTAGGATGATATACAAGATAAAAGTAAAAAATAAATTTGCTTGTTTCCCTGTCACTGCGTTTCGGTAATAATCCAGTTTGACATCTTATCTCCTACCAAGAATCTGGCTAATGACACTTTCTCACTTCCGGGGGTTCTCACTTGTCAATCATTATATTTACATATCATTTACATAAAATTTGCATACAATTTACATATTGATATTGAGATGTTGACAAATTGCAATTTATGTGTTTCCAAAAACCAATATATTTTTAGTTATTGCTTGTAAATAAGAATATAAAATTTGGTTGGATGCTGATTACTCTGATTGTTCTGAAAGCTTCACCTCGTGATATCCTATCAAATGTAAATTGTAGAAACGTTGTTTACAATAAAGCATTCTGTGTTTGCCACCAGTGAAAGCTTTGTTCTTGTAATTACGAGTAATATATCTGTTCATCGAGCCTTATTTAGAATCGGTTTTTGTGTAAACGATATTGAGGAACATTCGCCTGTTCGGAGAGTTTGTTGACTTGTTCATATACCTACAGTCCTATATAGGAAAGTAATTCTCCATTTCAAGACTAGCTGTTCACGAGGATTGTGTATCTGAACAACTGGAGATCAACTCTAGTCAATTAACTCACATTAAGTCCTATATTGGAAAGTTAACATCCATTCAAGCCTAGCTGTCCTGATGAGGATTGTGTATCTGCAACACTTGTTGGTAGCATGTGATGAGATCAAATATACAAATACATTTCACTGAGAATAACAAAAGCAGAGGAACTTATAAGCAGATCGTGTTAAATATCGCGTGCATTACATGACAAATGACAACACCGACCGTGCATTTCAATCCATCACCCAGTTAATAATATTTAATCAAATTCTCTGATTACAGTGGTTGAGTTTAGAGTCAAGTTGAAGATGAGATAGGGGCTGTATTGAACCCTGATATTGTCCCCTTGACTTGTGGTCCTCTGTCATTGATATTTCTATACCCAGGGTCACTACTACCTTTCTCCCTGGGTCATCGTTATTTTACTCCTGTTGACCCTAATCAGTGGATACGAGTGTAATCCCCAGGGTCTAGGGTTTCGCTGGGAGACAAAGGTGCAATTTTCAGTCGTTTTGTTTTCCTGTGAAGTTTACAAATAAATCAATTTTTTTAATTTCGTTTGAAAGAGTCTTCTTTCTGAAATGGTTTGCATCTACATTGACTTATAGTTACCGTAAAACAGATAGGGTAGGTTTGAGAACAGTAGATATAAAGCTTTGACAACTGGCACCAGAAAAAAAACAGAAAGAAACAAACACTTCCAATAAATATTGTCCACAGAACTCATCACAGTTCATTCTATTGTTTTACTGTAATCTGATACAGAATAGTAGGATTAGAAAATAAAATTAGAGTTTTACGCCCACTGTTCTGTGCCATATTGAACTGATGAAGTCGGACACAGAAAAATAAATTCCTGAAAATGACAGATTGGACTAAAAGATAATGAGGGCGGCAAGCCTGGAATTCTCTTTGATCTTCTGGGACTAATTAGATATTAATTAATAAATAATATGATAATTATATTGATGTTAAATAGTAAATACTATAATTATAATTTTTATAATCGACTCCAGCACGGGAGATACAAAGGCTTAACATTGTGTATTTTTGTATTTTGCTTGTTGATTTTTTAGAACCAATTCAATAATTCAGAGGTTAATTTTACTTGATCTATTAATCATCTTACAAACCTGTTTCATTTTACAAGCAACTAAAATAAAATGACGAAGAAAATAATAAACATCTTCATTTTCCCTTAAATATATGATAGATCAATGATTATTAAACTTTCAAGATTTTAGAAATAGTCAGGTAATAGATGATTGAAAATATCAATCTAATATATCTCCACAATTTTAAATATTTTAACGATTGTTCCAACTTGTAACTTATTTAATATAATCAGTAGTTAATTAATACATAAATACATCCTATACAATGCTTCTTCTATTCCAACCTTATTAAACTCCTAAAAGATGATATAACCCAGTAATTCAAGATCAATTGATCCTCGATAACTAACGACAATAATGCTTCTGTCCTGACAAATTTCCTCATTGCACACTGCATGACATTGTCCGTCATTGTCCGCTTATAAGATGCAGAAAGGAAGAACGTAAAACTTCATTCATTAAATTGTTTTTTACCTCTCAATGAATCATCTGATTTGATTTTATTCTTTACGATCTGTGAGAAAATTCCAACTAATCTTATTGACCAAAATCAAACTTTTCTCTCAAATATTCTAAAAATGTTGATAAAGAAAATATAAAATCGGTAAAAACTGAGAGAAAGAAATACCTTAGATAGAAATTAACCCATGAAAATATCTTAATTCTTACTCAGATATCCCTATCCCACAGAAAACAGCCAAAAATCACAAAATTAAAACAGACAATTTAGTGAAGAAAATAAAGAAATATTGGTTTTGACAGAGAAAATAGGGAGAAAAAATATAAGAGTTTAAGATGACGAGGAAAAGACGACGGAAAATGTAAAGTTTAGATCGACGATTGTTTCAACAACGTTTATTGTTAGTTAGAATTCTAATATTTGTCTAAACCCGAGGGGTGTGGCCAGCTGTCATAATGGACATCATTAAAATCCACCGAGTACTTTACCCTCCCCTGATGAAGTTTCTACTAATAGTTTAAACTTTAACTTTCACCTAAACTTTAGTTCTAAACAAACAATTTCACTTAAACACAAATTCCGTCTTGTATGTTTAATTTTCACCTTGAAAATGATTTGAGTAGTTGTCTGGGGTAAGGTTTTGAACGATTGGGGCGCCTCATAGATTGTCACCCCACGGGTTTGGTGTTTAAAAAAATCAATTTTTTGTCCTGGAGTACATAAAAATGTTATTTCGGAAAAGAAATCAGCTTCTCTCTGGTGTTTGTGTCAAAATAAAAACAACTTTCTCTCTCCCAACTTTTACAGCTTTAAACTTCAGTCTGCTGGAAATTTTGTCCTCACCGTAGAAGATTTGGGTTGATTTGCCTTAAACTTAAAACAAGATTCCATATAAAATCGTAGCAATGATCGGATTGTAAACCTGTCACCAAAAACTGTCAAAATTGCAAGAAACTTTTCTATCAATGTGCCTGACTGTATTCTACAATTTCCTCAGTATTACTTGTAAGTTCTGTTGATTTTTTGTTGTTTGCTGATAGTTCACTAGATGTTGCAAGACTTTTGGAATTGTTTCTATTCTAAGCGAGGACACATAACTAAGTAGAAAGTGCTTGCTCTTTTCACAGTTAGTATCAGACTTCGCCAACTGTAGATAACTTACTTATTTTATCATTCATTCTACGTTTCTATGGTGAATGATCCAGAATGGTCATAGAACTTGTGTCTTCCTCGTCGATGTTGTTTGAGGAATCTGGAATCTGATTTGGTGAAGTCGATTTTATTTTTTTTGGTAGGAACAAGAAACAACTGGCCTAACTTTGAGTATGTTCGTCCATAATGTCTTTGCATTGCAGCAGAACATACGGTCATGACAACCTAGTTCCAGAACAGGTGTACCAGAAACACAGGTTGTTCGGCACCAGGGGAGTCGACAGGTGGTGTTGGCGTCACGGAGTTACAGGTGGGGTTGGTACCATGGGCTCTGGAATGTGAACATCTAAAGAAGACCCGGTTAGAAACCCTGGGTTTGACCGGAGAACAATATTAGTTTATCAGGAAATGATTTGGTCAATAAAACTAAAGATCAACTCGAGGAATTGGAACTGATTTAATGATTTTCTACCAAGTTTCTAACCCCAGAGGTCAACGATATCTCTCTGTTGATTTTATTGAATTGAGACTACTATTAAAACTGGTCTAAGGAACTAGTGTAGGACTGGTGACTGTTTAACACAAGAAATGTCTTGACACAAACCTAACTCCGTAATCCATAGACTGACAATTACCGTAATAGATCAGTATTAGAAAACTAAGGTTTACCTCAAAACAACTACTGCTCTGTTCCAAGTACAAAACTGTTGATATTAACCGATAGAAATATACATATTCCTAAATATAGAATCCATCAACTAGTAGATAATTCTTATACAAAATGACCTGAACACCATTATTTTAGATCTATCGCTCTGTTCTAGGTAAAAACTGTTAACCGATAGAAATATACACATCTTACATGATAATTATTCATCCATTGTTCTGGTCCGAGGAGGAAATTATTATATAAAATTATACATTTCTTATAATCATGATAATATAAACAACTTAATTCTGGATTTATTATAGAAATTCAACTGAAATAAAACAATTTCAACTTGTAAGATGGCTGTCAAATCACGTGGGTCAACTATAATTGTGCACTTTGAAAAACAAAAAATCTGAAAATGTAAAATTTATCAAAAAGTAGCAATTCGACCAAATCTCTCCAGAGTACATCATTATCATTGTCTGTTAATTCACATCAAAAACGGGCTCATTATCGATTTTATTAATTATTCAAATTTATTTTATTGTTAAAAATCATAATTCTGTTTTTTTATAAAAAATGAGTTTTTGCTCGTCAAGATGTGAGTAATTGTTTTTTTTTTTGTTGATTTCGTGTAAAAAGTTGACTCTATTCAACTCCCTGATAAACAAAAGACTGGAAGGTTTTGTTTGGGAAATGAAAGGTTGACCTTCAAGTTGTAATTTGACATCAGTTTCTTTTCTTTCCTTCGAGTAAATCATTTCCATGTCAAAACTAAATTGGGGATATTATTTCAACTTATAACCAAAATATCACTATTTTACTCTTCACTAACAATACTATAATATTGTCATTTCAACTTTTGAAATTTTTTGACAATGGCTAGGAATTGATTTAATTGTAAAAAAAAAACGATTATAATTCAGTGTCCATATTCATAAAAACTTTAAAATATTTAAGTTTTATCTTTATCTAATTGGACAATCATTAATTTGATTTTAAATTTAGTTTTATCAATCGAAGATATTAATGTATTTTTTTTAAAATCTGAATTATATCCAAGTTAAGTTTTAGAAAGATTGGGCTATAAACAACACAATAATTCAGTTTCTATTCAAATCTCAATTAACATCTTAAATATCAAAGGACATAATGAGATTATTTTAGAAATTTTCAAAGATAAATAAGAGACCTTGAACAGAATGCATGAGTTTTTAGTCTGAAAACTGAATTTTTATCTCAATTTTTCTGTTAAGTTTGTCTCCAAATTAATTTCAAAATTTAAACTCCAAAAACATCCAACGTCTTATTAATTATAAAACTAGGTTTAATTAAAACTGATTAATTACTAAATTTAACAAATTTATAATCAAAGATCAAAAAATTCTAAAAACTGAAAAATGTCATAATTTATGTAAATTTATAAAAGGAATTTAAAATAACCATTAATATAAACTATCAAATGAAAAGAAAAGTTGAAAATTAAAATCCAGAATTAGACGAAGTTTGAGTTAAACAAAGACGGAGGTTTATTAATTTCAAACTGCTTTTTTCTTTTGATAAACTTGTCTGTGATATCATTAAAACTCTAGAGGGAGTGATAAAACCAAATGGGCGAGTAGAAAAATACCATTTATTTCGAGTCAGAGAAAGGTTTAGAGATTGTGTGTGACGGGAAGGACGAGACCCCGGGGCAGGTGGAGAGGATTAACTAGTATTACCCCCGGGATTAACAGTCAGTCAGATGAACTTGTTAATTATTGGCCTATATCACATCGTATTCTCTACTTGTTAACTGGTAATTTGTTCGAGTGAGAGTCAAGTGATACAGCGCACAATGGGTTCGAATCCGTTCGACAGAATTGTAAATTGGTTATAATCTAATAATTCAAATTTTCTTGATGTTACTTGAGAAAAGTTCGATGACAGTTGAGTCAATCAAGCATGGCATTTTTGGATTGGATTATGACCAAAGTTGGATAAATAAAAAATATCTCTCATGTGTTTCTAGCCAAGATTGGAAGTAAATGCTCTTATTATATAGTCCAATTCACACAGAACGCTAATCAATTGAATAATCGATAAATAGTATTGATATTGAGCTTGATGACATTTGTATCATTTTTGAAACACGTGCACATTGAAACTCGTTCTAGATGGTTTTTACAAAATAATCAGATTAGAAATTACCTCACTACAATCTTATCAGGATAAACAAACCCTGCTCCACAGTCTACAACCCATTAGAGTAGGATTTATACTTGTACCTCAGCACTCTGCTCTACAAATGACTACAGCCCATTGAAGTCAAACACATAAGTTCTACAACTGACTACTGTCCATTGGAGTCAAACACATTAGCTCTACAACTGACTACAGCCCATTGGTACATTAGCTCTACAACTGACTACAGCCCATTGGAGTCAAACACATTAGCTCTACAACTGACTACAGCCCATTGGAGTCAAACACATTAGCTCTACAACTGACTACAGCCCATTGGTTCATTAGCTCTACAACTGACTACAGCCCATTGGTACATTAGCTCTACAAACTGACTACAGCCCATTGGAGTCAAACACATTAGCTCTACAACTGACTACAGCCCATTGATACATTAGCTATACAACTAGCCCATTGGTACATTAGCTATACAACTGACTACAGCCCATTGAAGTCAAACACATTAGCTCTACAACTGACTACAGCCCATTGGAGTCAAACACATTAGCTCTACAACTGACTACAGCCCATTGGAGTTAAACACATAAGTTCTACAACTGACTACAGCCCATTGGAGTCAAACACATTACCTCTACAACTGACTCCAGCCCATTGGAGTCAAATACATTAGCTCTACAACTGACTCCAGCCCATTGGAGTCAAACACATTAGCTCTACAACTGACTCCAGCCCATTGGAGTCAAACATATTAGCTCTACAACTAACTACAGCCCATTGGAGTCAAACACATTAGCTCTACAACTGACTACAGCCCATTGGAGTCAAACACATTAGCTCTACAACTGACTCCAGCCCATTGGAGTCAAACACATTAGCTCTACAACTGACTACAGCCCATTGAAAATGAAATGAAATGAATGCAGTTTTACGTCCTACTTTTCTGTACAGCCCATTGGAGTTAGCTCTACAACTTATTGCAATAAAGAGTACCATGCAACAAAAAGCAGAGCAATCTAGCTATTTGACTACCTACCGCCATTAAATACAAGCAAATACATGGATTACTAAAAACACAAGTCTTGCTATGCTTTCTGAAGACTAGTGATGATGGTACCACGATACCTCAGTCTGAAACTGACTATAGACTTTAGTGCCAACGTCTCTGAATTACCAGCACGATTCCACTAAATTCTTATTTTAGCAACAATGAAAGAAAACCGCGTGAAGATGAAAGTTTGAGAGATAAAATTAAAACAAGCGAAAAAAAAATAAAAAGATAATTTTCAATAACTTTATCAAGTTAGTTAGTTTTACTAGTTGTCTATTGGTTGTAGTTTCCAGACCTCGCCCACTTTTAATATCAATATGTGATGGTCTCTCGGCCAAATTATTAACATCAGCCTGTTTCAGTGTAAATATTCTATTTTATTTGTTTCCAATCCTATCACCAGCGTCATGTCAGTAGGTTTTTAACCTCAGTTTTTAACTTATTTTACATCAAAACACGTTAACATTGTCTGTACTACTACAGCGTGTCGACTAGGCCTGTTGAAGTGTACTAGTATAGCGAGTCTGCTTCGCCGAAAGCACGATCCATGGAAGTAAAAAACTTTGAAGAGGTCAGTCTTCTATTTAGTGAAAGAACGGATTAATTCCAAAAACACTGGCAGAGGTGGTAAAGAAGAAATCATTTATTTTATTAATTTAACAATTTGTGAGCTGTCAATTGGAAACTGAGGGCACAAGGACATTTTTAATATTTTGTGGAATTGTGCAGCTTGATGAGTCAGTAATTGTTCTAAAGCACCAGTCAAACATTCGAATTATGATAATCTTGTGAAAAGGGTGAAAGTTGAACTGCATAGAGTTTGTGAAAGAACAAGAACTGATAACTATATCGACTCTGAAAAGCACTGGTCAGGATTCGAACCCTACTGCACCTAATTGTGTAGCATACGATAATCTAACTTGCTATCTTCTGTCCTGTGTTTGTCGTGGTATGTACAGGTATAATCAAGACTAAAGTATATCAGTTATAAAAACAGTCCATATCGCTATAACTAGAACAGTTTTAAAAGGATATTGTAGGATATTGTGTATCGAGGTTCGAGTATGTGTGGTCTAGAGTTTAACTCACGTGTATAATAAATCAGTCGCTACCCCCTAGTGCGCCGGGTTCGAATCACATACTCGTATCACAGGTTATGTAATTGTTTGTAATTCTGTATCTTAACGCTGACTTTTGACATTGTATTTGTAGCATTATTGCTGAATGTTTTAACGTGAATTTTGGCAACCTGAGAATCGAATTAGGATAAAAACTTATACGTGGATATAATCTCAACTAATTCACGACTTAATTAGGACAACATATTTCAGAGATCGCCTTATAAAGTTTTTAAAAATTGGAATTGTGAACTAATTTTTGTGACAGTTATCGAATTAGTGATAAGTGAAAATTATTAAATCATATCACGAAAGCAGTGGTGGAGGTTTAAGTGAATATTATTCAGTGAACAGTAAGAGTTGCAAGGACTGTGAAGATGTTATCAATGTTATAAAGACAGTGAACGAACGATCGAAGGAACGGACAAGGTAAAGATCTGTTATCAAGACGAGTTGAACTCTTCAATACGACAACAACTCATACAATACAATAATAATATTAACCCTCAACACGCCGCCGTTCATTTCAACTGTCAAAACGACTACTCAAACAATAATAGGGAGGTCCTTTCTTCTCGTCCAATCAAACACCGCCGTCAGAATCCAGTTATTATAATCACACGTCACTATATTCAATATCATAATTTAGACATGCGCAGTGATATAGTAATGTATATCATTGCGATATTATAAGTGTTACGTTTTAAAATGTTATTGATGTCGTACGAACGAGTGTAATACAACAGTGAATCAGAATGTCACGCCGAAAGCAACAACGTCCCCGACATTTTGATACGGAAATCGTAGACGGACCGAGTTTAAATAATGAGGATATTAAAAACGGTAAGTTGTAATAGTGTGATATGGAATATTAATATATATATATAATTGTGGTAGTGGTATTATCTAATGATAAAAGGATTCTAATTATCACGTGCTATTTGGAATGTTATTTCGTGTCGAAAGGAACTAAAGTCTACTTCATTTCTTATTTTCAACCAATTCCATTTCAAACTTTTGTGTGTTTCCACTTTTTTTCAAAATTTCATTGACGGCAAGCTCGTGCGTTCGTTCTAATCGTCTGCAAGTTTGATTTGAATGTCGTCTGCCTGTAATCTGACGTCACCGACTTAAAGTTTAGGATTTTAACTGTTCAACATTCTGACTTTATTTGGAAACGATTCTGGAAATTAAAATCGTTTCCATTCTGTCAATTTTTATTTTGGATTTTAAATTTTTCTGTTCAAAATTGATGGGTTGTTATAGCACGTGAGTGTTCCCTATTTCCCGCGGTTTTTTGCCTTCAACTTTCTTCCAGTATCATTCCTAAAAGTTTAGAATTTCCCTGTAAGAAAATTATACTTTATAATTTTAAATGACAGAATTTCCAATCGTCAATGTCAGATTTCAGTGAAGAATTTTTTCTCGGGTCTTGCCACCCACTAAGCACGCGAGTCGCTCGTGAGAAGGTTTATTGTATAGCGCTATTTAATGCCCTCTCGAGGCTCGCGATAATTCGAACTACTCTTCAAAAACTTTCCTTTTTAACAAATTACTTTGAAAACAAACTGTTCAATTGACGTTTAGTTATTCAGTAAATACAATCAAACCGAGTTACTTCACATTAGAATTGAAAATTATATCATCTTTAAAATCATTCAGACGACAGATGGCTGAAAACTTTCTTTAATATTCTGTTTATTTGTCAGGTTTCAACTGCAGAATACTTCAAATCTTGTCATTCAGCCATACATTCGTCATTTCGTTTTCTAAAACTTGAAGATTTTTCTATTATAGTTTGTATAATCGAAGCAATAATAATCCTAAATTAATTCAGATCATTGAAATATTATGATAACTTTGATATGATTATACAATTTATAAAACTTAAAAACGACACTTCAATCCTAAACGTTATTATATCGTTTTTACTGTCGTTTTACGCTCTTTTGTCCAATTCTTTTTTCAAGTGTTTGTTAACTTTCTGTAATCAGCGGTTTCGTTTCTTGCCGTTCGAGTTTTTAATATTTAGATGTCTCATTTGAGGTTTTTGGTGAATCTGAAATCTTCTAATCGAATTCAAATCAATATTATTGATGTTCGATCCGTTTAGATTGATGGTGTTATTTGTATCACAAGTGATTGATTTTAGTTAATTGATCTTGTTTTGTAAAAGTTTTGAATCTTGCACATTTTGTTATTTTACTCAGTTTAAACCCAGACGTTTAAAACGAGTTAGATATTCGAGTGTTTCTGAAGACGAGAGTCAAATTCTGTTTTATGATACAAACGGTAAAGAAAGGGGTGTTTTGGGGGTCTACTGTGACCCCGGGGATTATAAGGGGTCCAATTTAAAGCCGTTAAAATTAGACATGAATCACGCAATGAAGAGTTGTAATGAATAGAGGTTTTTAAGGGACATGAAATATGAGAGTTAATATTGTAAAACTTTTCTATAAACCTATATCATATATCATATAATCAACCATCAATTTATACTTCACTATTTACAATTATATATACGAAATTTTACCATTTTTTGAGAAAATTAGGAGCCAGTTGTTGAGAAATTGACCCCCGAGAACAACTTGAATAAATTCTATTGTTTGTTTGTGGGTAAGAATGACTAATGCTCTGTATCGTGAAGACATTTTGAAGTGCAGAAAATGGATTTTACACCTAACTCATTTACTTTTAATAAGTTTTGTAGGTGGATAACAATACAAGTACGATGATGTAAAAGTATCAGTTTTTAAACCTGATAAATTCATTTGTTAAAGTTCTATGAAGTGAAATCTAAGAAAGACTTGGCTATTCTACTATCTTCAAGACGTTATGATATAAGAAGCGTTATGATTTAATTCTTACACTGTTAAGTTATAATTAAGAAAGATTTCATTATTTCATGTATTTTATATGATGGATTGAATATTATTTTTGTATGTTTTGTGCATTATTTATATCCTATTTTACTCTATTTAAAACAACATAAGATTCAAACGATTTTAATATGATGAAATAAGATTTCAGATATTAAGTGTGAAAGATCTGGGTTAGATTCTGTCAAATAAAAAGTTTAAAAGTTTTACTAAAATGATATCAATGAAATAAAACAATAGAAATTCTATTAGATTGTAATCTAGATTTTAAAAAACGAGATTACACGGATTAGGAGGTTAAAAGAGGATTATTAAAAATTACACCCTTCTTTTGTGGCGTTCACACTTTTGAACAATATTTAATTGTTTTTTGTGCTACTGAAAGTAAGGGTTAATTGCTTGGCGATGAAAGAATCTTTCTCTTGTACTCAGAATCAAGAGAAAATGGTCGGGCGTCGTTTGTCTTCTCTTTATTAAAACCTGACGTCTTGCTATTGTTACCCGAGCTAAAATTATCTTGAATTATCGGAAAAGATGATAAAATAATTTTAAAAAGCTGACAACAATAGATAGAAATCATACCCTTGAAACAATAATTGATGACTTCACATTTTTTTCTTGAAAAACTGTTTTTTTGTTTTTTGACAATGGATTAAAATTTTGGTGACAAAAAATCGTTTATACTAGCTAGGTCTAGACTCTTCTTACTTTATAATAGTTCAGAAACGTTGTTTTTTTTTTTTTTGATCTACGGTTTCATTGATTACCTGCGAGTCTATGAATATAGGTTAGAGTTATAAGCAAGATGCTTTCTGAGAATTACTATTACCATATTATTGTAAAATATGGAGAAAACTTTCAGTGTTTGTGTTGTTACCTGGATTCCATTCAGTTCCTTGAGTCATTTTAACGATACAAGCTAACAATATAGTTAACTTATCTTTATTATTTTTACTATCATGAAGTTGTTGTTTTTCTCCGGTCTCTGCTTTTCTTGATACCTTTATTTCGATGTCCGATCCTAGCTATAGTGAATGTCAGTTTTGAAGAAAGTTTTGTATCTGTTTGTTTTAAATGACATATATTAGAAGCAGGTTGAATATAGAACTATGGAACCAGATTAACTAATTAATGTCGAGGTCTGAATTCTGGTCGGTCTGGTACTCTACTCGTCTCGTTTTGTCCTGAACAGTTTCACACAATGATAAAATGATGTTCAGATCGAGTCAAATCAGTCCAACTTTTCTTTACGAATTATTTCGAATATCATAAAATATTTCTTGCTTTGAGTTGAAAAACGCAATTAGTGGTATCATTTCCTGCTTAAATTCCAGGCAAGAATTTGTTGTTTTTGTGGGATGGAATCACCAAGGAGTTTTCTATCAGATATTAAGATATATGTATTAATATATTAACTCTAGAAGAGATGAGGGGTGTTTATTTATAAAGACAGAGACTGGACGATATTTAACATATTCTAAAATAACATAAACCATCTGGACTGACCAGAGATAGATAGATAAAGATAGGCATAAACTTTCTTTCACATTGTGGTACTTTGTTTCACATTGTGGTACTTTCTTTAACATTGTGGTACTTTCTTTAACATTGTGGTACTTTCTTTAACATTGTGGTACTTTGTTTCTCATTGTGGTACTTTGTTGGTACTACTGACCATGCATTTACAAATAAAATATTGCTAGTTTTAAAAAAAACCTAACCGAAAGAGTTTTAACAGTTTATCGAATAGGTCTAACGGATGATAACTTGCTTCTATTAATATTAGTCTGAAATAATATTGATATGATTTTCTAGTGAAATGAAAAAATAACTAACAAGTTAAATTTTAATACATTGTAGAACATTGTTCTATCTTTAATATCATACTTCGTGTTACAATAGAACTTTATATATTACTCTAAGTTGTATATTATAAGATAAATACAATATATTACTCTAAGTTGTATATTATAAGATAAATACAATATATTACTCTAAGTTGTATATTATAAGATAAATACAATATATTACTCTAAGTTGTATATTATAAGATAAATACAATATATTACTCTAAGTTGTATATTATAAGATAAATACAATATATTACTCTAAGTTGTATATTATAAGATAAATACAATATATTACTCTAAGTTGTATATTATAAGATAAATACAATATATTACTCTAAGTTGTATATTATAAGATAAATACAATATATTACTCTAAGTTGTATATTATAAGATAAATACAATATATTACTCTAAGTTGTATATTATAAGATAAATACAATATATTACTCTAAGTTGTATATTATAAGATAAATACAATATATTACTCTAAGTTGTATATTATAAGATAAATACAATATATTACTCTAAGTTGTATATTATAAGATAAATACAATATATTACTCTAAGTTGTATATTATAAGATAAATACAATATATAACTGTATTGTAATTTATATAAGTAATATTTTATTAAACATTGTATGAATTTAAATATTGGAAATTAAAATACATTACGTTATAATTAATTCAACTTGTAGGGTTATATTCTGATATATAATATGGTATAAAATTTATGATTTATCTTATTGTTTAGTAACTATCTTTATATCTATTATTTGGTTTCAATTGTGTCACTAAGTTGCAAGTTTAAATGTTTAATTCTGAGAGTTTATTTTGAATTATATTATTTGGTAAAAAATTCCTGATTAGCCTATTGTTTAGTTCACTGTTACCATTCTCAATATAAACATTCAGATTATTTCAGCAGTAAGTTTTAAATAAACCAGGATATCGTCTACATAATAACTTGATTTAACTAGAACTAGAATCATGGCACCGTAATATATAGACAAGTCTAAGAAGTCTGAGACTGCCTGGAATAGAGATTCCAAGTCCTTTAATAATTGATGAAGGTTATAAATCTATTCTAGTTCAAATCAACCTCCAACAACAATCAAAATATTTCAAATAGTCAGTACAATTTCATAGCTAATTAAGGAAAAATAAGATGATAAACCCTAATTCCGAGCTGACGGTTCCTGCAACTCTACAGACTGGGAATAACAAACTGTCTATAAATTATATTATTTACAACTATCGACCGACCTGGTAGGGGGTTCACAGTTTATATTTTAGAACAAGGTCAAGTTTTATAGTTGTCTTTAACAGTGAAATTAGATTATAATTCGCTAGAATTGCTCAAACAACTTTTATGATGTAAGATGTCAATTTGGACTTGGGACCGAGGTACTATAATTAAAACCCTATTGGATATACTTGATAAAAGTGGTGTATTTGGTGGTCAGTCTTGTGATGTGTAGAAACTAGGAATATTGGGTTTTGAGACTCGTGATAAATAAAACAGAATTATAAAACTAAGAAACTAGTAGCCAAGAGTTTAACCAAACCACCATCAAATTGATTCTATTATTAATAATATTGTATATCTAAATGACATTGTCAATCAATCCTAATTAATGATTTTACTTAATTAATCCTCTAATTACCTTCTCCAGCATTCAGACACTGTCAAACCTCATTTTTCATTCTTTTTGACATTTTTTTGATGGGTTTTTATTTGAGATGATTTGAGTCTGTGATGGGGGATGAAGAAGTTGTAATATAATATCTGAAGATGACTCGTTTGTCTTCTGGTTAATTAAGCATCTTATATTAATTAGGATGAAGTATTAATGAGGATGAAGTATTAATTAGGATGAAGTATTAATATAATAAAGGATTAATAACTTGTAAAAAGATGTTAGACTGTAGATATTAGATTTGACAAACTAGACAGTTTTATTCTTGCCTTAAGCTCATATGTTTTTTTTTTTAATTTTCTGACTTAGTTTAGTCAGAGCCTGGGGGTACAGGACAAGGCCTGAGGGGGACAGATATATTAAATTTTGATTGGGTTTTGAGATTTTAGTCTGACAATAGTATAATAAGATTAAGTTATATTTTAGAGATGAGTTAAAAGTTTTATTAATTTGATTGTGTATGGACCAGTTGACAGTTAGGATTCTTTAGACTGGAATTTGAGTTTTTAAAAGGAATCAATGGTACCTGATAAGTGTTGGATGTTGTCAAGGGATGAGTGATGATTGTAACAAAGTGAAAGTAAAACACTGTTTATGTAGGAGTTTCAAAGTAACTGATGACTGAAACTTCAAAAATTAGCTGGCAATCCTGTCAGAGGTATAAAGACAGAGCTACAAGAGTCAGCAATACCTGTCAAGAATATTAAAGACATCATTGATTCAGAAGTATTATATATTAAAATATTAAGCCACCATTGTTACTGTCAAATTAATGGAAACATTGGTCAGCTATTACTGGAGAAGGAGCAATATCTGTTAAAATTCTGGAAGTGTCAATTAGAGAAGTAAGCAATCCCTGTCACCTAGAGATATTTATATGAATTGAGTGACAGATATTGAGGCTATCTATCAGTGTTATAAATAATCTCCTGTCAAATATCCATTATCTACAACCCTGGTTTCATTATCCCCTGATAGACAGATAGATATATACAGGCAGATAGACAGACTAGCAGCATGGGTAGATATTACAGTAAGTAAACACATTGATTCACTCTTCCCTTTATATCTCAACTTGGAAATAAAAAATATTGAGATTTTATTGAATACTTAATGTAATATTAATGTTAATTTGATTTTTGAATTATCGTTCTTCAACATTTCAAACCAAAATTTTAATGATCTGGAAGTGGTAGATGTATTTAATATTAAAGTATTTGATAGATATTGAACTCTGTAGATGGTCTCTGGTCTCTGATCTCTGGTCTCTGATCTCTGGTTATTGACTATAGTTTGATATAAATATAATACAATGTTATAACACAGTAATACAATATCATACAATGAAATACAAAGTAATACAGTTAAACTTCTTTGATCTAGAAGATACAGATTGTGTTTCTGTATTTTAATTATTGCCCAGTTTTAAAGATGAAATGAATTAATTGATATTGTAATTAGAAGATGGTAATTAATTGTAAATTAATATGTCTATCAATCTGTGAAGGATTGAGAATTAAACTATCTCAGATGTTTTTGAATTGGCAGGTCTCTTGTATTGTGTTTGGGTATTCCAGAAACTCAAATATTTTGGGGTATTTCAAGGGAATGTCTGTACTAAAACAATGATTAAATAGCCATTAGTTGTCATATATTGTTTGTGTGTTGGATTGTGAATTTGTTAAGGTCATTTGAACTGATGTAGGCTTTGTTTTGGTGACTTTCTAACAAGACCAGTAACTTTCTTGACTTTATTCTGAAATCTCAGTTTTAAATTTCATCTTTTTAAATATTTAATTAATCTGGCTAGTAGATTTTTTATCAAAGGTTGAATTTTAATTATTTTTAAAATGTTCAGGGTTTTAGGTTACCATTTCTGTTTTAATTGTTCTACTTTTACTTTGTGTCCACCTCATCCAGTCCTTCAAACAAATCAAATTATAATACAAATTTAAGTCTATATTTGTTATTCTTTGTATATCCAGACTTTTAAAAATTCAATTCTTGATTTAAAAGTTTTTTTGTTCCTTTGTGGTTTAAAATCCTTTAATTGATGTAAGAATAGAAAATAGAATTATGTAATGTTTAAAAGGAACGTTTTTTGTTCCCTAAAATGGATTTTTTTGAAGTTAAATGGTTATTAAGAGTTAGATAACAATACCTATAGAAATGTATAGATTTAGACCTATAGTATCATTGTCTTGTATTAACAACCCTTATAGAGCACCCCCAGGGTACAGCCCCCACCCTCAGGCTATATACTATTATATTAACTAATGGGAGAAATGGGGGATAATAATAAGGTAGTGCCTCTATTTCCTGTGTGAAATGACATCATCTTGCCCCATTTCAATCAAATTGTTAATAATTAGGGGTAGAAAATGAGGGGTGGGAAGTAAAGGGGCTGGCCCTGTATTTAAATTAAACCAATAATTAAAGATACTAGGTAATAAGAAGTGATACAGTATTATACAATATTCAATACTAAATCTTTAGTCAGAGTTTAAAACTGATTGAAATCTGTAAAGTATATCTCACTTTCAACACTAGAATTAAATAGTTACCTTCATTTTAATCTTCTATCTGATAAATATATACAATTTATTACAATTTGTCATTTTCTCATCTGTCATTTGATTTTAGAGATTTCAATCACTTGATATAGATCAGATCTAGGACAAATTATGAGCACTTAATATCATTCTGTGATTGAGGTATCCAACTTCGATTCAATTTTGGAGTGTCCACCTGGCTATTATTTTATTGTATATTATCATTTTTAGTTGAACTTCATACCATTATATCATCAAGATAGCATTGGTCAAGAGAGTTTTGGAAAGTCCACATAGCTAATACCAGAGAGTCTTTTAGCTATAAGTTTACTGAATAAGTGTATAATGTATTATAACCCATATACCATGATATAGCAGGGCAATATTAATATTCTGATTCTATATATCTAAGTATATGTTTAATAAACTAATATTGAAATTTTCTATAATCTCCCAAGCTTTGAAGTTTAAAAATAATATTATAATTTTAATATTGAAATGAAATAATATTCTATGTACTCAGAATAAGTCAACATTTTTTCACATTAGAGTCTTTAAACACTTTTTGAAGTCTTTCAACGTTTTCAAAATTTACTTCGAATATTTCTAAAGACTGTCGGTAGTACAGTAAGTTGAGTTGGATCTATAAAATCAGTCACAGAGGTGGTATCAGGTGTTCTAGAAGTGTAAACATGCACTGTCTAAATAATAACTGCCTCAGTAAAGTAATGTCTTAAATATCTTATTCAACACAAGCCAAGATCAAGATAAATAAAACAAAACAGACCCAGGATGCTTAAGCTTAAATATAGAATTTTGAAAAAAAGGCACTAAATAAAGTATTATAAAAAAATTCAAATAGACCTTAACATAAAAATAATTTTTAATATTTCAAAAAGACAAATAAAGTTATGAAGTTATGAAGTTATGATATCTGAATGTAACATTTGATATCTTGAGATATAACTCTAATAAATTTATAACTTGATTCTGACTTGATATTCACCTTGTCTTAGAAACACAACCATCTCAGTCTTTCTGCCATATTAGTGAACAAAACCCTGAGAATTTATTTATGATGACTTGGCTATAATCTTTAATAAATTCTCCAGGATTTGATCATAAATTGATATGATTTTGACAAGGGTATTTAAGATGTTTTTGTGTATTTGTGTGAAGAATAATGATTTATTGAAATTAAGTCATGGTTTAAGTCGAGTTTAGTTGTAAGACAATTATAACTCGTGTTCAACTCAAGTTTCATTTGTCATAATAATATGATGTATTGAACTCAAGGTTCAGGATGGTTCGGAAATTATGAACCAGAGATCAGAAGTTGTTCTTGGAAGCTGTAAACTTAATCAGATTATAAAATTCAATGGAGTTTTACACCCAACTTTTCTGTACCTGATTGGGCCAAAGATGATCAGCCAAATTATAATATAGAAATGTAGAAAATGAAGACCTCATATGATTCTTGGGTAGAATATAACAAAACAATAATTCAAAAACAGAATCCATCAAAGGACAGCAAGGTTGAACTATCATTGTAGTTGGCTATGGAAGCTGTATATTTGGTGCTGTAGAAGAGTAAGGCTGTCATTTCATGTTTAAATCAAGTTTATTTGTTTTTTAAGTGAGCCATTGAGAAATATCAAGGTCCAAATTATCTACTTAAAGATTTAAAAAAAAAAAGGAAAATTTGATTTGATATCTGAAAAAAGATTAAAATATATCCCTGTAATAAATCATAATATTCCTTGATAAGATAAACAACTTTATAAAAAATTATCAAAAGATTTGAAACGATTCAAAAATATTAAATTATGAGAGCAATAAAGATTGAATTTAATCTAAGCTTTGATAACTAACGGAAAAAACTGGTGATTATTTATTTATTTTAGAGTTAAAAACTGATTAAACTTTTCTTTTTCTTCAGACCACATGGCTAGCCAGAAATTTGAATAACTCTATAAACTTGAAAGACGTTGAGAAAATTGATATTCAAAATAAATTTAAGATATTCTCCTGAAATGAAATTATAATTTGGTAGATTTGATTTCAAAATAATTTTCTTCACTGAAGTTTGATCCACTCTTATCTAATTGTCCTGATAACCTCATTTGCATATTATTACGAATACTAATTAATTTATGCATAAATGTTTCTAAATATGGAATAAATGGTGATATGACATGATTTATTTAACATGTAGTCCAAGTCAAATTAACCCCTTAGGGGCCATGTTTCCTTGTTCTCTATTAATTTTATAATTAATATGATTTAGAGTGTTCACAATGTTTTATTTATGTTGATTAGGACATTAATTAGTGTCAATTTGATATTTGATAGGGGAGAGGATTGATTTTACACTACCCCCTACACCTTAACCCTGCCCCCTGTTATAGATATACTAAGACATGTTATATAATATTGCCTCACATAACATTTTAATTTTATATACAACATTTTGTTTTCTTTCATTTTGTTTTTATTAGTGTCACCTATTTCAGTTGGTAACATTTCATGTAAAAATAATACAAAATTTAACACCTTTCTTCTCCCCACTGGGTTCAGGTTGTTTAAAATTATCAAGTTATATAAGAAAACTTTATTTTTAATTCAGTACCATGGTCTCTGTTTGTTTTTCTTTTTTTGACATCTTCATGTTGATTTTTATGACCAAAATTTTCAAATTTTTCTATCAGAAGTCAAGGAGGAAGTTTTGACAATATTTCTCAAGACCTTTTTGTTAATGGAATTCAATTAGGAATTAGGTAATGCTTTACCAAAGTTTTATGACTTTTTGAAACTTAGTAACTGACATACATATTCAAGATAAGACACAAATTTTAGGCCAATAGGAAGTTTTGAAATTTTTGAAGTGCTTTACCTGAAAATGAACGAAGAAGGTGGCTAAGCATAAATTAGTTAGTGGGCAAAAATTGCTTATGAGGTTTTAAAATTGGGGTCTTTCATTAAAAAAGATTTATGGTAAATGTCAGATTAGTTAGAGAGTGTAATCAGGTCAGGGTTAGGTTGTAATTTGACAATTTTCCATCTCATTTGAAAGATTTATCAGCCCTTGCTCTCTAATTATAATAGAACGATTTCAATTGAAAACCTTTAACCCTTTTAACAATGATCCCCATTGACAGAGGTCTATAAATATTAGTCATAATTCCTCTAGAGAGTTCACAATTCAGTGGTTACGTAATCTCCTGATTGGATGAAAATTTATGATATGTTATAAAATAATTTTGTTTTTAAAATCAACGAAGCTGAACTCCTTTTTCTTTCATTAACCCTTTCCCATCCATTTATTATATACCCTTTCTTATTAACCCAATACATGCCATATACTCTTACATCATCTTATATCATATTCAAATCAGGCGACTCAATAGGGTTAAAAAGAGAATTTTTACTTATATTGGTGTATTATAAGAAAGCAAACAGGAAATAAGTGATAACAATGAAGGGCTATATATTGAAGTCTACAACATCCAGTCCCCTATTGAGTTTATGATATAATTGGTGTTTAATTAATAAGACTTGATGATAAGATCTACCACCCAGGTGTGATGGCTACTGTTTCTTTTGAAATTATAAACCTGGCCCCTCTTACTATTGTCTGTTATGTAACTTGGTCACTCCTTCAGTCATGATACAGTGGTCAGCTTTAACAATCAATTTCCTCAATTGAAAGTAAAATTCTATTAAAAATCATTGAACCTTGATGGCCTGTCATTTTCTCCTGTAAGATTTCATAGAAAACCTTGTAATTTACAATAAAGGGGTCATAAATCAAACAAAAAGGGCTGCAAGCCTCAGATATTGTGAACACTCTACAGGTGACATGTATTACAAATTTGTCAAATGACAACATTTCATATGCAGATCATTTAAAATATACACGCCTCAATAAATTCTATCAAAGGTGAAATAAAACTTGACAATCAGGACTATTCAGATAACTCACCTGGGTGAAAATAATGCCCTATTGGCCGGACTGAGGGGTGGGGATGAAAATTGAAGTGGAAAAACATGATGTAAAATAGGCGACAGGTCAATCAAGTGTCTTGCCCTCTCTTTTATTCCTATTGTGTCATCTCCATAAAATTTTGTCAATATTTTTGTTTCCTCCTGTCATGACATTGAGTTGATTTGTGGCATGAAATTTGAAGTGTTTTGAGTTTCAGGGGCAATTCACCACCCCTCACAGGACCTTAGTTTTAATATTTCTATAGAAACACTTGTTAGTAATATCAGCAATAATTCAGATGACATTTATGGTTCCTATCAGATGTGACAGTTGTTAGATATTACTTATTAGGGGTTTAGACCTTCCCCAGGGGGGTGATGTCATACTCCTCACTGTGTGAAGTTTTGGGGTGGGGTGGAGGTGATGAGGGGGTGAGGGAAGTTTTTAATCCCATCCATGCGTCTACTGGCTAATCCTTGTAGCTTGTCCTTAACTATTTATGATACATTTCAAACTTGCACAAAGGACATCCAAACAACCAAAATGATAAAATCAGTTTAAGGCAAACCCAAATATTTTTAAACATCATCATAGTTCAAGAATTTTTTGTTTGTTGTTTTGGTTCAGATTTTAATCATGTAATCAGCAATATACTATCCCAAAATAACTATTTCTAAAATTAATGATTGTTTCAGAATTGGGGTATTTTGACTCAATAACTTGCCTAGAAAACAAACAGATAAAACAATACTGGGCTAGGTAAAATATCAAGTCTATGTTAACAATACTTTATCTTTTGTTTTATAATTTTAAAAGGAAAACTCTGAAATATTAAGTTTATAAGTCAATTGGTAATAGTACTTATTCTGTTTTAAAATTTGGGTCATTTTCTAAATTGATTAAGTAAAGTAAAACTTACTTTAAAAATCTGAATCAAGAATATTTGACATATAAATGAAAATTGAATCAACTTCAGCTTCTAATATTAAGGTTAGTGCCAGAAGAAGTAAGCTATCAGGATTGACTTGAAGATATTTTAACAACTCTTTTATTTCAATGCCAAGCCAGAAAATATCAAAAGAATGGAATTTTAATTCAGCTTCTTTAATTTCATGAGGTCTAAAATTTCCTATCAAAATAATTCCAAACTTTATTTTATTCATAACGTGAAGACGAAAATCTCAAATTTCAAAAACATCGGAGAAAAGCTGTGAAGTTTGTTAATTATGAGGTGAAAATTTCAATAAATTGAAAAGTTGAATGAAATATAGGGGTAGAAGATTGATTAAATTATCTTTTCTTGATTCTAGGGTCAGCTTTTAACAACCAAAAATTAATTTAATAAAAATATTCGTATAATATCTAATTTACATATCCGTCGTTTCAGGACATCATAATTTAACGTCAAGAGAGTATCAATTTAAAAATCATTTTTTACGTCATTGTTCGCGAAGTATCGGATAACAACTAAGACGACTTTCTGTATTGTTATAATTTATCGTCAAAATTAAAGTAACAAAAATTTTGAAATTTAAAAAAGCGCCATCTGCTGGAAGTGTATAGATATAATAACTAATTCAATGTCAGTCAATACGAAGAAGAATGGTGTATTTTTTTCACCATTATTCAAAATTTCAACTCCAATTTCTCGCCTCTTTCACGTTTAATTACTACAAATATCGGCAGAAATTTTCTATTAACTTGAGCGATGATGAGAGAAAACAGCGAGCCGGGTCCCCTCACCCCCGGGGCTAGATTGGGATAAACGAGTCTCGATTAATAACATCATTTCTTAAACAAACATTCATCTGGGGTCCTTTCTCTCCTGCCTGATGCCAGTGTTCAGCCTGTGTTTATTTTACAGTAGCTTTGTAAGTTATTTAACACGGTAAAAAGGGGCTCAAATCTCTCATCAGCCCCTGGGGGTATTTTCACAATCTCAATGTCAAATTATCCCAATATGTGAACAAAAACTGAAAAATTATAACAAGCTAGAAAACCTGTCATTCATTCAGATATTTCCTTCACTTTTTATATCTTAAAATACTCCTTTGTTCATCTTGCATAATGTTATTTTAATAAAACCCTTTCAAGGCCCCACAAAGCTATGACTTGAGTCTATATGTGAAGTAATATCCCCTGTTTCTATTGTATTTTGAGGGTCATTAAGGGATGATTATTTGGTGTAAGAAAGAAAATTAGGGACCAAGAAAATGATATTCATTATAACTTGATGATATCTCAACCTACTTTCTTTTGTGCTTCACAAAAACTTTACTTTTTCTTTGTCAGTTCAACCCTTCATCTACAAATTATTACTGACTTAAAACATTGCTTAGTGTGGTTTGATATCTAGATGATATGTTAGCTATGTGGACTCTCTAGAAGGGCAAGATTGTCAAATATGTCGACTCTCTAGGAGGGCAAGATTGTCAGATATGTGGACTCTCTGAATGGGATCTCACTGTAAGCTATGTGGACTCTCTGAAAGGGATGTTACATGAGCAATGTGGACTCTCTGAATGGGATCTCACTGTAAGCTATGTGGAGTCTCTAGAAGGGAATGATGGACACTCTAAAAGGATTATCATTAGTGATGTAATGAAATTAGTGTAGTCTACACCACCCCCCCACTCCCCCACACCCTCTCTCCAGCATCACCCCTGAGTTAAGAAAAGGGAAGAGAATAAGAAACTATATCAATATAAGTCTCCCTCCTTTGTTTATTTTAACTTATAAATAACTCTCTATTATTATTTCAACTTCACAAAATAATTCTTAAAATATGATTCATAATCTCTTTACACTCCCCAAAATACATCATCTGACCTCTGACCTGACCTGACCCTATTCCTGACCCCCATGTTAGCTCCTGAATATTTTATATTCTGACACTCCAAATATAATCATATATAGATATAATATCTTATTATTTGTTATATGAATCTTTTTAAAGGTGTAGATACTCAGGTAGAGTGGGGGCAGAGAGACTGAAACCTTTTTATCTGCTGGGTGCATTTTTTAATTCTTTGACAAGTGCCCATGGGATCCCCATACCTCCCTCCCTTTCTGAATCAAGCTCCGCTATCTGTTGATCTGTATAGACAGCCTCATTCTAATAGTTTTTCAGTTATAAAGTCAGAGAGGAAATTGGTAAATTAAAGTGTAGGCCTAGTAACATGTATAATAAAATAGTAAATTAATCATGTAAATAAAGATATATAAGTTGTAAGAAATGTGGAAGATATTAAACAATTTAATAATATAGACTAGAGATATAATATAATATTAAAATAACAGGGCATTACAATATCATATATACCAGTATATCTTTATTTCTTATATTCATATGTCTTTATTCAACTTCATCAGGTATTCTTTAAATCAGGTGAAAAATAGGATTATAAATAGTTTAGAGAAAAGATGTGGAAGGTCAATGAAATATTGCTATTTATCATTAAGAATATTGTAGAGGGCAGTACTCGGAGGTGTATATTATTACATTAGAAGAACGTCTGTAGAACGTATAAGATAAAATGATGAATATGTAGGATGGAATAATGACTCTAGTATAATTCAACCTAGACAATGTCTCTATATAATAATGTGAAGTTTATATATTATTTGGACAAGTTTCAAGGTTTTGTGTTTATATTTTTCACTGATGTATTCGTGGGTCTAGCTATATATATATATATGTATTAATTTTACTTTCTACAAACATCCTGTAAACTTTGGCACTCATTGATTTAAATATATTATTCAGAATTCTAGTTTGTCCCAATTTTAGTTTTTTTTCGGTTTAAGTCTGACCCTCAAAATCGATCCTTCTCTCTTACGCGGTCTCCACCCCTCACGGCATGGATGCTGTCAAAAACAACATCCTTGAAGTAAGAATTCAGGAACGAGTGAACGAGTCCAGTTTTAACATATTAGTTTTGGAAATATTAATGTTATCCTCAATGATTTTAAGTTATCTTGTCTGATTTTATTTGCTGTGTTTTTACAATATCAACAAGTAACAATGATCTGTATAAATCTAATATTCCAACAAAACTTTCATATCACCCCTATCTTTCTTGATTTCTACCACAACTGTTTGAAAAATATAAATCTGACTAATTTTATATCATTTGATTCTTCCCCTAAATTTTATAAAAAAAATATCAAATTCTCGAGACAGATGTGAAAAATCATAAAACTCATAAATTTTGAAACCTTTACCACAGGATACATAAAGAAATTTTTAAATCTTAAATTTTATGAAAAGTGCCAATTTTGATAGGTGCCAGAGTTTTGGAGAGAAATTTGCTAGAAATTTGATATTTTGAGATAAAACTAGATATTTTAAACAATTATAAAATATATTTCTTCGCTGCACGTGTTATTTGGAACGTTGTCATGAATCAAATTGGTTTTTAAAATAGAAGAATAAACTAGAGAGTTGTAAAATATCTACTCTTGTCTACGTCTAGTTTGGTTTGGTCTGGTTGGTGGAACTCTGTACAGTTTTTTAAAGTGTGTGGTCTGAAATATAGGAAATATACAGTCTAGAACAGACAAAATTTGTAGTAAAATTGTAAAACAGTTGTAATATATAGGATTGGTCAGATGTCTAAACTGTTGGAAAATTGTTTAATTCTGTAAAACTGTACTTGAATGGGCAGAGTATTTCCTGTGATATTAGGCAATGGTTGCAGCTGGTAATGTCTCATACTTTATTGATAGGTTTAAATATGTTTATAATGAGGAACTGTGGTATATAAATTGTCCAAAAAACATATTCTCAATATCGAGTTGTATCAAAAATTAAGTGCAATCGTATCATTTTATTTCACCAATAAAAATTTTATATATTTTTTATATTTTTGTTGTCTTATCTTTTCTAAGTCTATAAATATTCCTGTAAGTTTTTCTATCAAATTCCTTATTTTATTAGAAATATTCAGTTTGTTTCGAGGTATTTTTTCTGCTGTTTGCCTTTTGTTCTTGACACATCAAAAGTAAGAAATTAAAAGTGAAAAGAGTAAAATGGTGAAAATCGTTTTGGGAGGTAAATAGTTCAGCTGTTTGTTTCTTCAAAATGTCAGAAAATTGTTTAAAATGAAATCTGGATTATTTCAAACATAATATTTGTCTATTTTATCAAATTTTCTTCTCCTTTCTCGTTAATTAACATTTTAACGAGTTAAATCATTTTGCGATTGTGTTTCTGATTTCTGTATCCAATTTCTTATCATTTTAATTCTTTCTGGATCATATTTTACTTGTTTATTTCTTGATTGAATTCTTAATTCTAGTTTTGAGGATGGAATGGAATTTTAATTTGTTGATTTTGGTTTTTGAGCTGATATTTTTAATACGCCCCCCTTCAAGATGTGGCCACCTCATTCCTTGACACAAGATTTACAGACCTAAAACTTAATGACCAACTCCTTCCTTGCTCAAAGTTACTGCCCCACCCCTAGCATTCCTTGTTCTTACAATCTTTATTTAAATCAACAATAGTCTTATAAAGACAGCTAATAATATCTCCCTGGTTGAAAATAGCTAATAATATTAAAGTGGTATATCTATAATAAGTATACAGATTAATTTCCATCAGGAATCTAGTGAGATATAGCAACTCCTTGAACAGGAGAAGAATATTCTCTATTCAATCTTCTATCAAATATCACCAGTTCTATTTAAAATGTTAATTAACATAAAAAACATTCAGAAAACATCAGAACTGTCAAAATGCTTGATTCTGTTTATTTTCAAATTTCTACCATTTTATATTTTATTCACCTTTCAATATGTACACTTTCATGTTTTATTTGTCGAGGGTCTGTTAGGGTTATCTGTTTAACACCTTCTACAACCTGCCTTTAATAAGGTCAATACTAACATGACATGGGAATGTGTTTTTCCCTGCCAGACCTCTCACCTTGCTATAGATATACCTGTTAGAAGTTGGGAGGTGGGTTGTTTGATGCTGGTAAATATGGATACTCGTTAAGAGGTGGGTTGTTTGATGCTGGTAGATATGGATACTCTTTAAGAGGTGGGTTGTTTGATGCTGGTAGATGGCATCATGGACATGGTTTTGAAGGATTGTACTTATATCATGCTTACTCTCTCTGAATACTTGTTAGATAGATGGTGGGGGGGGGGGGGGGGGGAAGGGTTGAAGAAGAATGATGATATCTCTCTGAAACACTGGTCAGTATGAGTCAGTAGGAAGTTAATTTTGGAGGACAAGAAAAAAACGACTTATTGCTTACTACTTGTTTGTCAACTCGGTGTGAAATTCAGTGACGTCCACAACTAATAACATGAACTTATTTGGGCATCATATAAATTAATAATAACATTAATTGAAGAATTGGAGTAGTAATTTAAACTTGAGAAAATACTGCTCTGTGACTTGGTTTTTTAACAACCTAAATTCAACAGCACTTCAATGAACTTATTTGGGCATCACATCATATAATAATAATAATAGAGACATCATTTGAAGAAAGAGAAGTGATAATTTAAACTTGCAAAGAAAATGAGTCATTGTTTAAAACAATAGTGAGAAACAATCTAGAAATTATCTGGTGAAATATCTCTCTGTCATTTTGATCCAAAACTACTACTTGTCATTATTCTCTCTCTAACAAACTAAACCCGTTTTTATTTTTCATATTTACCCAGGTTTTCCCACGTTCGTTATTTCTAATAATTATTAATACAATATTTCATTGTCAAGATAAATAATTAGACATCTTAATTTTACTGACCTAGTTTAATCCAGGTGTTATCCATTAGATTGAGGTTTATTGTCTCATCAATTTTATATTATGACATTCCACTTGTGGCTTTTAGGTGTGATTTACCTTTTTTGGAGTTAAATCTACTTCACTCTCATTCTATATACTTATATTATTTTACCAATCTTGTTTGACTATTAATAAAAATGACATCTCTGAAATCTACTCTACATGCTCTGATTGTACCACAACTGAACCTGGAAATGACAGAATTTTGTGAGTCTTCATAGGATGTTGAAAAGCATTGAGCTGTAATAATAATTGTCAGTTTATAGATTGTGGTTTTAGATTCAAAATTGGCTTGATAAGTTAGTAATATAATCATGTTTGAAGTCTCAAGTTGTCTGTAACCAGTCTTCAACTGAGAAAAGTTTTAATTTCTTGATTTGAGTTTGTTTTCATCGTCTTCTGTCTGTATTCCCACAGCCCAGGTTTAAAACAAGCCGATCATTTCTGCTTCATTAAACTATTAATAACACTGTGTGAACACTCTAGTGTTATTAACGCCCTATGAACACTGTGTAATGCCTAACAGGATTTCAGTGAGTTCTGGTGATGGTTGTTTGGTTGACCTGATGTCTAATCACACCAGATGGCTAACATTCTAATAATCATTAATAATTTCTATATGTTAGTTATTTTAATACACAGCAATAATTATATTCATAAATTATAATTTAGTTTATTTAACTTTGAAATAAATTTCTTGATAATTTGAATATTACAATCTCTGAATCTTGAATACCAAATAATCATTATTAGCTATGTGAACTCTCTGAAAGAGTTTTTGAGTGACTCAGATATATAAGATGAAATAGAAGTAAAAGAAAGTCCTGCATCACTAGCCATTCTGATCAAAATTTAAGTTTCAGAATCTAATAATTTAGATTTGAACATGGAATTAATTGTCTCACTGTATATTTAAGATATTTTGATATTCGATTATTATAAAACTGAAGGTATTAGAATTGTAACCAGACTTGATAAAATTCAGAGTTTTTATTTCTCTGTCACGTATATCTATATATAAAACAATTTAAATTTGATATGACTATATTATCTTATCTTATAAACTTATAATTTTTAATTAATCTATTAATTAGCTGGTTAATTGATATTCTTAATTACATTATCATAAACAACCTGGTGGAGGTGATTAGTTGATATTAGAAATTAATTTCAAATACACCGGCTGTGGCATTTAGCTTTTGTCTTGAGAAATTGCTGTGTTTTCACCTCCTTTACTCTGAGAGCAACATTCTAACTTTTTGTCCTGATCAGGATTCAATATCAGAAATGCTTGACCTCAGTCCTATATCTAACTCTGTTTTGTGGATCTGAAGCTGTCTTGATAGTTAGCGCATCTCAGACTTGACTATACATTTCTTCAGACCTTGGCCAGTGCTTTTTGTTTTATTATGAGTTATATTCTCATTTCACGTCTAGTGACAATTTCTCATACCTTAAAATTGCTTCAGACTTGACAATATTTGACAATTTTTAACAATCATATTGATGTGGACCATGCAAATTTTAATTTTTTATTCAAGATCAAACATTTTATAAAAATAATTTAAGAAATGATAAAAATGAGAGAGAGATTTCAGGACAATCAACAATAAAACGTGGTCAAATTCATATTTAAAAAATACAGAACAAATATCATGTGGACTTTTCAACAATATCTGTTGACTTTGGTAGAAATTTTGTGATTTTTTTGGTAAAAGATATGAAATTGTAAAAATAGTAATATTGACAATGTAAAAGTGTCACAGTGCTGTTGATTGTTTTCACAGATTTTATCTTTAATATCACAGACACATTCTTGTTTTATTTTAAAAACTTTTCAATCTGAACTCAGTCTCTCATCATTTTATATTGAATATCAAGTTTTTAAAATCATTTTTTATACTGATTTCAACAATGTTATTGATTATTGTGTTGATGTTTTACAATTTCATCAGCGGAATGTTTTAACTTTAAGGACCTGGAACCCAATGGACCCAATAAAATCCAGCCACATTCTCTTGGCATTGATCTTTCTCTGATTGCCAGTGCTAATAGGCGTATCAGTGAATTTCTATATTTAGTCGAGTTGCTTGACGATTTGAAGATGACAGCTGGAGGTCAAGGGTCAGAGTTAAAGTTAATTATAGAATAAAGAAAATAATTATGGCTATAACTTGTAGAGATATAATAATATCGATGTTAACACGATGGTGGTGAAAGGGTCGCGATATTCTGATTGAATTTATTGGATGATAATCGGCTTGTAATTTGATTAGGTATGATGTGGACTATACAGTGTGACTTGGACTGTCGTGAAGTGTTGCCAACACTGATCTAATTCTTAGCTTGACTGAATCCAGTTCTGACATTATTACCGTACTTCCTCTGTTAATACCGCTCTGACGTGATAGCTGTCTCATTATAACTAAGAGTCCCATTCAAACAGCGTATTGGAATGACTAAGGTAAAGATGTATAGCTAGAAAAAAATGTTACAACTTGAGATATTGGAATTTAAAAGTTATTAATTATTAGTTATTAGTTCTTGCACAAAAAAAAACAACATGTAATATCTATATGATAAAAAATATACCATTACATTAACAATTCTAGCTCTTCTTCACTAAGAAATAACTGTATTATTAGAGTAACTACGGTAGAGAAATGAAATTATAGTTTGAAGAGATGATCTAAGTGTTTGGCTGGAGATTTTCTAGGGTCAGCGAATAATTTGTCGTGAAAATTATGATTAGAGATGAAATAGAGTTTAATATGGTATGTGAAGAGGTTAGAAGACAGAGTAAAAGTTCGTTGTTAATTAAGAGCTGTATAAGAAAAGACGAGATGAAATTTCCCTGTAATTAATATTTTATTCTTCAAATTTTCGACGTGTTTCTTTCCACTGTTTAATGAGTCAAGATTTCTTCATTCTTTTGTCTTTCGTTTATAATTTTATCACCTTAAGAAAGCTTTATTTCAATTCAAAATGAATTATTTTTGTTACTAAGAATTTCTACCCTCAACCTCTTCATTCAACCTACATTTTCCTAGCTGTATGATAACATTAACACTCTTAATTACACAACAACAAAACAGTAGGAATTAAAACTCAGTTTCATTTTATAATCAGAAGTTGTTACTATGTGTTACAATGTTGTAATCAGGGATAATA
Organism: Lottia gigantea; assembly: GCF_000327385.1. Lineage (NCBI taxonomy): Eukaryota > Metazoa > Mollusca > Gastropoda > Lottiidae > Lottia > Lottia gigantea. Next base: position 162,588 of record NW_008707002.1, on the reverse strand, counting down.
ACAAATAAACAATATATTAATAACATAAACAAATAGATGAATTATTGTTGATCTTCTTAATAGAGATCAGTAAACAAATTATACTTGTAAACAACGTCTTGTCAACAACTCTATTGTTCAGTATATTATAAATACGTAAACACAAACACAGAAATATTCCTTCTGAATAATAGAATTTTTTTAGGTGGATGTAGAATATCTTATAGATAGTATGCAGTGCTTCAAAATTTCACTCATTACACACTGCATGGCGTTGCCCGTCCTCACTAGCCAAATCAGGTGCAGAAATAGTAAACCTAAGTACTAATGATAGCAAAAAACCTGAAATCCATAATAGTAGGATGTAATACTCCATTCATTTCATTTTATATAGAATAAACATGAATTATTTGAGTGTTAGGTAAGTTTAAAACTTGATATACTACCAACAGAACATCTAGAATAGAAAGAGACCTGATATCCAAGATTGAACAATGACAGTTTGTATGAGGTCTCTGGAGAATAGAGACTAAAAGAAAGGTCAGAATGAACGTCAAAATTAACGAGAATCCTGACCCAAGTTCGTTAATCATCTTTTATTAGTGGATAACAATAGAAACAATTTAGTTATTATTAGCTACTGAAAGCTGGATTGAGGGAGGGTAAGGGTGAGAGGGGGGAAGGGTTTGTTAGATGCTGGAGCAAGGAATAGGTTTTGGGGCAGGGCTGAAAGTAGGGGAAAAGAAACTGATATTTTTTTTGATTAATTTATACTGGTGTAAAAGTGAGAGTATATAATATAAATATTAAAATCACTATAGATCAAGAATAATAATATAATATTTGAATTAGAAATTATTGTAAGAATAAAGTTTAATAATGGTAATTACTGGTAGGTTGTACAACCTGGTTCTATCATTGATTATCCTAACATTTTACAATCAACTGATCAGCAAATTACTAATTTGTCATTTCATCAGAAATGTCAGGTACTTGTCATTATTACAATAAATTTTTAATTTCCCTGCATTTGTATATGAATCAGTTGAAATCGGACAAAATCAAAGAGAAAAACGATTTATAAATGTTATCAATTCTTAGATCAAATCATTTGAAAATATCACTTAATGTTAATAATCAGAACGATTCATTTTTATACAAAATATTCCTTTTGATACCTTTATAATAATTCTGATAAAAACACATTTCATTATCGAGGAAAATTAATAAATTTCTATAATTTTATCATAAAGGTTCATCACAGACTAGGGATAGGAAGTAATGGAATATAATTATCATTTAGATACAGATACAAACTCATGATGGTGAATTATTACTAGTATTTTACATCATATTCATACATTGTACAACACTGTAGATCACTGCTTTATTGTACAACATAGTATATCATTGTAGAACATTATAGACCAATGTACAACACTTTACAACATAGTAGAATACTGTGCAATATTGTACAACCTGTTACAACATTGTACAACATTGTACAACATAGTAGATCATTGTGAAACATTACATAGACCAATCTACAACACTTTACAACATGGTAGAATACTGTACAACACTATACAATATTGTACAACATTTTACTAACATGTACAAGATTGTATATCATTGTATAACAATGAATGAAAATGTCTACTCCTGTGACTATTTTTGGCCAATATTTTTGCAGATGATAGTTTAATATAAAATTACTGTACATCAATAAAAACAACATATTAAAACAATTATAAATAATATTTACAAGTGTATTGTTTTTATAAATAATATTTTAATGTCAGAAGTATTCTCTGGCGAGTTTCTCAGTTATTATCAAATATTTATAACTCATTTTTATTTTGTTACAATTCAATAATTTCATCATCAATTTGTGTTTTTTTTCTGTATTTGATGAAATGATTAGTCAAGCTCAATAATAATTCATCTTTCTTTCTCTCACTTTTTATAAAGACTGTTTCTTGTCAAGATATTTCTGCCTACTGGGCAACTCTCAAACAAAGGCTAGAAGATTATTGAGATGCATTTATCACTATCCACTTGAAGTTGTCGATGAAACGCGATGACGAGCTAGGAGTTGACCCTGATGTTTGAATCAAAGTGAATTATTCCAACTGATTAGTTATTCAAATTAATCTCTTTGTATTCGGATAATTCACCAATATTACAACAATAATAATACACACTTGGCCTCGGGGCAATATCATCAATAACTCATAGTTAGAGAGGTTAATATCATTGATATACCACAGTTATAGAGGGCAATATCAATGATATACCATAGTTATACAGGGTAATATCATTGATATACCATAGTTATACACAGTAATATCATTGATATACCATGAAATGTTTTCTTCTGAACATTCTTTAGAAACAATCCTACACCAAAAAAACCCCAAAACTTTTAAAAATCTTGATTTATAATTAATTTCTATAGTACAGAACTTTGCTAAAATATGAAATGTCCTAAACATTATTTAATATAGTGAGTTGAATATAAACACTAGGTTATAAATAATATAATATTAACACCAATTACTGTTCACAATTCATCTCATGTTATCTTTCTCTCTCCTTTTATCTCAGTATTTATCATTGTCATTGTATATTCATATTTAATAATATTGATCAATCAAAACCATTGACCCTTGACCTATTGATTGACTTCGCTGATCCTTGAACAATTGTCAGGAACTGTGTCAGACCTCGAGGCCAATTGCAGGAACTGAAATTGTTTCTAGATATTGGAAATTTTGTCAATGAAAAACTTGTACATGAGTCAGATTTAATAAAGAAAATTAGTTCTTATTTTGACAATTGGAATTATATTGGTCTATTGGATAGTGACAGAGTATATTCACTCTTCTAGAACACTTCATTCTAGACTGGCAGCCAACTTTTAGTCCTACAGAGACATTTGATGACTTTCAATATCCCTTATATTCTCTAGTGTGGCTTATGTTTAAATGTGCTTTTATTAGATTATCAAGCCTTTTCCCTAATCCCCAGCCTAGGTCATCAAGTCCTTTTCCTAATCCTTTAGGCTAGAACATCAAGTTACTCTTTTTGAAAAAAGCCTGAACATACTGTGGAGAATATTTGTAAGAGAATTATAAATTATGGATGGTATCGTTTGTAATCAAATCTTTTGTCATGTTGAATAAAGTTATGTACAAATGGGTAACGAGTCTCGAAGGAGAGTTTGTTTCTCTCAGCCCGCGTCTCGCGTGTCGTCAGCGACGTTAAAAAATGAAATATGAAATAATAACGATTATAAATCATTTTTTATTGAGATGAAAAGTTTTTGAAATTCTCCATATTTAGTATTGAATATTGGTCTCCACGGTGATTTGGAATTATTAAATCAAAGCTATTAATCAAATTGAAAGAAAGATAAAATTGACAGCTTTGGAAAATTTTTGACGTTTTTTGGGCATAAATCTTTCGGTTGCAGACAGACCTAGAAACTCGCGAGTTTAGGAAAAGTGTTTTTCATCATTAAATGACTCCCCTGATGATTTTTTCTCCCTACGTTCTGTTTTTTGTGTTTCAAATATGATATAATATTTCTGATTTCCCAAGATAGTTTAATTCTCTAGTCCGTCTGATGTGTCGAAAAATTATTTATTCTCAATGCAGACAATGTTTTACAGAAATTTAACTCTTAAAAAGATTTTTAAAAATTTTTGAATTGTTGAAATTATCTTGGGACCAGTAAAACTTTTAATGATTTTAGTTTTTTAATGTAATTTTGATGAAATCAGGAGATTAAAATATATTATATATTGTTTTGAGTACATTATAAAATAATCAGTTTTAAATGTTTTCATTTCAATTATTCTGGAATATTTCCCCAATTTTTTGAAGAATCTGCACAAATTAAAACAATTTCATAGGTCACTGTTTTCATTTGTAGCTTTTCTCCAAGTTACTAAACACAGTTTGAAAATCTGTAAAATATATTTAAAAGTCATCTGTTTGTATTTTTCAGAATCAATAGAGAAAGAAGAGGAGACAATCCCGTCTCCAACTGGCGATACTCAACCTCATATCTGTGAATTTTGCCATGATGAATTCTGGCAACTCGATGAATATATGGAACATAAAGAACTATGTATAAATAACGCTAAACGACGGAGGATTATGTTTGATTCGAACTCTGTTGATGGTAGTGTAACCAACGGTGATATCAGTGAACCAATCAGATCACAGAGTGTCAGTGATGGTGAGGAAGAGTTGTCTCCCGAAGAAGATGAAGGCATATATCCAGAGGAATTTTCCCGCCACGCTCATTTAAACGGAGATTACACACACGAAAACAAAATGGAGGATTTATCAGATGATGAAGATGAATTAAAAGAAGATGATAAAGAAAATAAAATAACTGACGAGTCGAAAGTTGCAATGGCCGCCCAACTACCTCAATTAATGTCGTTAGCCAATATGGCGAACATGGCGAATATCTTACCTACATCCAATGTGAAACTGGAACCTATGTCTGGCACTAAGGCTGCCGTGGCCCAGTTTGCTGAAAACAATAACCTAATGCCCAATGATATGGCTGTATTACAAGCTACGCTGTTTACTCTTCAACAACAACAAATAGTTCAATTACAGTTGATTCAACAGTTACAGAATCAAATCGTTACAAAGACTGATGAAGATGAGGAAGAGGAAGAGGAAGGAGACGAGGATCTCGAACAAAATAACGAAGATGCCAAAAGTGAAACGAAAAGCGAAACATCAAAACCACCTTCTCCCGTTGTGGACTCCATTTCAGACTCTAATCTCAGTTCCAAAATATTCACCGAGGACAAATTAGTGAAAAGCGAGAGTGAAAAACCTTCACCCGATTCTATGAACCCTTCAGAGGGAAAATATATCAACAGTTTAGCTGCTATGAATAATATGACATATAACTCACTCCCGAAAGAAACCCCAGTTCAACGAGGAAGCATCCTACCCCCTCATTTATTGTCTATACCCCCTGATGATGGTTACGCTCAGAGAGGAACAGGTATGTGTTTTTTTTTATTTTTGTGTGCATGCACCTGCATTTTTCACTTCTTATTTAAACATTTCATTGTCCCCCTCCCCTCTCCCTCAAATTTCAATATTTCATTTATACATACAGATACATTGCATTCCCCCTCCTGTACAAATAGTGTATGAAATTTTAATGATATACCACACACATGAAATGCACATACATAACACATCAATCTATAAATAGCATCACTTAATAACTGGACAGACTTTCTATCAAAGACACTTTGACTTTCAAAGTAAAATATTTCAAATTGTTCCTAAATAAACACGAGTTAAAATCATGGTGTGCAAACCACACGAAATGTCATTTATGAACCAACATAAACAGTTCTGTGTGGACTATTAAAATACACAAACTAAACAGAGAAATGTGATCAGACGCGAGAAGAATACGGGGGGAAATATTGAGAGGTCAATATTCAAGTTAATCTCACAGTTGGTCTGAAATTATAAACTGTCCTTCAAAATTTGTGTGCGAAAAAGTCAATGAGGATTAAGCATTTTAAAATTTCTTCAACTTTAAGATGTAATTTTAAAAATATAATTACTAGAAATTTGAAAATTTTACAGTTTATAAAGTTGGTCTGAATACAATATACAATGTAGGTTTTGAATTTCTGAGTTTTTTCTGTCAAAATTTACAGTCATGATGTTGGTTAGCTTACTGTATTTAGATCTCTCTAATATTTTGCTAAAAATAACCATACAGTCTGCCATGAGGCAGATTAAACCTACCCATAATCCCCCACTGATTACTCCTAGCATTCTCTGATCCTTTCTTCAACAGTTGTCAAAGTTTACTCGTGTCTTAAGTTATTATATTTAATTCTTATTCAACGTTTTCCTTTTCATTATTCAAACATATAATCATTAGCCGAGAATTTACAGAGGTCAGTTGGGGTCAGTGGTAAGGCTAAAACAAAGATAAAGTTAATTTTACTCTACGTTTGATCTTTGTAAAAAGAAAGTCTTTTTGATCTGAATATTGTTTTCCAATTTATCTGTGGACTGAATTTAGAATGATTTTACTGCAATATTGAGATGAAATGTTTGAAAATTTGATTGCTTTGAAATCAGTTAAAAAGATATATTGTTATGGAATTTATTTCTTAATGTTTATTAGATCATTCAAAAATATATATTATTGTACTCTAATATAGCTATAATATGTCTCAGAAACTTGTTCATTTTGTTAGTTAGGACTTTAAATCTGTTTTCTCCCCAAGGTTGTGAATATATATTTTAATATGAGGCAATACGATAATCTGTTGGTATAATATCGTGTAATATCCAGAAATAAAGATGTAAAGAAAAATGATCAAGCGTCTGGTAGTGGTATTTAAATCACCATCTTTCGGCCAAATTACACGTTAAAAATTCAACATCTCTATTTAGAGGAAATAGTCAGACAATCACAGCGACCAGACGCCATAAAAAACACAGAAATTAGAATATAAATCTAAAATAAACCCAATATTCCTAGTCTTAACCTTTCATTCTACGTTTCTTTATGACTGTGGACAAAATTTCACCACGTTTATAACATGATTTCGTGTAGTAAATTTGATATAACTTCAGCCATTTTGAAATAAGCCTCGTATCATATTATCCAGAAGCTAATAAATAAATACAAATTGTATCATTGACTTCAGTCACATTCATATACATCAACCTAGTTATTAAGGACAGTTGGTCTTTATACAAGGTTATACAGTATATGGATTGTATCATTTAGACTTCAACCTTATTTATATAATCAGACTTGTTATTAAGGACAGTTGGTCTTTATACAAGGTTATACAGTATATGGATTGTATCATTTAGACTTCAACCTTATTTATATAATCAGACTTGTTATTAAGGACAGATGGTCTTTATACAAGGTTATACAGTATATGGATTGTATCATTTAGACTTCAACCTTATTTATATAATCAGACTTGTTATTAAGGACAGTTGGTCTTTATAACAAGGTGCACTGTATCGAAATTGTGTAATCATGAACTGTATAATGACATGCAAATAATGATTTAATATATTCTATTGTTGCTATAAATAGAAACTATTGTGTGCGCAAGTGTTTATTCTAAAAAGGAAATCTCACAAATATAAATTCATATTTCAAGTGAAAACAGACAATATCGTTTTATTTTGGTATTTATTTTTAGGGAGTGTGGTCAGGAATATCAATGAGTTATGTCCCCTTGTGATTCAATCTTTGTAATTTGAATTGTTATAAGTTTATATCAGTATCGCTATAATAATATTCACGTGGGTGGGGAGATTATAATTAGAATAAAATTTGAGTTAAAATATGACATTTTAGTTGAGTTTGGTTGTTTATATTGAGATATATTGTTATATTTTACTCCAGTGAGAAGTGTTGAATTATTTAGCTAAGGTGGGGACACGATATGACAACTTCAACTCCTGAAATACACTTATATTCTGTCTGAATTATTTACTTATATTGTTCAACTTTTGGTCAAAAGTTCAAAATGTCCTAATGATTGTTAAAGTTGTAAAAATTACCGCAAAAATTCACCCATGAATGGATCAAAAATTTGCATATTGAGGCTGGTTGTGTTGAAGCTCATTCATAAAATATTGGGTTACGTTAAATTTCACGTGTAAAATTACTGAATGACTCAAATTAATGAATGGGACTGACAGGGTTTACTTACTCCAAGGCACCAACATAGTATTTAGTCAGTTTTAGCTTGGATAAAAAGGATATTACACCAACTTTAACTTTTAAAGAAAATTTACTTACTTTTGAAACAACAAAATATACTTTCGTTAGTTTTAGATCAATATTTGATAAGATATCTATAAGATCTGAAATATATCATTCATTTGATATTGATGTTCATATTTATCATGACAGAGTTATTGCCCTTGTTTAAATATAATCAGAATGATAATCATCAGTTGATGTAAAAACAATTTAGACTTGTCATATTAGTATAGAAAATAGAACCTTGAGTTTGACACAACCACATTTATATGTCTTGTCTAAACAGACTAACACACGGAAACACAATAATAATTGTGTGAAAAGGAGAATTTTGTATTATTTGTTTGACTCAATATGATTTTGACTGCTCGGACTATTTACTCTTCGGGATGTGTGTTGGTTTAACGGTGTATGAATACGCCCGAATATTGTATTAATGTTCTCGTTGATTATTTGACAAGTCAACAGAAGTCAAATAAGTCGAATGATTATTCGCGATAGTTAATATAATTTAACCAACGTTAATATGATACTAACTTTCTCTAAATCAACATATTTTATTTTATAAACAGTTTTCACTTATTGGTTTTATATTTTCGGTCATCTGATGGACAGGGTGGTGTGGGTGAATTGGATAGAATTGTGTCTGCTGAATTCAAGTTCCCATCCAGGCTCAATCTAATGTCTGTAATAAGTTATATTCCTGGTATATTGTCACTGATATTTCAAACTATGTATAAAATATTAAGATGTTATAATATTCTGAATATAAAAAACACAGATATAAATAAATAAAAATCACACGATAGTTTCTGAATCAGCCTGTGAGGAAATCGAAGAAAAACAATTTAGGAAGGGAAATCAATGATGATGTTTGAAGACTAAATCTTGATATTTAAATATTTGTCCTAACTTGGATGACAGTCAACATGGTGAAGTAATAACTTCTGGATTCTAAGATTTCTCTGAATTCCACATTTTGGACATTTTGTGTATTTGTCATAAATTGTTTCATAGTGTTTTATTTGTTCACATTTGATAGAAATCATAGAAAATTGTAGAATCAATACAAGAAATGAAGAAATTATTTCAGTATTTTATGATTTGAGGAAGGGAAGGTGTTATGAAGATCATACTGAAAAATTAACTGTTAAAGAAATAGGATTGGTCACCCAGATGTATGCAAACTAGCATCACTCAGACCAGTAGACTAGTTCAACAAGGGTCAGTCAGACTGGTAGTCTAGATCAACAAGGGTCAGTCAGACCAGTAGACTAGTTCAACAAGGGTCAGTCAGACCGGTAGTTAGATCAACAAGGGTCAGTCAGACTGGTAGTCTAGATTACCTAGGGTCAGTCAGACTGGTAGTCTAGATTACCTAGGGTCACTCAGACCAGTAGACTAGTTCAACTAGGGTCAGTCAGACCGGTAGTTAGATCAACAAGGGTCAGTCAGACTGGTAGTCTAGATCAACAAGGGTCAGTCAGACTGGTAGTCTAGATTACCTAGGGTCAGTCAGACCAGTAGACTAGATCAACAAGGGTCAGTCAGATCGGTAGACTAGATCAACTACGGTCGGTCAGACTGGTAGTCTAGATTATTAAGTTGTTATTATAAATAAAGAATAAAAACAGAGTTTGGTGTCGGGTCAAGACATTGTCAATATCTACGTCTGATTTCTCGTTTCCTGAATCACTTCACGCCAGCAGCCATTGTTATTTTTAACGGCAACTTTATCATTTATCGTTGGGACGATGTTGATATCTTTAAACGATTATTCTATATTATTAACATATTTTAGTTGGACTGATATTTAACATCCTGTAGCCAGAATATAACCATTCTTTACACTATTTGATCTTCAGAAAGAAAAATATTTTAAATACAAAGATAAAGATTGATGTATCAAAGCTGGACATGGACATGATTTAGAGACTTTACAGAACATCCATTAAATATTAAAGGCAAAATTTAGAAAATTGAAAAATAAAAAAGCTTGGTAAATTATGTTTTAAATGAATATATTTTTAAATCTGTGAAGAATATATCCATTCAATGCTTTTGTCTTTTTTTATATTTAGTCCGTAGAAACAAAGTAGTCATTGTTTCTTTGGAATTGGTTTCCACAGTGGCCTTCTTTCTCTCTCAGTCCAGTTAGACCCAACTTTAAAAATAATTACATAAAACTAAAACATGTTTATTATACCCTTTTGAAACTATGATCTGAGAAAAATACTTTAAACTTTTGACAATATGCTTTAGGTTAGGTTTTAAAGAAATAAGTTTTCTATTGCAGAATATGTTTTTTGAAAAGATTTGGAAATGATTTAAGTTTTGTATTTAAAAGAAATAATAGAGTAAAATGAAAGAATCATATTATTTATTTTGAAAATGTGGGGTAGATTTAGAGTGGAGTTAATATTTTGGTATTATTGTAAAATGTTAAAAAGAAATAGTAAACTCAACGTGCAATACCATATTACTCAATTTTACCACACATGTGTTGCTTCCACGACTTGAGTTTCCTCAAATTGTTATATTTCATTTTTTTAACGCATTTTTCACGCTTTGTTCAAAATTTTTGAAATATTTTCATGATATTGAAATCGTTTGTTTATGTTTTTCAAGAATTTGGGTTAAAAATGACATGTTTTTTATGTGAGGTATATTTTAATGAAGATCTGATGTTTTATAATATCTCATATTTTCCATGTGTTATATTTAATATTACACAGCACTTTTACATTATAACTGAGATTTAATATTACACGGCACTTTTACATTATAACTGAGATTTAATATTACGCGGCACTTTAACATTATAACTGAGATTTAATATTACACGGCACTTTTACATTACAACTGAGATTTAATATTACACGCACTTTTACATTATAACTGAGATTTAATATTACACGGCACTTTTACATTATAACTGAGATTTAATATTACACGGCACTTTTACATTATAACTGAGATTTAATATTTCAGGCACTTTTACATTATAACTGAGATTTAATATTACACGGCACTTTTACATTATAACTGAGATTTAAGATTACACGGCACTTTTACATTATAACTGAGATTTAATATTACACGGCACTTTTACATTACAACTGAGATTTAATATTACACGGCACTTTTACATTATAACTGAGATTTAATATTACACGGCACTTTTACATTATAACTGAGATTTAATATTTCAGGCACTTTAACATTATAACTGAGATTTAATACTACACGGCACTTTTACATTACATTATAACTGAGATTTTAAGGTGAAGATTACCAGGACTCTCTGACAAACCTAAATTCCAAATAAATCTATCTGAACTCTCTGAAAGGGATGTTGAAGAGAAAAATCTGAATAATTAAACCTCATGGTGATATATTAGGACTCTCTGAAAGGGATGCTGAGTTGATAAACTCAATGGAAGCAGAAGGGTAAGCATATCAAGCCTTGAAAAACCCAATTGAAATGGGAAAGTGTCATATTTGGTTGCCTTGGTGGAAACAGTTTTATCCTGATGATTTGGTTCTGATATTGTTTTGAATAAGTTTGATATCTTTCCCCCACTATATTAATATCAATTCCTAACCTTTTAATATTTCTCTGTATTCATATTTTATCTAGTATCAGATGGTTTATATCAGAAACTCAGGTTGATATTTTAATATTACCCGGGCAACTTGACTTGTATTTTCTTACACTGGGTCAGATGATGTCATATTATGATCTAACATAACTTTTGGTTTATTTGCATGATTTTGTCATTTCTGTTCATTGGATTGTCCCTTTCTCTCATTTATGGCTGTTTATTAGCACTATTTTGCCCAAAGAGTTTTGAGGATATTCTTTTTTAACCTGCTTTATAATATATTTTAAGCTGAAAAGCAAATTTAGCCAATTCTAGATCATCAGCACTTTAACCCAGATGACATTGTTTTTCGTTTTAAACCAAATTGTTATGATTAATGTTGAAGGTGTAAATTAATTGGCAAGATTTCGTGTAAAATCATATGAATATAGACTTTATATTTGATTGTTTCTTAGATTTAACTGATAAAAATAGATTTCACATGTTTTTATAAAAAATAAAACTATTTTAATAGAGATAATCAAACTTTTATATTCTAATATTCTAGTAATTAGTTTTAATGGTTGTAGGGTAAGAAGGGGATGAGGAGGGGACAGGAACAGTCTAGGGTGTTTCTATCAGTATAAACACACCACCCTGTCTATGTATTATCTAATATTACCAATGATAACCAGGAGTAAGAAAGATACAACTTGATACAAAGTATAATAATATGAAAACAATCAAATCTTCCTAGGGACTGGAAGTTATAATATCACATTTTTCACCGGTCGTAGTTTATAAACAATATAATATATCATATCTAGAATGTCAAGATTTCGCCAAAACCAACATTTTATTATTATATAAATATGACGGTAAGATTGAAAACATTAGCTGAAAGATTATTTCAATATTTAGCTGGTTGGTTATTCCTATATCAATGATAATATTCTTGTATTTGAGAACGGAATCGTTTAATAGTTCCATGATTCCTGATATTCTTATTTTGATACATCAATACAAATATTATCTTCAATTTAGGTTTACAATATAAAAGGGGAACAGTTTGATACCATATCAAATGTTTAATCCTCATCAATATAATTAAATCAAGTTACTAAGCAGTGAGGTATTCTAGAAGCATGAGCTAACGTTTTTTTTATCAAAGATATAAACTTACAAATGACAAACATTCAGTTTTTTTATTTTTTTAATTTTTACAAATGACCCTAATTTCAAATGATATGATTTTTTTAATAAAGTGAAAATAATATTACAGATGTTCTGCTAAAATCTAAAAAAATAATAAAATTGAAATTCCAATTATCTACAACTGTTGCGATTACCATCAACTTCTCTCAATTTTCTTCCAATTTTTCAACTCGTATGTTTTTTCACCTGTTTAAAACGTCTGTTTTCAGAATAAAATTACAATTGTTATTTTCTCGGCACAAGTTCTGAATCTTCTATTATAAATCTTACTGATATTATTAGTCTTATCATTCCTTTATTTTCACTTTCTTCTTTTTACATTAGACAGGAAAACATATATAGCTGTTTGGCTGTTTCTTACATCAAGATCCATTTCATTAGTCCAATAAGATACAGAAGGGTATAAAACTCTATTTCATTTCATTAGTCCAATAAGATACAGAACAGTAGGATATAAAACTTCATTTCATTTCATTAGTCCAATAAGATACAGAACAGTAGGATATAAAACTTCATTTCATTTCATTAGTCCAATAAGATACAGAACAGTAGGATATAAAACTCTATTTCATTTCATTAGTCCAATAAGATACAGAACAGTAGGATATAAAACTACAGTTCATTTCATTAGTCCAATAAGATACAGAACAGTAGGATATAAAACTCTATTTCATTTCATTAGTCCAATAAGATACAGAACAGTAGGATATAAAACTCTATTTCATTTCATTAGTCCAATAAGATACAGAACAGTAGGGCATAAAACTCTATTTCATTTCATTAGTCCAATAAGATACAGAACAGTAGGATATAAAACTTCATTTCATTAGTCCAATAAGATACAGAACAGTAGGATATAAAACTTGGGATGTAAAACTCCATATCTTGTCAGTAATAATAGCCAATATTTATCTCCAACCAAATCAACTCCACATTGAAAATAAATATTAAAATATAAACCTGATCTGGCGACTCGCTTCTTTATCAAAGGTCACCAGAATATTGCAACATTTTCCAAATAAATTTTTCAATTCCTAACGAGACGATGAGGCCATGTCAAAACATCTGGACAGTTTTTATCCTGAAGGAAATATTGAAAAATATCTTGTTGATATATTTCCCGCTGTGGGCCATATTTATTTTAGACGTTAGAATTTATAAAACACGGAGGCCAGCAATGTCAAGAATTCATTCTCAACGTCTTAATAACGTTATTATCATATGGCACTCAATCTGACGTGACTTCTCCGCTATGAAAAGGGCAATCAGATGCAGAGAATTATGACGGAGGGCAATACAAGCCATATGTCCCAGGGTGTATATGATATATGTTATGTATCTATTGGTAACTATGATATATCAACTTGTAACTATGGTATACGGGGTTTCGTAACTGTGATATATTGAAGAGTAACTACCTAACATCAAACAGTATATTTGACTATGATAAAAGACATCTGGAACTATGAGGGTTACATGATATTTTACCTTTCTATTATTGTTATATGTAAACTTTTATTAGAGCTTATAGTTTGGTACTAAGTTTGGAAACAAGGATGCAAAAGAAAAAAAATTGAAGAAATGATATGACCAAGTTAAATATGAGAAATGGTACTGTAACTATGGTATATTGGTAATGTAACAGACAAATATGATATAGGAACTATGGAATATAAAACTGTAACTATGGTATATAAAACTGTAACTATGGTATATAAAACTGTAACTATGGTATATAAAACTGTAACTATGGTATATGGAAGTGTAACTATGGAATATGGAACAGTAACTATGGTATATGAAACTGTAACTTTTGTATACATGTATTGGTATTGTAACTATGGTATATGAAATAGTAACTATGATATAAGTAAGATATATCATGGTATAACAATAATATAACTCATAAACACCATCCTGTATCTACATCTAATCTGAACTTTATAATACATTCCTAAACAAGTTGCCACCCATGTTGATATTTTCTCTAATTTGAGCTTTTTGATATTAATATAAATACATATTTTAAACTGAAGATATCAATTTTCCTCAGAATTAACTCAATTCAAGTGAAATCTACTTTTCACAAAACGATACTCAATTTTTTCTCTAGTGTTTCCTCTGCTATGAATGCAGGTGCAGACTCCCGTTTATTTTCATTAAGTTAAAAATGTTGTCGTAGTTAAATTCAAACAAGTCCCAGATTTAAACCTACCCTCGCGACTGATACAAGATTTCTACGACCACCCAGACGCCGCGTTAAAAATATAATCTAAAATAATAAAGAAATTTGTAACAAAACTCAGAAACAATAAACGATATCAAGCACTTTTTGGTTTCTGTAAATTGTTTTAGTAAGATCCAGAACGTGAAATATTACAGTAATCAAATTAATCTAGGTCTACAAGAAAAACTGAGCATCCTGATGAAGATTGTGTATCTAAAACATGTTTCAGCAGCATGAGATGAGCTTCAATCAATTTCAATAGTTCTCCTATGAAAAAGTAAATTTTTGAGGAAATTACCAAAGTAACCTTTTACTATTTTCTGATAATCTACGATAATTTTTCTTAATATACAAAAAAACTTTGATAATTTTAAAAATAGAATTATAATATAAAATATCTACGGAAATTAATGCTGCAACCTTTTCATTTCATCATTTCATCTGAGATGGAGAGAGAGATAGTAGAAATGATGAATGATTTCCCCATAATTCATTCATTTGTCAATATTTTTCTTATCTACTGTCGTTTTTCTGTATTTTGTATGATTTTCAGTTATTTTCTGTTATATTTTAACGATTTATTTCTGTATGAGATAAGAACTCAGAAACTGGAGCGTTATTTCCTCTCGTATAAATTATTCATCTTTAAATCCTGGTAAAATCATATCATATAGATTTCTTAAACAATCTCTATATTTGACATTACTCAAGTCTTTAGGAGAAATGACATTAGAAAACTGGACCCACAAAAGTTAAGTTTGGACGAAATTAGACTATGATAGTTTTCTAGGATCTGATCAAATTGTGCGTGTAACAACTACTCTGATTATACCTATTGTACAGTAGGATGTAAAACTCCATTTCATTTCATTTCATTTTTCCTATTGTACAGAGATATCATTGATTTTTTTAAATCTTTTTTTTTAAAAACCTAATAATATTTTTAATAACAGTAAGTGTATCGTAAGTAAATAAGAATGATATTTAAGTTTACAGAGATCAAGGTCAGCTGTTTTCTACCAAGTTAAAATGAAATGGAGCAGAATACAGTCGTGAAAAATTAAATGAAGTTTTAGCGAGAAATCGTGTTGCCAGAGTAATATCTTAGTGCCAGAATATAAATATTTAATATTGGAGATTTTCTAATTTCAAATAAAGACTTGGTACAATTCTATAATTGATATTGTACTGGAAGGTGTTAAAACGTCTTGACGATGTCGAAGATTTCAAATTTTGATTCCCTGAGAAAGTTTATTTTATTTGATTGTCCAGTAATATCTAGTTCATATCTTGAGGTGAATGTGTGAAAGCTTAACTAGAGATATTTTCAGTATTACAGTCACCTGATTAGACCAAACCATTTTTTTTAATTTTATGAACAAAACCTACTTATTGTTTTTCCATGCTGAAAACACAGGTTTCAGATATAAAATCCTCATCAGGACAGCTAGTTTTAAGAAGGTCCCTTGCCAACTGGTTAATGTAAAATTGTGTTATGATATATGAACTATATTTGAATGTAGATATAAAAGTTGTTCCACCCTCATCAAGACAAATTGCCACCAGTATTAAAATTGTTGTTATAATTGTTAATAGAAGTTTAGATACAGAGTAAAAACATTGAATGTAACTTGGGGATATTGTGACTTGATTTTTATGAAAAGAAAATAGCGGAGACGTTAAAACTTGTAGATTATTTACTAAATATACCATCATGCTTTGACTTTTAACAGTCTCGCAGTGGTAAAAGCTCGGCAGTAAATAATAAAGACTGTTATTTTGGAAAGATTTGGAGATATTATATTTGAGAGAAGTTTTCCATTAAGAATAATAAGTGGAGAGTTTTGGCGTGGAACAGGTGTAGAGCTGATCATGTGATGAGATTCGTTGTTATTTTAAGATCTGTTTGCCGTGGTTTGATCTGGAGATTGCTAGTTATCGTAAAATTAAATCAACTCTCAGTTTATATAACGCCAATAATCAGCCTGATAATTAACAGCATTTTTACTAGTCAAAATATTCTCAAATTTAGTTTTTCTAAATTTTCAACTTGTGCCAGCGGATTTCATGGTGCCGAGTAGAATATATTGGGTATTGTGTATCATAACTTACATTCTAGTTTTAATGAAATAATTTACGCCACACCCCAACTGTTTTTAAATCTGACAGCTAGGAATGCTGGGTAATTAGACGTGCATTAGAGGTCTGATGGAGTTATGACTATGATATGGAAGGTGTGGAATATTTTGATGTTTCTGGTATGACACTTGATTTGACGATGAATTGATTTGATTTGACAATGAAAAGAACAATGTTAGTCTATTTTAGAGAATTCATGTAAAAATCTTATTCCAAATTAAACTAATTACTAAAAATACTGTAAGGAAGAAGATGTAAAAATAATTAAGGAATGTATTAACGCAATAAGTTTTTAAAAATTAAAATGATATTGATATGGCTAGGATTAATATAATATTGATAGAAAGATGGCCGAGAGAAAGAAAGCTGTATAATTTGAGAGAAAGTCAAGTAGAAAATTTTATTATTTCGCAGGAAATATGATTCCTCATTATCCTGAAATTTGTCACCATGGAATCACACGTTGGACGCTAATGTGTATTATTTGTGTATAATTTGAAAATATGGCATCATCTCAGTGTTGAGAGGCCAGAGGCAATAATTTACAGGCGGAAACAATCAAAGAGAGGCTGCTTCTTGACACCTGCTTCCAATATGGAATATAACCTGCTCCCGAAGGACGAGACAGCCATATTGAGACCCCCTCCGGGACACGAGGGCCATCAACTCTTAACTGTGATATAAATAATCAAATAGAGGCTAAGATTAATAAACTCAGGGTCAATGTTGAATTATATAAATATTACTCTCACACTTTCACAGATATTGATACTTCTCATTTCTATTCTAGAGAGTTCACTAGGCTAATATTATTTATTTTATTTATTAGCCTTTTCTTGTATCTCTTTTAGAGGGTTCACATAGCTAATATTATTTATTTTGATCATTGTGCCCTTCTTGTATTTAATAATGTTTATTTTTTTCCCATCATCAACTCAAGTCTACTTTGTATAACTATGTATGTAGAATAAATCTAATTTAAAACAAATTAACATCAAAATTTAGAGTCTTTACAAAGTTAATGATTATTTATTTTGGTAATATTTTCTCAATTCAATGCCCTTGTTATCCTGACCCTAGGGATAATGATATTTATCTAGATAATATTATCCTGATTATCAACCCCCTGTTTCAATGAATTAAATAGTATTTAATGAGCCAGGTGTTTATTTTGAGGGTTGTAATGTAACTATTAGACCCCCTCCCCTCCTCCCCCTCTTTCTTGTGACCCACCCTAGAGCTATGACTTGAAGTCTGCAACATTGTATCAGTTTGTGTAACAAAGATCCAGCTGATCTAGGTACTGACTATATATTTTGTGAAGCTGTATATAAATTGTGATGAAGCCAAAAACTTCTCAAAACTATGTATTATTCTATTTGCATTAAATGCCCCAAAATACTGAAAAACAAAGTCTAGGATATAACTTGTCTCTCTCAGAAATAGTTTAGAAATAACAGAATGGTGATATTGACCCTAGGATCTAGAGATTTGATTAATATTTGATCTTCATTAAATATTCACCCCTCAAAATAAAAACAAAAGGCTGAAAAATATTCTTGGTAATTGTCTTTGACCAGATTTGACCCCTTTGACCTCAGTTCCAATTAATTATTTACAGACCCTAATTAACGCTAGCTGTCTTCTGACCAACTGGCCACCATCTTGTATTTACGACCAATTTCAAGATGGTTGAAGAAATAAAAAGTTTTTATTACCCAGAAATCAGTTGGGAGTAATGACGTAACATGTCAATCACTATGGTGATAAGAAATGAAATATTGGCGCCACTTTCAGGATTGATTCCATTATTATGATCAAGATTACTACAGTAACAGTTACTCTGTGTTCAAAAGTCTTCAGTCTGATTGGAGAGTAGGATGTAAAAATAATATTGTTGATTGTCTGGACCTGGGGTAGAGGAGAGTTAATTTGAAAATAAAGGTATATACTCTAAGCAAGGATTAAAACTATCCTCCCTACCCCACCCCAAGATGTTAATTTCTAAATAACTATTTTATTATTCGTCTGACCTCTACACGATCACAAGGTCAAAGATATCACTTGTTAATTAAAATTTGAAATTAATTAGACGATGTAAATCTTAACGAACATTTGTTCACATTAATTATGAAGTCATGAAATGTAAGATGGTGATATCAGCGACAAGGGAATATAACTCATCTTTATATTTCAATTCTATTACATGTTATATTATATATAATCAACATGATACCTCTCTTCTACTGAGTTTATCAATCTAACATCCTTTAATATTATATTATATAATCAAAATCATTATTCATTCCAACTGTGAAAATCAATTTCAGTTTGGTTATACAGTCTGGAATATATTAGATTCTAGTACTTGACATCCAGAAACAATGAAGTTTTTTTCAAAATTTATAAGTACCAAAATCCACACGGCATTTTTTAATGCACCTAATATTCTACAGTATTAAAACTCAACTTGAAATAATTGAAATATTTTGAATTACAAATCGTTTAAAACGGAGGAGAATCATACTGGTCACATGGTCACACTACTAGACTAGTACTCAATAAAAATCAGAACGAAATGAAATGGTTTTATGGCTCGATATCTGAATATCATTTCACCTTATCTTCCTCCTTAAACTGAAGAGTGTTGAAGTGGCTTGTCGTCATAATTGCCTGGTGATAACGGTGCCGTTATTTTTGATTAATTTCAGGAATATTGTACGTCTGATTATAGATTTATTTTCTTGATACATGATATCTCTTGTCATTTCTCTAACCGCCATATTTCAATTCCGTAAAAACCATCTGCATGACTTGAATAATGCTTACACGATTATCGCGATATTGAGAAATTCTCGACACTTGAAGAAATTGTGAATATTGCCGTCTGAATAATGTGAGGCATAATTACCGATATTACTTGTCAATATGAGATAAGCATCGTTGATGATGAGTGAAGTTGTAAATTATCAGAATGACATGAAGTATGGTTTTGGTTTCAGTATCGTATAGTCCGCGCCGTCTTCCACACATAAAATATCTTCATTATATTCCCCTAACATTCTCTCACTCATAATTACACGATTTACATTCCGTTGTTCCGTCAAAATTCGGAAATTCCCAATAATCCATAGAGATTTTGTGATTTGGTTCCAGCCTGGAGGAATTTTAGTCCAACTCAAACAAACGAAGGAAATGTTTTTTAAAATGACAGAGAAAGATGAAATGTTTTAAGATTAGTAATTTAATCTAAACAATGAATTTTAAAACATAATCTGTGAAAGGTCATGCTTATCCATCAGCAATAATCAAATTTAGACATAATTACCAACTATAATAGATATATATAGATATAACTATTACTAATTAAAGATTTCTTCAAAAATTCTGGGTTTCTAGTAGGAAGCAAGAAGGACCTGTGATAAAAATAAAACAGATTCAAACAGACTGAAACTCGGAATAAAAAACTTCACACAAAAATTCCTTCATCAGAAAATTAGAAGATCAAAAATACAAACAACTTCAAAGATATTTCAGGATTTGAAATTCATGATCTAAAACTCAAACAAAAATTTCTAATTTCATAGCAATCAGAAAATTGGAGAAAAAAAAGCTTCAAAAATTAGGAATTTATTCTGAAATCAAACATTTGTATAATTATAGTGGACTGAAGAAAAATAAACTGATAAAAAGAAAAACAAAGTACAAAGAGATGATCAACTCCATAACTAAGATATGAAATTAACGGGTTTTTACGAGCTATGTTGTGGCGTTTATTTCATATTGAGTTGGGGATTACCAGGATAAAAGGAGGATGAAAGGAATTCTGTGAGCTGGACAACCAGGGGTTTATCGCATCGTCTTGTGAATATAATAACCGAATAATTTCTAACAAATATTATTGATGATGTACTTAGAATGGAATTGTGTCTGGTTCCACATTAAAAATACGGATTAGGCAGCGCCCAATTCCCTGATATTAGGTTTGAGTCAATACTGAATACAGAATTTAACAAATGGTTTTGCGAATTTTCTCAGTTTTCACGTCTTAATGGAAATCGTTAAGATATTTGTTTCTATAATTTTACTCAAAATAATCTTTTCATTACCCAGAATTAGAGATTTTTATTCCAATGAGAAATATCGGAGATGATACAGAAACTTGACGCAGGAGTTGTTACTATTGTCTAGTCCAAGTTTTTAAACATGTTCTAGGTCAGGTTGTAAGGATTATATCTTTGGTTCAAAAAGAAATATTTCAGAATAATAATACTTGGTTTTAGGTTTCATTAAGTGCACAATTATTGAACTACAGTAGAAATTTGACCATGGAATATTTCTGTCTTTAATGCATGCTAATTTGTCGTTTTATTTTGAAGTATGGCCACTTTTTGAATTGACTAAGAGATATTTCTATGAATAAGAGAAATAAAAGACATTGTTTGTTAGTTTATTTTGATGTTGTTGTAGGATAAGGGGTCACATTTATCAAAATCTACTCTACTCATACCCACCACAGATGTCCAGTAATATAGGCTTCTTACCAAGAATAATGACAGTCCTCTATTTGACATTTTTTTGGTCAAAACCTTCCCATATTATTCATAAAAATATTTTAAATTAATCTTTCAGCTCTTGGTATAAATCTTGTCTAATTTGTTTGTCCGAATTTTCAGCCAATTTGACCTTGTTAGCATTTAGATATTTTCAAGTTTTAATTTCATTATAACTGGGATGATGGCTTTAAACATAATTATTCTGAATATTTCTGACATCAAATCTATCTGGTATGACAACTTTAAACACAGTTTTGATAATTACCAACTTCAGATCTCACTGGGATGGTCACTTGAAAAATAATTTTGATAAAAATGACAGTAAATTTATTGAAGTCTATAACCATCAAGATGTTTCCCTTACATTATTTATCACAGAGCTGTTTATCAGTTAATATCAAGTTTTAATGTTTCTAAATGTAGATTTAGGTTCTGGTCAGTGCCTGGGTGGCAGGACTCTCAGATTGCTGATTAAAACCATTTCTTGACCGCCAGATTATGGTTATTTTTGGCCGTAATTGCTACATTATCATTTAAAATAAGTTTTGGCATTTATTAATTTTGACAGAAGATATATTTTATCATGATGAAGTTAAATAGTTATTTTGTTTTTATAACAATTCATTTAATATCAATATAACATAGTTATTAATCTTCAACCATTTCAAAATATTTATTTTTTATCAATTAAAGATTTGTTTTTCTCTTGTAGATAATGTGAAGCATAAATTAAATTAATTTTTGATGCCTCTGTATATGCTTTTGTAACAAAAAGAGACATTTATTCTGTGCACCATGAATTAATAAATTCAATCCTCCAAATGATCGAGAAAACTTTTAGAATGACCTTCTTCTGGAAACCTTAAAATTTCATTCCAAATTGCCTGGAGGGTGAGAATTCTCATCACCAATATCTGGGCAATTTAAAATCTAATATTATCAATTCAGAGCCTTGTGGGATTTAATTGGTGCCCAGCGAGAAAATAAAGATAAGTTAACAACGAACCATTGATAAGATTACCTCCCCTGGATAAAACTCTTTCTTATTAAAGGCTCAAATTTCATCTTAATGTTCCTTTGTTTAAAGTGGTGACCTCCGACCTTTTGTCAAATTGATTAAAATAAAAGTCTCTTTCATCATTTCTGTGACATAAACACTTTAATTTCTGTCGAATATTTCACTGATACGAGACTTCTGGGATCTTTAATTAATATCGCGAAAAGTCGTTAAAATTTGACTTTTCTTAATTTAACGACCATTTTGACAAAGTGTAATTTTGTTGCCAATCTTTAATTATTAATAATATCTTTAATTGTTCACCATGGTCTTGTCTACCAATAATTACCCAAATTTTATTCTTTCATGATAATTTCTTATGTCTAGAATTATTATGAAATTTATTTATTTTGTTGATTTCTGGGTTGAAATAGAAAGAAGAAATTTATAACAAAATGTTGAATTTTTGATGTAATATATAACACTTTCTTCAAGTCCTTGGCAAATCTTCTTGACTTTAATATAATCATTAATTTCAATTCCCAAGTTGGAAGAAAGTCAACTCCCAAATTTAGAGTCAAGTTTCTCCATGATGAAACAATAGAAATAAAATTATTACAAACTTTCAAATCAACAATGATAAAAATTAGATTAGCTTTATTTAATAAACTTTCTAAATTAAACAGAATTCTTTTGTCCGACTGCCCCAGGGGGTGGTATAAGGTGTTTAAGACGCAATCAGACTCTGTATTTAGTTTTTATTGTTGACACTTCTATAAGTTAACTCAGCACGTTAAACATCTGGGTGACAATAATTCTAATTGAGGGGGAGGGGACTGTAACAGGGGGAGTTGGGAAGGTTATGGAGGGATGGGGGACTGTAACAGAGGGAGTTGGGAAGGTTATGGAGGGGTAGGGACAAGCGAATTCTGAGATTGTTGAACAGAGATGAGAATGAAGATGAAGAATGAAATGATTGACATAATTAACGAATCTTTTAACATTGTTTATACATCCTCCTTCTTCTTAACGACTTTCTCCCAAACATAACGTTTATTATTTTTGGATATTTTGCCAGAATTGAAGAAAGGATGGAGTTGTTTTTAAAAACGAGATATTTCTGTACCAGAGAAATGATATTTGTCAGATGAAAGCCATGTTTTTTATGTTTAGATATTACATTTCAATAGCCTTTTCTTTAACTTACTTGTGAATTGGTTTTATATCAATAAATAGGTTCCAATAATTAATCAGAAAATCAAAATCAGTTGACATACAAAGTCCAGAAAGTACAGAATTGAGCCTGTAGCTATAAAAGATGGAAGGTCCCAATTTGGTGCTGTGGAAGAGTAAGCTGCCCCAAAGACCTAAGATCAATCTGTCATTCCAGGCCAAATCAATTATTACAAATTTGTAATCAAAATATATCTGCTTTAACAAAAAACTTTAAAAAAAAAACAAAGATAAGAAAGAAAATGATCAAATAAATGAAATAAAAAATAAAAAAGTTGTAAAAATATAGAAATTACCATCTGTTAAAAATATAGTAAGTTATGTTAATAAAATAGCAATCTAAGAATTTGATGTAAAAACTGGAGAAGTTTGATCTGATTTCTTTAGTCTGTTGATTCCACGCGATTCTACCAGCTGTTCTCGGTTGTCAGTCAGACCAGCCCACACCCAGCGCCAACTAGTATTGTTAGTGATTAATAGAGAGGGAAGAGGGGTAGGGGAAAGGGGGTGGGGGATAGAGGGAGAGGCTTCACGAGACAAAATTAACAGAAAAGGTTCTGGGGTTCAATATCCTCAAAATCCTATCTTCTTTCAGTCCGGGTTTCAGAGATGTAACATCAGTCATTTTGATATCACCAGTCAGACATTTCCGGCCATCAGAAACCCTGAAACAGTCAGACTGAAAATGATCTGAGAACACTAGTCTTGGCAATTATCATCTCTGACAAGTCGTTAGAGACCAAACTTAACGAGGAAATAATTAATACACAACATTTTTTAACTTAATAATTTCATTTTTTTATCATCAATCAAATTTATTTTATTGAATTGTCAAATTCCTCGCCATTTTTTCATCAATTTCTCATATTTTAACTCAGTTTTCTTTCTGGAGAAATTTGATATGAAATTATGAGTTTGAAAATTCTTAAATTTCTGACATTTTTAGATTTTTTTGATTCTTTACAAGTTATATCTATTTCAATAATTAGAACTTCTAGAATAACTGTACATTACATAATTTTATATAATATGCAGAAAAAACACATATTCTCCAGTAGATAGAGACATGATAATTAAACACAGAGACATGATAATTAAACACAGAGACATGATAATTAAACACAGAGACATGATATTTAAACACAGAGACATGATATTAAACACAGAGACATGATAATTAAACACAGAGACATGATATTAAACACAGAGATATGATAATTAAACACAGAGACATGATATTAAACACAGAGACATGATAATTAAACACAGAGACATGATATTAAACACAGAGACATGATATTAAACACAGAGACATGATATTAAACACAGAGACATGATATAAACACAGAGACATGATATAAACACAGAGACATGATATTAAACACAGAGACATGATAATTAAACACAGAGACATGTTTTTTATGATGCAAATACAGAATACTATAAAATATTTCTTGCAGAATTCTTATTTTTATGTTTATCTATTTCAATTTAAAAGTCAGAACAACCTAGAGGGTGTAAACAGGAGTAATATTATAAATTCTATATTTTTATTATTTCAGTTTTGGAAAGAGCTCAGTATGCAAGTGATGATCCGTTTTTTAAACATAAATGTCGTTTTTGTCATAAAGTATTTGGGAGTGACAGTGCTCTACAGATTCATGTTAGATCTCATACAGGTAAGACAACTTTCTTCATGGTGTTTTGGGGGGTGGGGATAGAAAGGGGCAACAACTCTTATTGCAACTTTAGTCATATAAGATAGAATAAACTTTACACAACTACTAACAAAGTTTCCACCTACAAATTACCACAAGAAAGTTATAAAGTTGGTTCAACATCATTTACTAATTAAAAAACTTTGAAAATAAAAAGTTATTTTGTAGTTGATATAAATATTACTAACTTGTAGAAATAGACATTATATTCTGACTGAATTGGGTGGATTTATTTAAATACAGTCTGTGATAATCCTCTACCGTAGTTACCATAATAATACTGATAATCTTCTCAGGTTAGACGTAGTGAAACATAATTTACTTCTATAGACCAGCTTAGATACAGGGTTAGAATAAAATAGGTAGAGTGGTTAAAACATATATTGAAACCACTCAATAAACTGTGTTTGTGAGGCACTAACTTTCCAATGGTAGGCACTAACTTTCCAATGGTAGGCACCAACTTTCCAATGGTAGGCACTAACTTTCCAATGGTAGACACCAACTTTCCAATGGTAGTCACCAACTTTCCAATGGTAGGCACCAACTTTCCAATGGTAGGCACTAACTTTCCAATGGTAGGCACTAACTTTCCAATGGTAGGCACTAACTTTCCAATGGTAGGCACTGGCTCATGGTTAAAGTAAAATTGAAATAGCTAGCGTTTATTAGACTAACTAAGGTATATCATAACAACTATAGAGTTAATATGATAATCATAGCGCCATTGGTTCAAATCCTCTCCACTATGAGTTTATTAGATTAACTAAGGTATACGATACAACTATAGGGTTAATATGATAATCATAGCGCCATGGGTTCAAATCCTCTCCACTATGAGTTTATTAAATTAACTAAGGTATATGATAACAACTATAGGGTTAATATGATAATCATAGCGCCATGGGTTCAAATCCTCTCCACTATGAGTTTATTAGATTAACTAAGGTATATGATAACAACTATAGGGTTAATATGATAATCAGGGTGGATAATATATTTATACATTGTATCACAACTATATATCTCACTACTATATTTGGTCAATATAAATACTTTACTATTATTAACTTCAATATACCGTTACTTGTTTGTTTTCTTCATAAATGAATTCGCGTGGATTTTGAACAATGAAAAATAAACGCTGAAATTTGGAACGCGTGGTGACGACCAATTAAACGCATTGATACATGTTTAAGGGGTGAGGCGTGGGCCAATCGTATTGACACTACTATATTTATAACGAGTATCCCTTTTTAATAATCTGACCTATGGTATGATTAAATATTAAAGAGTTGTCTTTGTAAATGGTAAGATTGAAATAGCCTGTCTTGTACTTCTTGTTAAAAGGGTGGTCTATAAAGGGCTATACTCTGAAAGTATGAAACTGTAATATAAAGGAGTTTAAAGGACATTAGCCTGCTGTTTTATACTGAAATCAATGTTTGATGTTTTCACTAAAATAAGTAGGCTAATAGAATTGGTGAAATGTTTTTAATTTTTATTATGATTCTCAGGTTTTACTGTTAACAATACTAAGAGTTTCTCTAAAAGAATGAACCATATTGACAGACCACACTCCCAGAATTCACAGATATTTTTTCTCACTTTCTTAATCAAATAATAAAAACAATTTTTGATTTCAAATTTCTGTTTTTTATCAAATTATTTCATCAACTTCCTGTCCGTCTTTTCAAGTTTCTGGCGAACAATTGTAAAACAGGAGTCGCCAGACTATATATTAATTTCCTATTAATTTACGACTATTTATTTTCAATCTTTAGAAACGCATTGCCAGATCAGCAGACAATTTTGAAAAAAGAGAGAAAGATTGTGAATTTATTCTTCAGATAAACAAACTTAATATTGTTATTTTTACAGATTTTCACCCAAATTGATGGGAAATTTTCAATAAAAAACTAATTTTGTGAAAAGTAATATTGAAATTGCTGGTTGTTGAAAGTTTCCTATTGAATTGTTATTTTAATCTTTTAGAAGTTTGACCAACTTTATTTTAAATCTCCTGATTTAAATCAATATTGCGAGTATTTTGGTGAATATTGATGATTTTACGATGGTTTTATGTCTGGGATAAGGTTTGACTCGAGTTTTCTATTGTTCTATTTATAAAATAAAAGACGAGGCGAGGAACTTGATGGAGCGAAAATAACTTCAATGACACTGGTGTCCACCAACGTAGTCAAAAAACAATTTGTGAAAAATCAGAGGCATTGTGCACCTCCAGAAGTAGTGTTCAAGGTAACAAACAGAAAACAATTACTAGTATAAAAGAGTAAACATTCTCTGAAAATATGAATTTAGAAAAATGTTTGAAATGTAACCAATATATGTGTGAAAATCTGTTTTTAGTTTTTGTTAGATGTTAAAGTTACAAATGAAAAGGTAAATTTGTTTTATTTACAGAAACTTTACTGTTTTCAAAATTCAAAGGTAAATTTTAGTGAAACTCTTAAAAAGAACATTTTAGAAGAAAAGTTAAAAAAAATGAAATAAAAAGTTAGTTTTAAGTTAAATACCTAAAGAAAAGTAATTAGAAATATTATGTAAACTTGAAAATGTCAGATTTCAGGATGTATTTATGTAAGGAATCTCTCGTTTCCCTGCCATTTTACTAACAAACACCTTCATCAGGGACAAATTACAAAATTCATTAAGTATATCAGACTGAACTTCATCACTGCCCTGAAAATCAACATAACCAAAATATCAAATGTTCATATTCAAAATAATTTCAACCTTTTTCATTGGTTACGTATGATAATTATGTTAATTAGTTATCAGTTTGAGGCTGGGTTAAGATACCTACGTTTTTGCACAATAATAACATTACAGAATTTAAGTCGTATGTTGATTTTGATAAATTTACCAATTGTTTTTAATAAATTATATATTCAAAATAAAACTACAATTGACAAGCAAAATGTGAAAATATTGATGTCCATATCATGTCAACTCTACAAAACTTGATAATGACACCCACTAATAATGTTTTATAAACTATGTGAACTCTCCACAATAGTACTACAGTTGACTAGCTCAAAAGCTGAGAATGGTATAAGGTGTTTTAAAAGTTAATTTGAATATATAAATAAAAGTTATAATTGCCAGTGACTCTATGTTGTATATTTCTATTTTTATAGTTTCGATTGATCTCCGCACTCCAGACTCCAGACTTTACAACTTTTAATTACTTCAAACTAAACAGACGACAAACTTTTAAAACACGTCTGCTCACTAAATAACTTCATTTCAAAAATATTTTTAAAGTATTTTCTTTGATTCAATTGAAATATAAGAATTCAATTAAATTTGTTAATTCTGTTTTAAAACTGAGACTATATGACTAATATTTAGTTGTAGTGAAAATTGAAATGTTGATATTTTGAATGAGTCGTGCACGAATTTAACTTGCTAACAATTTCCTGTTATTTCCTGATTATTGTGATTTAAAATACATCTTGCATCATTCCGTTATTCATTAGTTTTACTTCCTTATAAGGTAATTAGGGTGGATGGTATTTAGAAAGGACAGGGTATCCTTAGTCTTCATAAAACACCCAATATAATTCTACAGTCCTGTACACATTGTAGGCTTAGTTATTGTCTTCATACTGTCAACTGGCTTTATCATTATTTTCTATCTGGAATGATCCAGGATTTTTTGACATATTTATCAAGTCTCCTCCATTGATGATGTCAGCTTGTGGACTTGGACTTAGTGATTACAATTTAGATAGGTACATGTCCCTTTTCATGTAAAATAGTTAATTTGACTAAATTATTGAAATTGCTACATATGTCACCTTACCATGTTTTATTTGAATTAGTGGAGATTGACCTCTGAACTCTCGCATCTAATTATTCAGGTTTAAGATAAAGAATTCCTATCACGCCTGTATTAATTCAAGAAACGTTGAGAAAATCCTACCGTCAACTTCGTATCAAAGTTTTCAATTTCTTAAACAAACATTAAAGTTTCTTAAATACCTTGTAATTTATCTACCTTGAATCTTAATTATCTTCTCTTGAATATAAATTACTTCCCTTGAATACAAATCACGGAGCAACATTCGCAAGGTTTGTTTGTCAACTTAACGTACCCTAACAATTTCCTTTCAAAACAAAATCTTAGACATTTTTTCTTTAATGGTCAAAGATGGTTACATTAATTTTATGAAAGTAAGTTGGAAGATGTTAATTGCTCGTTAGAATTCTAATTAATTAACTAAATTTTCCTTTTATTTTTATAATATATCTATTATTTAGTCAGCTGATATTTAAACCAGATTTAATGGTCATTTTACAAAACCTGTGATGTCAAGAATAATGACCAGTGAAATATGATAATTGTTATTTCTATTCTTCTAAATACATAATCCAACAACTGACAAAGAATTAGTCTAAACCAGTTTTAAGTTGGTCAGTTGTTTGGGATATTATTAGCTATGTAGACATGGGAACTGAACTGTAAAGTACATTCTTAGTCATGAGGAGTAAATAATATCACAAAGATTTCTTATAAATTCTTGAAATTTTCTGTGTAATTAAAATAAAATCTGCACCTAATTACTTGCCTGTTCCCATATTAATAATACAAGAGAATAGAATTTAATTAATTATAAAGTTAATCTATTGTTATATATACCTAGAGAAAACTGGTTTTATATACAACAATGTATAACTTAATATCACAATATATCTAAATATACTCTCTTCTAGTTTTCAAAATAAAATCAAATTCCAGTACCTAATTAGGTTATCTAAAATGGACAACGCCATTCTGTAGTTAATGAGTGTAATTTTCTCAGGAAAGTAGCATTAGCCTACTCTTTCATAATTTCCAACTGTCTAGGGATCTGTCAAGGGATCTGTGAAAGTCTTATAAACATTTATTTACCAGCTAGTCAAGCTCAATTTCTGCCTAGTCAAAACTGACACAGTACAAAGTTATTTAATTGTAGGAGAACAAGACGTCTGATTTTTAATCTGAAAAGTTTGATGGATATCCAGAAATATTTGGACAGTTTAATCCCTTTAAGTTATAAATAGTTTATTATATGTAGATTTGAGTATTAAAACTTGTTTGTAGTAAATAGTTCAGTCTGATTGTGGTAGTTTATATGAGTAATTATAAATTATAATAACCAAAAATAGGCACAAGATAACAATGACCAAATTAGTCAAACTGTTTGACAAATCTTTAATGATATAAAACATTATATTAATTCCTAACCTTATATGTAGATTGAGAATATCAGAACTTGTTTTACAAACCAACACCAATGTTTATCATTGTCAAACTATAAGAAAGTCGAAATTATTTAGGAATAAAATGAATCGGTTAGGGTGGAAGTCTTGAGATATCAGCAAATTTATAGTCTTCTCTGTCATCTTTTACAATATTCTTTGTGATTTTTTTATGGGAGGTTTCAAGTTTTATATGAAATGAAATGGAGTTTTACACCCAAGTGTTAGATTACAGACATGAATTGTTTCCTGTAGGGTGGTATCTTTTAATCTATTCTTTGTGTATTATATCCTAAATTTTTGACAAAGTGTCAGTTCCTGAAAAACAGGAAAATTAATATAAAAGATTTAGTCTGTTCATTAAACAACAGATAGATTTAGGTACAAAGAAATAATATATATATAAACATGTTGATATAAAAACTGTAAGAACAGCCAGAATTGAATGCCAACAATGTAGATTGTTCTTGTTTTTAACTTGAATTTAATGAAATATTATATTTTTTATTAGATGATATGAAATGTATATAATTATTATAACTCCACCTTGGTTTAAGATAACTATGAGATAATTTATTACCTCTTTTATCAACTTTCTATTCTAGCTAGAGCCATAAACATAATATAATACAAATTATAAAAACTACAGGCACCACATTGTTGACTGTAGTTGTAGTCAAGGGATGTTGATTGGTGATATTTGCCAGTTGGTGTTAGGACCTTAAAATGCCCTGTTCTATTGTCAAACTATCAACCAGAAATGTTACAAATTGTATAAATTTTAGTTCTTAAAAGCTGTTATTAAAACCAGATCTGAGGAAACATTTATCTTATTAGTAAAAAAGAGAATCAGTTTTTTCTGAAGAAGTCAGAAATTCCAATATCTACAAATGAAGAAATGGGGTAAAAAGTAAAAAGTAAAAACAAGCCTGGGAAGTTAATTTGAAATATATCATATTAAAATGAGAAAACTAAGAGTTTGATGAAATATTTAAACGCTATTAAAAACATGATATTATCATTTACACGATAAATTATTATATATTACAATAACAGAGTTATTTGGCAAGTTATCTCCCTTACTTAGCAATCGTTATCTCGTTGATCTCAGCACCTATTGTCTTGTTTTTCCAGTACCTTGTGAAATTCGTGCCAAATTTGATACCAAGTATTTTGATATATTTTGTTATTTTATTTCATTCCTTGAATATTTTATTAAGATGTTTATTAAATGGAGATTTTTTATTTTCAAACAAAGTGAGTCTATATTTGGAGATCTGTTACAGTCAGCCAACAGTGTTTGACATTGAATTCCTTTATCATAAAGCTTTAACCCTCTAGGTTGGCTCATCTTTGAGGTTGGCTTTCCAATTACTACCATCCACTTTGTAAGTTTTGTTAAGGAATTGAAATATTTGCTATTGTCTGATGTTTTGGACTGTTTGAAGATATTCCTAGCTTCAATGGTTTTGTCTGTAAAGTTTTAGGGATGTTCCTATCATGTTAGTAAAAGATTAAACATATTGAGAAGATAATGATGATATAGAGGATGTAATTTGATGTAAAAAGTAAAAATATGTTCAACTGTTTTGTCAATAAAGATGGTAAAAAAAGAGTAAAAATTGTAAAATGGCAATACACCATTTGTTAGACTAATAAACAATAAGTATTGAAGAGATTTTCATCATAATTTTATCAGCAAAATGTTTTTATCATCAGTTGTATTTTGACTGTACGTGAGGTCTTCAAGTTAGATTCTCCTTCCAGTTTTACATTTTAAATTGAGGTGAATTTCCTTTCATAATACAGAATATAATACAGAATATAACTGTCTGATTAGAGAAGAGATTTCAAAAGTTTTCTACATTGAAAGAAGTTTCTTAAAACTATTTTATTGTTTACTTTTGTGTTTCAATTTGATGATATTGATATTGAACTGTTATTGCAGCTTCTATTTTTAATTCTATCAATAATAATACAAGAGAAAGTATCATCTATTAATATATATTGTCATTTTATAATTTTCATTACCATTAAATAAGATTTCATTATTTTTCTTCAAGTTTTCATTCAACTAAATTCTAGAAATGGTACCCAACTTGAAAAAATAAGAATTATAACAAAAGGCCTCCAAGGAATATATTTATGAAATTTTGTTGAAAAGTTGCAGCATATTTTAAGATAAATCATGATGAATTTGTCAGTTGGAGGCCATAATTCATATTTTATGATAGAATAATGATGAATATTAAAATGATTGTATCAATGATGCTGAACGAAAGGGAAGAGTTTTTGTGTTTGTCTCGACTCCAGGTATATTGGTAAAGACATCAACTTAGAAACCTGGGGTCTTTAAGAGTTATTTTTATTTCTAATAGTTTTACCTTTCAAATTCCTTCACTAATTTTTTATCACGTTTTTTCTATATTGATGTAGTACTAGGTAATAAGCATGGAGTCTATCTAGAGGGTGTAAGGGTTTATAGTAAGATAACAGTAAGCCAATCTTGAGGATGTAAAGTAACAAAAACAGAAGTCTTAGTTTCAAAAACAACATTTGTTAAATTTGTACAATTTTCTACTTTGACATAATTAAGCCAACCTAGAGGGTAAAATGAATTCTGAATGATGATTTGAGAGAATTAAATAATGACAGATTTAAAGATATCAGATTTCATCGTATTTAAACAAAGTTATCGAAAATTGTGAAAAATTTCAAACGACCTCATTATTAACACGGGGTTAAACGTTCACACTAATCTTCACCATTCCTAAATGACCAATTTGAAATTTCTTTGTTAAACTGGTGAAAGAGAGGATCTGGTGTAAATATTAGCTAATATTTCAGAGTAAAGTCAGAGATATTGTACATGTCGATTTCTATTTGATTTTACTCAGTCAAATCGGCAATTTGTTGACCTGCGAAAGATGAACAAATATTCTACAACAGCTCAAATTCTCTCTTCATTGACTCAATAAAATGGCCATTTATTACATCTGTACAGTTTTAGTCAGCTTTTTATTAATGATGATGATGAAGATGATCATTCAGAAAATAATTTGGATCTGATCTCAATAGTGTCATTTGAAGATTTTAACTTGGTAAGGAAAGAAAGATGTAAATACAGAACATATTACCAAGTTACTGAATCTGATAACAATCCTTACTGTAGTTTGAATGTCCTCAAAACTTTTAAAAACTTTATTACAATGAACATTAAAAGATAAAACCCAAATCTACACCGAAAATATTTCCCCTAATTAAAGAGTAAGAAGGGAAATAAACAAATTGAAATAAATATCAAATTTTGAAGAGTTTGAAGTCCTGTTTAAGGGTTGTTATTTGAGATGTTTTTAATTGTTATTTTTAATCTGTGTGAACCCTATAAATCACTGTGACCCTGACTGTATTAAATCTAACAATCGTTTTAAATATCAGCAGGCGTGACTCTTTAATATGTTACACCGAACGCTCTGTTACTATGTTACACAAATCTTAAATTATGAGTGAAGATATGAAAGGGATTTAAAATTAGTTAAATATTGAATTTAAATATCAGAAAGAGGCTAAAATATCAAACGATTACGCTTTGATTTTAAAAAGAGGCTAAGAAATGTAAAAGAGGCTTGAAGAGTATCGATGTCACATGATCATGATTAACGTTAATTTGATTTCGATTTAAAAATAAACATTGTTTGATACATTCTATGGTGAGATATTTTGCCGGAAATCAACTGATTGCGATGAGTTTGACTTCAAACGTTTTAAATCACTCTGATTATTTTAAATGAAAATAAATTAATAACATTTCATCTTGTAAATTTCATCAGTACAAGTTATATTGAATTTAGTATTTGATAAAGATTCAGTTTTAAAGAGATATTATAACAAATATATATTCCAGGTTTTTATTCAGTCTGACATGTCATAACAAGTTCGCTCTTTAAACCTGGTTTTGTCATATTAGATTCCTGGATGTTCCCCTTTAATTTCAAACCTTATGAATTACCTTGTACAATACTTTTTGTTTTTTTCTTTCCTGTTGGGAAATACTGGCAGCTCTATTTTTCTATTTCTCACAAATTTTGACAGAAAAATAATGATTTGGCTTATTTTAAATTTTATTTCATAAATTCTGAATGATGAATATTTTTTTTGCTTCATTTATCAATTATATGCCTGGAAATTGACATCTAAGACGTTTTTTTATAGGCTGCTGTATAAATTTTCAAACTTGTGTAAATTATTTTAAATTTGCCATCATTCAAACTACAGAGATACCATATTATCTGATAATACTCCAGTTTCAAAACATAAATTTCTCAAAAAATGAAATATGTTCATTGAAATTATTAAAAAGTACAAAAGATCGTTTATTTTCCTTCATTTTGAAGTTTAATTTCGGTTTTTGACACTTTCAACTAAGACAGATGGATTCTAGTCGAGTTTTTTCTCAGCTCTGATCTTACAAGAAATGTTTTCTAATTATTTTTCAAAAGTTTGAAATATGGAAAACAAAATTAGAAACTGATAAAAACTGGTTTTGAATTAAGGAAAACAAAAGATAAAGTTAGAAAAAAGGAAAGAAGTTGTAGGATCTGCATTGAATCAGAAATTTTATATAAAACTTGCAGTGTACTTCTTCTCCTTTGTGAATTATTATGTGACATTTTGGGTAAGTAAGCCTTGGTCAGGAAGGAGAAATACAAGAGAGTTTATTGTGTATTGTGTCAAGTATTTCGGGGGTAGGGTGTAGTCAACTACTGTCATATTCTTGTTATTGGAATCTTGTCAGTCTTATTTTGAGGAAAATAAGAAATAGTTCGTATGAGATGAAAGACAACATAAGCAATGGCCTTGGCATTAATTTTTTTTTTTTTGATGTTTTGTGTTGTTTTATTGGCAGTGACTGAGTTTTTATTTTCATAGTTTTATAGATTTTCTGCTTGAAATATTGGTACATAAAGATCATTCTAAACAGGAGCAAAAAATCCATGAAATTTCAATTTGGCCATAAATTGATGTTAACTATTCTAATCTGAGAAAGAAAGAAATCAGTGAAAATTGACAGAAGATGGTGATGAAATTTTATTGTGTAAATAAATGTCAAAATTAGTAAAAAAATGTTGGTAAATTTATGTGAAGGTTGAATTCCAAGCTTGTTGTAGAGTAATCTAAGAATCTTATAAACCTGATGAAAAACTACCCCAAGAAGATTGATCACTGTAAAAAACATTTTTATTATTGTAATTATGTATAAAATATTGGGATAATTAGAAAATCTGTTTTCATAAAACTGGTAAAATTAACATTAGTGTTTGGTGTTAGAACGCGTGTAGGTGCATGTGTGGTAAAAAATACACGCGTTCACAATCTGTAGATGTAATTAACCCTCTGATTATTACGTGTGTGGATTTTTAAATCTTAACCCCTTACTGATCTTTCTGACATATTTCTTACTTGGTTGATTTTTTATTTTTATAAATTCATCAGCAGCATGCTGAGGTCTCTAACAACCAAATTGAATTCACAGAAATTTTCAGAGAAAAAACACAAACTACTTCAAAGTTTATGTTTGAAAAAATCTGACAAAAAATTTCCACTTTTCTTCTCCTGGTGAACTTTTTACTGGAAAATTCATCAAAATATTTCAGACCTCAGAATTATTTGGTTTATTTTTTTTCATATTGAATGAGATATTTCACCCTAAAGAATAATTATATCCCTGACCTTTGTGACTTAAGGATATTAAAATCATGTAAATTTGGAAAAATTGTTGAAAAGGTACTGAAAACTTTAGAAAACTTAATCAAAATTCTAAATTGTTATAGATATATTTATAGGTACAATTTTACCAACCAAACATTCAGAAAATAAAACACAATAACACAGCAATTTCTACCAAACCAACCATTTCTATAGAACAAGGCATGTCGACTGTCAAAATTCAATCAAACAATTCAGACCACACACCAACCACCCCCCTCGCCTTTCTTGACGATAATTTACCCTGTCAGCCATTTACCAGAACCTCTCCAAACCATTTCCTAGTTTATGCAACTCATACTCGGCATTCCAGCCATCCATGGCACCCATCAAACACTCTGCTGCAGTCAAAACGTCAGAATTGAAATAAGTGTCAGAAATCTTATCACCATGGTTTTTTGACAGATTTCTGTTTAAAACAAATGAGCCGTTTCTAAAAATCTTGATTGAGTAAATTGGTTAATTTTATAAGTAATTGCTTTTTTCTCCATTTTCATTGTCTGGTAGTATCATTTTTCAACATTTTTACCCCAAAATTCTTACAAATACACTTTAGAGTTGATCTATTTCTTCAAGAAGTTGATTTGACAAACTCCAGCTGCCTCCAAATCAAAATAAAAAGATTATTTTTACTTCAATGTTATTATAACAAAATTTCACTTCTTTTTCTGTCATTTTCTAGCTATGAATTTTTAAATTTTCAAACAAGAGTTATAATTTGACGTGATGATTTGAGACCTCCCAATTTCTTCAATTTACCAAGATTAACTTTAATTACTGTGTATATCTGTCAGAATTTTATTTTAATAAAGTTGGATAATAACTTCAGATAAATCTTCCAAGTTTAACTCAGAAAATATGAGTCCTATGTAACAAGATAAATTTTAAAATTTACTTGAGAAATTGAAAAATATCTTATAAATGAGTGGTACTGATAGTGTTATAAAAATAAAAGCCCAAATATTGAATTTGTGAAGAGTTGATGACCAGGAGGAATTAAATATAGTTGTATAAAGTTTAAGTTTTGGGTGTATTGATCAATTTGTGGAAAATTCAAAATTGATGAAAATTTGTTGGAAGCTCATTCTTAAATTTCTGTGAAGGTTCTGGTAGCCTGTTAGTTCAGGGATTAGAAACTTTATATCTTTGACTTAATATTCTGTCTTTTATCTTTTCAGGAGAGAGACCATTCAAATGTCACATCTGTGGAAACCGATTCTCTACCAAGGGCAACCTGAAAGTTCATTTCGAGCGCCACAAGGCCAAATATCCCAATGCCAGGATGAATCCAACACCAGTTCCAGAGCATCTGGACAGACTTCCAGGAGGAGGAATGGGCATGCCGATGCCGAGTCCCCAACCCAGCATCCCGACATCCATGCCGCTACCTCCAGGATTCATGGGAAATCCAATGATGCCAAATATGGGCATGCCCTTAGGATCTCTACCAATGACTCCAGGGTTTCCAATGGGAGCACGAATTCCAGGAACTGGCATTCCATCACTTCACAGACCCCTGGGACCTGGGATGTTCTCCCCAGCTGGTCATCTACATCCTGGGAGCCTCCCTCAACTTCCTGGCCTCCCTCACTCAAATACTCCTCACAGAGAACGACCATCTAGTCCTGAACTCATCAAAAAAGAAAGATCTAGTCCACCTTCAACCCCTCAGAGAGAAATCCGGGAACGAGAGCGAGAACGCGAAAGAGAAGAGAGAGAACATCACCGAGAAAGGGAGAGAGAGCGAGAGAGAGAAATTAGTCATCACCATCATCACCATCGAGAAAGTCTACCAACCCCAACTTCCATCAGTAGCATTTCCTCTCGAGCGTCTTCACTTTCCGAGAATCTTCCAGTTCCATCAATCAGGAGTCCAATGGCACCACGACCGTCTCTACCAGGACCTCTTCACAGCTCCTTCCCACTCCCTTCACCTCTTCATCCGATGGCCAGCATGGCAGCCAGTCTAGCATCCAACATGGCCAGTATCGCTTCCAGCATCAACTCCCCTTTCACATCTCTACCAATGCCATCACCATCAACAGACTCTCAGATGTTCAAGAACTCAATTCTTCCCACGAAGATGATCGACCCATCAGAGAATCTGGAGGAGTATATGGAAGTGTCCAAGTCAGAAACATCCAAGCTGGAACAACTAGTGAAGAATATAGAACAGAAGATTACTGATCCTAACCAGTGTTTGATCTGTCAACGAGTTCTCAGCTGTAAATCTGCTCTTCAGATGCACTACAGAATCCATACTGGTAAGTTTATCATTTGTTTTTCCCTGAACATTCGCGATTTCTGCAACCTTCAGATCTTTTGTGTTTCCTCATTCTTCTGAGTCCTCAACTGTTTACTTGTATTGTATATTCAATGTTATGGAACTCTTACTCAAACTATTCTTCTGTTTGTATTTTTCAGGCGAAAGACCATTTAAATGTAAAATCTGCAGTCGATCCTTCACCACCAAGGGCAACCTGAAGACTCACATGGGAGTCCACAGAGCGAAACCACCATTGAGGATGATGCATCAGTGTCCAGTATGCCACAAACAGTTCACCAATCTTCTAGTCCTTCAACAACACATCAGGATGCATACCGGGGAACACGGGCTTCCTAATATGATCCCAGAACATATGTTTATGCATCCCGAATGGGCAGCCATGCAGCAATTCGACCACAAGATGATGCGACCTTATGACTTGTCTCAAGGTGAAGCCAAGGAGTTGGATCTGAGCAATAAATCCAACAGAGATCCCGAAGACTACCAGGGCTATGATTCAGACGACCAGAAACTAGGCATGGATTTGGATGACGACGATGATGACGAAGAGGAAGAAATCGACGAAGAAGATCGGGCCGCCATTGCTCATGAAAATGACGACATCGAAGAAGCCGAGAATTTGAAGATGAAAATGAATGAAGATGATGATGAAGATCTTCCCAAAGATTATTCCAGTCCGAACGGAAACCGTTCACCACCAACATCTCAATCAACCAGTCGACCACAACCCTACCTCACTAGTCCAGTTCTCTCGTCATCAACATCCTTAGCTGCTCTGGAAGAACGAGTCAAAGCATTTGATAGTCAGCTGGCCCAGTCCTCCTTTGAACGATTCCGATACAACATGGGTCTAGGTCATGGACTACCCACTGAAAAATCTCCGAACTCCAGGTATCTAAATGGTGATATTTCTCCTGCAGTTTCTCCCAAAAGCCACACTGCGTCTGAGAACGGATCGGAATATGGACGAGAAGAAATCAGAGCGAATCCAATGATGTTCCCTCACGGACCTGCAATTCCAGGATTCCCGATGATGGGTGGTATGGATACCAGACCAACAGACGCTGATGGTGTTCCACATACAACTTGCAACATCTGTTTCAAAACTTTCGCGTGTCGAAGTGCTTTAGATATCCATTACAGAAGCCACACAAAGGAACGTCCGTTTTCCTGCGACGTATGTGAGCGAACCTTTACAACCAAGGGCAACATGCGTCAGCATATGCTTACTCACAAGATTCGAGATCTTCCAAGTGGT
This sequence comes from Lottia gigantea, assembly GCF_000327385.1. Classification (NCBI taxonomy): domain Eukaryota; kingdom Metazoa; phylum Mollusca; class Gastropoda; family Lottiidae; genus Lottia; species Lottia gigantea. The sequence continues at coordinate 122,554 of NW_008707002.1, read as the reverse complement.
TCATTTAATGAAAATAGCAGTAGCTCTGATAGAACTCAAGACGCAAGAGACGCTGAACCATATACAGAAAATACACCCCAAGAGACCAACACAGTTAGTCAATCAACTCAAGATCGTGAACCAACAAAATCATCTCCTGAGATGGATTCCAAACCCAGCAATACTAATAACAACAATCCACAACTCGCCAACAATAACAGCAATAACAGCGACGAATCTCCTTTTACCAGACGCAACGGAAGCAAACACATCTGTCCTACCTGCCAGAAATCCTTCTCCAGTGGCAGTGCTCTGATGATCCACACCAGAACTCACACTGGAGACAAACCCTTCAAATGTAATGTCTGTGGCAAAGCTTTTACAACCAGAGGCAACCTGAAGGTGCATATGGGAACTCACATGTGGAATAACAGTCCATCTCGACGTGGCAGGAGAATGTCTATCGAACCCCCGTTCATGATGTCTCACATGAAGGAGAATCCTTACATCCAGGGATTCCCCCAACGACCACCAGATTTCTACTTCCAGTATCCTCCTTTCTTCAACGGACTCAATCCTAAAATGAACGACTTATCCGTTCTTCAGAGTATGCAAGCTGGTATGGGAATGCCTATGCACCCAGGAATGCCTCACTTCGGACCGAAACTCGAACGTCCATCTGAAAAGAAGGCTGATTCGCCCAACGGAAATAGCAGTATGGAAAAATCCCCGGAACCTAAAAACCTGACTACATCCTCAGGGGAACTTGATCTCAGCATGAGGTCGACATCATCCGGAAACTCGGCTTCTGCATCATCATCGCCACAAACCAAGGATTCGCCATCTGAGGGTTCGAGTTCACCAGGATCAGCTGCCGGAGGATGGTTATGGAAAGCTGGAAGTTGCCACATCTGTTCTCAAAGTTTCTCTTCCAGTGCCGCTTTGGAGCAACATATCCAGTCTCACCATATTCAAGCGGCGACCACCGAGGCTCCAAAAGCTATCGTAGCTTAGATAGAAACTGTGTTCCTTTCAAACTTAATGTTCGATTCAGTAGATATTGAAAGTTTGTTTCAAGACAGTTGATTCGGGACTATAAATGGGTGTGGTGTTGTAAACGATTAGCGAGTGTTAAAGATTTAAAATCGATAATCAGAGCGTTCAATGAAACTATTGGACTATCTAGTCAAAGTAATGAACTAAGGAACCCAGAAAGGGTATCAGATTTGTGAAGGGTATGTGAACCCAGTTTATAAAAAAGTGATAGAGACACTGAACTATAACAAGGTGTAAATAATTTGTGTCAAATTTAAAAATCAAAAGCCGAAAACTCGGTAGTGTATATAGACAACAACTAGTTCAACAAGTCATGTTGAAATTGGAATCTCTTTACAGTGTACTATAGTGCTTATTTGTGTTCCTTGGCCATCGAACACACTTTATATGTGAAATCCCACAAGTTGAAAATTCGCCATTCTGATTTAAGAATAGTTTGAAGAAATGTGTTATAAATAGATATATAGATTTGATTTATAGATTTTGTTGTTAATATTGTATAGATTATTGTGCTGATCTAGAAATTCGCCATTTTTAGGCAAAGGTTTCGACTTTTGAAATTATTTGCCGTGAAATGCTTTATAAAGAGCTTTGTATAGATATTTAGTTGAACCAATCTATAGCAAAATGAATGAAAGCTTTAAAATTTGTGCTTGTAGTTGCATTCCATTTACCAGTTTTACAGTAAACGTTGTCATACCGTTGTAATTGTGAATAATGAAATGGTTTCAAACATTCGGTTGTGAGTTGTAGTTATTAAATAAATATATATATATAACGTTTTTTAATCATATATATATATAATCTCGTGTATTATAACTATCATTATTATCAATATATATAGTTTATTTGCTGACGTAAGAATGACGTATAGTTGTATGTGACGTCGTTTGATTTTTATGACGTTGATGTTTACGTCAGTGTATGATGACGTAATTTGTTTGATATGACATCATTTTTATCATTTTGAACATATCTCAGTGTATGTATCCATTTCTATAAGTTAAATTTCATTTTAAAAATTATTTAGCCCCTTGTATTTAGTCTACAAGTTATCATTATGCATTCAACTTTTCATCTTTTTTCTTGTAGATATTATACCAGAACGCGAGCTTTATTATTTCTTGTCTATTTTGGGTGAAATAAACCAATTTTTGAAAAAAAAATAATCTTGATGTTAGAAAATCTAGTCTTAATTTCGCAAGTCTTGACATCCGAGACTATTATAATACTACCTCCCTCTAAAGCAATCAATGTCTTGTTATTCCAGTCTACACCTGCCACCTTTATTTTTTGTCTAATTTGCAATATTTTTCAATCGTGCAGTTTTGTTTGTTGTCATTTTGGTGTAAAAGTGAATTTTTTTCCCACAAACAAAAGCAATTAATTTGTAGATTTCTAATTAATTTGGTCGGTTAATTAAATTTATCTGAATAATTAAAATAAAGTTTGTTTTTTATTGTGATTATTGATAGAAAAAGAGAAAAGTTTATCTGGAATTATGACGATCATCACGACAAGGAAATGAAAATTATATTTCTGATGATATTTAAGATATGGGAAATAATAAATAAATAATAAATAAATAATCAAACCTGCAGGGTAGAGAAAATTAGTTTAGATTTGAACATCAGCGTCAGGAAATCGGTTATAATGAGAATGATCAAACTTGGCACGAAATAATCTCAATAAGATTTACATTAATTAATAATTAACCACTTCATCATAAACGAGAACGAAGTGGGTCAAATTTGGAATTTCTCTTAAAGGAAAGAAAAATATCATGTAAAAAAAATGTTTCAGCTTCCGTATTTGCAGTTCCAAATATTTTTGCATTTTTTTCTCTAGAACGAAATATCTTTCAACTTTTCGAGACCTTTTTCGATTGAAATTTTTACATTGTAATTTTAAAAAATAATAACTTGAAATAAAATCTGATATAAACTAAAATTCAAATTAGATCGGGAATATTTTGATTTATTCGGGGCAATAACCAGCAATATAGAAAATGAATATTTAAAACTGATTTGATTAGCCGTCTTCATCATTAAACATTACTCAAATTTCACTTTTTTACAAATCACAAGTCACGAAATCAGTTTCATCGAATTCTTACTGACTTTTATTCAACTATTTACGCCTATATTGAATTATTATAGAACGTTTGGATATCATTTAACTTACATTTTGGCGTATTTAGTTATAAAAGTAGTGAATGGGGATTTTGCTGAATTTGTCTGGAATTTAAAGTTTCAGTGAAAATAATTCACAATCTGGAATCCACTTTATCCAAAGATTTTTTGTTTGATTTTTTAGTTTAGTGTATTTACATTATTCTTGCCTTTGGAAAGCTTTAAATCCTGCTGCCCTTCTAGGGAGTGGAACATTGTTATACATTTTATACGTCACAATAGCTTTAAATATTATAGTCTCGATTATCACTCAATATATGACTGTTGTAGAAGTCTGGATGATCGAATCTTGTGAATGGATCGCAAAATTTTACCATTGTGACATAGCCATGAAACATTTACACAAACCAGAATTATTAATAAATTGCTTTTTGAATGAACAAAGTTGCTTTTCTACTTAAACGAGCAAGTGTCACAAGTACTTAATACTTTGATTAACGAAGATGTATTTTGTTTATCAAACTGTTTATTTTGAAACTGTTTATTTGTGAGGGAGGGGGAGGGTGGGACGATGTAAGGATGTAGGACATAGCTTTATATTTTGTCATATGAAAAACAAAATAAACATTGTTGAATATGATTTCATTTTTTACTTTTTACTTCCCTCACTGTGGTCCAAAAACAGATGTCCATCGCCTTTCTGGAATAATGCAGAAATATAATCAAACAAATATCTAGAACGTAGTTACTGCAATTAACTAGTTACAGGAAACTGAAAGTGGGTGATGCCTGGAACTTGCTGTAATTCTGACTTGGTCCTGTTGATAGCAAGTTGGAGTTCCTTCCCTGCGATTGCAAGAACACTAAGAAGATACGTAGAAACCAAGAGCATTGATCCAATAAATCCAGTAAATTGATAATGTTCTCCATATTGTCATCACTTGTTCTCCGAACCTGACAGACGACCTGAAATCTTTTCATTTTTGTGAATTGGATTTGAGTTTCGGTGTTCTCGATTACAACGTCTTCCACCAGATATCATGTAACCATGGAACTGGTAAATCTCGTGTGTGTGAGGTATAATAACCAATCAATCTAACTGATCTATCAATAATTTGATAAACACAGTAATTCCAGGGTCAAAGGTCAGAATTTATTGAAGATTTTCTCTGATATTACATAATAACTCGTCAAAATGAAAATGTTATAAGATTTTAATCATCACCACCACCATCATGTACAGTCGGCAATTGTCTTGTTACACTATACACTTCAAAAGGAATGAAGAATACACAAAATATCAAGTAAACATTAATAGCTATGTGGACTCTCTGAATGCTTAGTTGACAAGGAGATACATAAAGTAGTTTTTTGTATTTGTCGACATCATACTGACAAACTTGGAAGATACATTATTGGATTTAGCTCACTGAAAATTCACAGTCGCCCCTGGTTACCATCCATTGCTTATCTTCTTCTTACGTAATTGAATCCAGTATACGACCTCAGCGGTCGGAAGCTGCGAACAAAATGAACGGTTTATAACAGTTTCGATTGTTTAAGTTTATTTATTGCGTAGAACCAGATTTATTTGAGGCAATATTCGCACTTCAACCACGATACGATCCGACTATAGAAATTATTAGAGAATAGTTGATGTTTATGAGGTAAAAAGACATTTTGAAACAAAAGGTGAAGCAATTAATGTGAAACTATTAAAAATTGGTATTATTTTATTTGAGAAAAAAGTGAGCAATTTGTGATTTTTTGGCCCATTAAGCTTGTCATAATGCGTGGAAATTGGGTTGATTACTCAGAATTTATGATGAGTGATTTGCGATTATTGTTGATGGGAAACAAGATACCAAGATTTCAAATGTTCCTTGAGGTTGCAGATTTACATCATAATTTCATTTATCATCATCTGAAAAAACTTCTCCCACAACCAGTTCAACATTAACTTGGATAATATTCCACTCTTCTTCTCATTGCGGGCCATTTTCTCTCGTGGTCGTGTCGTTCTGTGGTGACTTTCATGAATAAAATAAATATTAGCCTAAAGCTGGTTTTATCAAATATCAAGAATTCAACAGATGAAAGAATGTTCATGTCTTTTTATGTGTCTTCCTTTATACAATGGTTTGACTCTTCATCGGTTGGTCTCTGTTAGGTGAGAAGCGTATCGTCCACCAATTAGGTTTGAGCATGGTTGTAGTTTTTGGTGTTTGATTCAGTAAACTGGATCACTGTGAATGGATTCAGATATGTTGAATATTTCATCTCACTGGTTGACGAGTGTCCTCGCACGATCCACCTCAACGGTTACGCTGATAGCAGTAGGTAGTAGTTTGTGCAGGCTTCGTCTAGCAAAATAGATACATAGCAGGCTTCGGAAAGGTGAATTGTTCTTCTGGTCAACAGGCTGACAACTTGTAGCTGAAATTTTGACTATAGTTTTGTATCTCTGATCTCATAAGAACATCCTAGATTTGGCTGCTATAATCATAAGACAAGTTATAACCATGGAATGAAACTGTCTGATAAAGACTACATGTATATAATATTTTCTTTATATGCAAGAATAAGTTTTCACCAAGAAAAGACGCAATAAAAACAGACTTTGGTGTAGATTTATTATTTATAAAGTTTATTTTCCGATTCACTGAAAACGCAGTTTGCAGAAAGTTGTGTTTTTGCACCTTTTGACATATATAATCGATGAGTCCTATAAGATAATAGGTGATGACGTCAGACTATAATAAAAGCCGAGTGGATTAATTTAATAAAACAATGTATCAATTGGCGAATCGCCATAATCCTTCCTTGGTCGTATTACCATGATTCAAATATATCATTCTTCTGACAGCTTATAGAATTTAACAGGAAGTCAGACCTCGACCTGGTGCCTCACTGACAGGGGGGCTACGGTGGCTAGGTAGACCTGAAGGACCGGGTCAATCTTAGATACATGTACCCTTTTTCAGCTTGGTTTTCCCCTGTGAGTGATGTACAGAAACACCAGACATCAACCTTCTCTGGTATATATTTTACAGAGTGGGCAACGTTTGTATTGTGTCTTCAAATAGAAACACCAGACATCACCTAACTCTGTGTTATATTCTAGAGGGTGATCCACTGTTGTACTATTATCTGTTTATAGAAACACCAGACATCACCTAACTCTGGGTTATATTCTAGAGAGTGATCCACTGTTGTACTATTATCTGTTTATAGAAACACCAGACATCACCTAACTCTGGGTTATATTCTAGAGAGTGATCCACTGTTGTACTATTGTCTGTTTATAGAAACACCAGACATCGCCTAACTCTGGGTTATATTCTAGAGAGTGATCCACTGTTGTACTATTATCTGTTTATAGAAACACCAGACATCACCTAACTCTGGGTTATATTCTAGAGAATGATCCACTGGTGTACTATTGTCTGTTTATAGAAACACCATACATCGCCTAACTCTGGGTTATATTCTAGAGGGTGGTCCACTGTTGTACTATTGTTTGTTAATAGAAACACCAGACATCACCTACCTCTGTGTTATATTGTAGAGAGTGATCCACTGTTGTACTATTATCTGTTTATAGAAACATCAGACATCACCTAACTCTGGGTTATATTCTAGAGAGTGATCCACTGTTGTACTATTATCTGTTTATAAAAAACACCAGACATCACCTAACTCTGGGTTATATTCTAAAGAGTGATCCACTGTTGTACTATTATCTGTTTATAGAAACACCAGACATCACCTAACTCTGGGTTATATTCTAGAGAGTGATCCACTGTTGTACTATTATCTGTTTATAGAAACACCAGACATCACCTAACTCTGGGTTATATTCTAGAGAGTGGTCCACTGTTGTACTATTATCAGTTTGTAGAAATAGTTGTATTTATTTGATATTAATGTGTATTAGTGTGAGTTATGGAAGATATTACACTGTCTGTCTGACACCATGACACCCTCCCTATCACACTTTCAATCTGTATAATATAATATAGAATATCATTGACATCATTCGTTTACTAGTTCTAGACTAAACCTGGGTAGGGACTGACTGTCTGACAGAGAGTTTTGTCCTATCTAACACCACCGTCCTGTATCACAGAGAGGGTTGTCCTTGATTCATCCAAACGGAGCAAACCTTCTTCCAACCAGTTTCCTTTGGTATATGTATTCTGAAAGACTCTCGGGAATAGACTGTTTCTAAATATATTGCACCGACAAGAGTCTGTCTGGTTTCGGTTTTCTCTTGAGGTCCCGGTCTTCGGTTTCTCAATTGCTGGATGCGGCATCTTTTTGTTTTGTGGAGCCGAGACGGCATGATGGCTTTTCCAGTTCAATAGGTCGAATGTTGTTAAGGTCTGATTTGTACTGGAAATCACAGCTCGGAATATAACTAGGGTCACAGCACCGACACAGAAATTCCTATTTCGTCTCAACCAGGTTTTGATGTTTGGTCTATTGTGATAAATTTCAATCATAATTTCAGTAAAAAAAGGAAGAATTGTTGAGAAGATAACAGACTAATATAAAAGTTGGGGATTATTACATTTCTATAATCCCCTTCACAGACAAAAACAATTTCTTATTTATCAGATACCATCTTTCTCTAGTGGTGGGTTTACATTAAAGAGGTGCTCGAACTCTGGGGTACTCGAACACTGAGGTACTCAAACTCTGGAGTACTCGATCTCTAAGAACCAGGGGTAAACTAGACACCATCTTTATTTCATGGTAGCTTGGCAACAATTAGGGAGCCGCGGTGGCTCGTTCAATCCCGGCATAGGTCGAGATAATACCTTCGGATTTTTCAACCCGGTTCCCCCCTGTCAGTGATGCAGGTTAGAGGGGCTGATATGGAAAAGCGTCTAGTCGTTCGGATGGGACATTAAACCGAGGCCCGAGGCAAAAGGCTGTGCACGTTAAAGTTCCCTCGACAGTTGGAAATCGAAAAAGAGCAGGCTAATGCCGCTGTCCTGCCAAAATTTCCCTCATGGCACCCTGCATGGTGTTGCCCGACTTCATTAGCTCACATGGTGCAGAAGGACGTAGACTCGAACCCACAAGCACCGATGGCATAGTCGATACCAATTGTCAGAATAGCTGTGCAATAAGAGACTCTAAGCACCGAGGACACAAGAAATATAACCTAAAGGTTGCAGAGGAATCGGCTGACTGGTTGTTGCTACTTGGAGAACTTGTTTGGACTAAATCATTAGACAAGCATGCGGTAACCCAAGTCTTATTCTATGGTAGGCTTACAACCCTAACTAGGGACCTCAGCACAAGGGAATTTTTTAGAGGTGGGTTCCCAACGTCGTCTCTTTAGTCTGTTTCTTGTGACCCTACCCTAAGTGACCGAGTCCTGGTATAATAAGCTCGTTACTGTATAACATTCATCTTACTTATTATTCTATTTATAGTAACTTTATCAACCAATCAGATCGCCACATATTGATTTGGGATTTATAAATTAAAAGTACAGTGTAAAATGATATCATTTTCTAATAAGTAATAACAATTTCAATACAATACACGTATTAACCTTGTCAGTACGTAAAGAAAATGTTATTGGATTAATTGATCTTGGCTGATCGTCTTTAAAGGGAACCAGAAAACTTGTCAAATGTCAATTTACCTTCTTTCATTTGCGATGCTCAAATCATAAATTTAATATTTGACCGAATGGATTGTCTAGAGCGGAGTTTAAGGTATTAAACCACCAGCTCATATAGCTCGTTTTAGTTTAAACAAATCTATTTCTTCTCTCGATGACATTTTGTCTAAGAATGATAAATTCCAATTTTTCTTGGTGTTTTATAAAAAATGATATTTTGAGAGAAATGGAAGATATTTTGTCGTGTTTGGTTGTCATACATCATGGTAAAGTTGTCGATACCCGCGCCACCAGCTCGATTCAGACAAAAATGATCATTTATTAGAGTTTATGATAAAGGCTATCATATGATTCTTGGATTCCACTAGAGATTAAATATCAGGGCAGATTCTCCTCTATTACTAAGTTTTATTTTGAGACTTGACGAATTATCTGTCCTTCACTGTTCCACCATTCTCACTTCCTGTCTGTAGATTCTGACAGTTTGAGACAGAAATACTTGTGACGTAAGGGGATATTTCTAAAACGACCAAACACTCGTATAACTACCCATATAATATGAAAATATTAGACATATAGATAGTAGTTAGAGACAGAAATACTTGTGTCAGCCAGGGGGTATTTCCAAACGGCAAGGGGGTATTTCCAAACGGCCAGGGGGTATTTCCAAACGGCCAGGGGGTATTTCCAAACGGCTAGGGGGTATTTCCAAACTGCCAGGGGGTATTTCCAAACGGCTAGGGGGTATTTCCAAACGGCCAGGGGGTATTTCCAAACGGCCAGGGGGTATTTCCAAACGGCTAGGGGGTATTTCCAAACGGCCAGGGGGTATTTCCAAACGGCCAGGGGGTATTTCCAAACGGCTAGGGGGTATTTCCAAACGGCTAGGGGGTATTTCCAAACGGCCAGGGGGTATTTCCAAACGGCCAGGGGGTATTTCCAAACGGCTAGGGGGCATTTCCAAACGGCCAGGGGGTATTTCCAAACGGCTAGGGTACAAAGATTGACCATCCAATAATTTAATATCCTAAAGATCCTTCCCAACTTAGAATAAAGTTGTTTTACCTCAGTTCTGATTGAATGGGGTTGCTGTGGGTTGAGGTGAATAGCTATCCCGGTTTAAATCATATATTAATTTATTTTTATGTGTCCGGTAGTTGTTGGTAGTTTAGATTAATTCAAGTATTTAATTGTTTTTGTTATTAAGATGTTAGTAATATCAGTCATTATTTGGTTTGGTAAAAACAGAATGAACACAAATGGCTGCTTTTATGAGCAATATTATAACTTGATATATTTCGTTTTTAAGCGTTATCTATTTACATCAGGGATGAAACTTGTTAACAACCTCTCGACGACTTGACTCTCGTGTTTTATATCATAAATTAATCAATTATTTCAATAATAGAATTTCATTTAACTTATCACTACAAAACTCAACCAAAGTTTCACAAAATCAATTTCACATAACTAGGTATCGCGAGATCTAATATTACCTGAATCAAACCTCGAATCAAATTATAAAAATTATTTTTCTATCTGTGATGTTCATAAAATAATTGAAAACATTTGCCATCAATCATAAATCTTTAATTGACATGAATATTTAACAGTCTTGATAATTAGGACTACAAATTATTGACATCTGACTGTTCAAGACTATTATATTACAATGTCACTTCCGCTACAAATAGTTTCCAGGGACCTCTCTTTAACGCACCAGGATCAATAAAAAGGTTGGCTTGGTTGGCCTTTTTCAACAATTGATACCCCCCGAGGTGATAGACGGAAATAACACGGCAGTTGGAATAAATGCACGCTCTGTAACAGACACTGACAGTATCGTCACAAACCATAGGCTTGATTTATACTATTTAAAATGAGAGAGTCGATGGATGAAGAATTGTAGAAGTACGACTGACAGACAGGGGGTAGGAGAATGTTCAAGTGATATTGTTTTAAGCGTGATTTGTTTACATTTTGAGATGTGTCAGTTTCACTGTTATAGGTTTGTTATGATCCATTATTTCACTGAAAACGATTCTTTTGAGACAAAGGCTAGGGTGGTCCATGCGTTGAGCCTTCAATGACTCCTGATGAGTGGGGGACCCGTGGGCTTTAGTGGGTTAGGACCTCTCCCCCGGGATTTTTTCATCATAAGCTCTACTGCAGTCTGATACCCCTCTGTAAATTAATCAACACACAGTTTTATAAATCTTTATTTATTCTGTTTTTCTGGGGTGGGCGAGGGGGTGGGGCGAGGGTTTTGGGGGAAACTCTTAGCATTGTTTTGTATTAAATGTGCTAAAGACTTACTTACGCTTATCGCGTTGACTATTCTCCACATTATCGTTGACCCAATTTCACGTCATAACAAACATAGTTCTGCTCTAGCCACAATTCTCCAGACATGAGTTTTAGTTGATGATGTATTGTCCATCTTAGTCCATGGAAAACTTTCTAGTTCCTTGCAAATTTGTCACCATTTTCACATGAAGAACAACAAACATTTCTGTCGAGCACGTGCAGTTTCTAATTTTGACCCACTTCTAAATTCAGTCGGAGTGTCCCAAGCTCCACAACTGTCCACTAATTCTTAGTTTACACAGTTTCAAACATCATAACTATTTTAATTCAGTCCAAATCTTTTACAAAAAACTTTCCGCTTGAAAATTCAGACAACAACACAGCACGTGGAGCAAACGATCTTTTCGGACTCCTTGATGAAGAGTTTTTATGGACAACTATGACGGCAAAAATATACTACTGTGTCATTTTAATATGTAAACCGTTATGTTACTGTTTGGAGTAGGGGCTGAAAGAGGACTGTGGCCGAAAGCATTGCCAGTGGCATGTCACCTGAGGAGATTCGAACCTCTAACACCTAATCACCTGATAAATACCTACTTTAGATTTACCATCTCCTCGACTCTAATGTTTTCGCAACTAGATTAATTGTTTCATCTTTCAATTGTCATTTGGTCATGATGGGGTGGCTGTGTATCACCAAGTGCTCTGGGGTCATGAATTCGGATTTCAGGGAAGGGAGGGTTTGATTCTCCCAAACATAGAGACCTAGGATGTATTAGATACTTCATTAAGATATCAACCGAGTTTAAAATAATTAAAATTTCATTCCAACTCTAGACTTCCTGAATCTTTGGATTGTGTGACAGTGTTTCAAAATGGCGGATATATCGACTTTACTATGCAATTATCTTTTCACTTTTTATCGATAACCATGAAATTTAGCCTCCCCTTTAAACTCGGATTGATTGAACGACCATAGAATTCCCCTGTCACCTCATTCATTTGATGTCACACAACCTGCAAACGGTGTAATTAATGTTTTCTTCCTCACATTCTTTTACAGCCAAGTTTTTTCTCTTTATTGGAAAATTATTTTAAAGATTTTTCTTCCATGTGAATTAGGCAGGTAGAAGACAACAGCGGTGTTTGTTTGTTTTTATTTTGTTAACTCTGTCTGAAACACCAGTTAGAACAAGTTTATATCCTTACTTACTGTCAGTTCCCTTCAAAACAATGATACACCCATATTCTCACTTACTGCTACTGATTTCGTCTTTTAGATGGTGGTATGTTTTTTTAATTATCGAACTATGATGTGTAAAGCGACTAATATTGTCTAAATCTGTTTTAATTTATATAACAATATTTAAATAAAATATGAAAATTGTTTTCTCCTGGTTTGGTTTTGTGAGAGTGCAGCAAAAACAAATCAGTCTTCACTTTTTTTTACACCCAAATTGAGGGTTAATCGGGTACAGGGTAAAAAGTACAACAACTTCATCCCCGGTGTAAAACCATTTTTCATCCCAATATTTTCACTGTGTCATGATTTTATGAAATATTTTATCCTTGTATCAGATTTATCAAATTATGTTTTGAAATGGAGAAATCATGTTTGGTTTATTTCAGGGATGAGTTATTATATAATTTAACTTCATGATGTCTAATTTATTCATGAAGTACTGTAACCTGGGGTAGAGATGTATCAATAGGCATCAATACAGTGGATCAACTGGGCTCAAAGTCTTAGGGACAGGGGGGAGGGGGTAGTATTGTAACCTGGGGTAGAGATGTACAGTGCATCAACTGGGCTCAAAGTCTTAGAGACAGGGGCGGGGGGGGGGGGGGGAATATTGTAACCTGGTATTCTCGTCACTCTGTCTCGGATGAGGTAGAGCAGCAGTGTATTGTATTGGAGACCTGTAACATCGTCCTGGTATTTCTACAGCCTAAATAAAATAGATTACTGAACTGAACTGAACTGTGACTAAGAGAAAGAGCGACAGAGTGAAAGACTGAATTAAATACATTGTGTTTAACTAAGAATGGATATGCTTAATTCATGTATAAATGAAAAATAAAAAGTGCAAAATAATTCTGATATTCATCTGTATTTTTCTTTCTTGTATAAAATCAAATTTGACCTCCATAAATTTCAAATTATATACACCATACAAATTACTTTTATACCTTACAAAAGTAATTATTACTGTACTGCAAACTAAAATCGGGGCTTGTAGCAGGTGCGCGTTTAATTTGGCGCGAAGAATCAGACGTGGATGATGTAGGAGATATGAAAACGAGGTTGGCATGACACTTTGAATGTCTTAAAAGATAATAGGTTATAATTTATGTGACGTATTGTTTACATCCGGGTCGTCAGTGTATATATTATTTTACTTATTAAAATTAAAGTTGGAGTATTATATCATAGTTCGTGGTGTCAGACAGAATTTTTATTTTAAATTGTTTGTAATCTTAATAATGGTCTGGACTGTTTCTTGTCGTTTTGTCATTAAAGATATGAAGTGCCCATCAAGATTTAGAAATGAATTAAATGGAGTTTTAAAGATTTAGAGTGCTGGACGTGCGACCCAAATGTCACACAGCATTTTACTTGGACAATATTTTCTGCTGTATTCTCCCGTCCAATAAGTTATAAGATACAGTGGTATAATAACTCGGTATAATATTATTGATAATTCTGAAATGATTCTTTCTTTCAATCCATTTTGAATCCAGTCAAAATGAAGCATCCGGGTTGTTCGTAGGTAACTAAAATGAAGAATATTTTCAATATCTTTATTGGAGTTTGGAATCTTATCGGAAAAATATAACATTATATTCCATTTCATTTCATAATATTTGAAAATTATAAACACTCGGAAGAGCACCTTTAACTTCTGTGAACCAGACGTCAAAAGTCCCAGACTTCTGCTCGGTGTCAAATACCACGTCATAATTATTAGATAAACTACGCATGCGTATGATATGATAGAGAGAAACATGTGGTAAATAAAGTTTTGAAAGAATCATAAATTTGATAAATTATTTACATTATAATACAGGCTGATATTATATAGTCTCGGTAGTCTTACTATATCCGACTTGAAAAGGCACGTTAGTCTCACTACACCCGACATGACAAGGCACGTTAGTCTCACTACATCCGACTTGGAAAGACATCTTAGTCTCAATACACCCGGCTTGAACAATCTTATTAATCTCACTATACCCGGCTTGAACAATCTTATTAATCTCACTATACCCGGCTTGAACAATCTTATTAATCTCACTATACCCGGCTTGAACAATCTTATTAATCTCACTATACCCGGTCTAACTTGAGTACTTTTGGTATAAATATACCAATGTGTACAATATATACACGTCATGTAATATTACTAAGGGTAATTGGTTGGTACAGGGGAATAAACATTCAAATTGTTTTTGAAACAGCTTGTGACATGGAAATATAATTATAATATAATATATGTGTATATTAGTTATTGAGCAGATACACTGTTAGTCTTATCTGCCAAGAGTCATGAAGAATTCGCAATTCGTAATGGAAAGATTCATAATGGAAAGATTCGTAATGGAAAGATTCGTAATGGAAAGATGAGGTGTTGTATAATAGATAATCAGAATTCAAATTGAAACAGATTATCAAAACTCAATGCATATACAATATCTAAAATAATGTCTGATGTCTGTGATTTCAATCTTCAATCTAGAAAGTTCAATCATCAACCAATATGGAAGGTTTTGTTTTATTTCTACAAGTTTGACAACAAGCCATAACTTGTACAAACAGAAATAATCGTGGGATTGCATTCTTATTACAATCATAATCACTTCTGCCTTTTACTCTTGACGTCTGCTCAATGATCAAATATTCCTCAACACGCGCCATGAAGCAGACGGCAAACTTATGGCGGGAAACTGACATCTCGTCTGCTCCAAGATGAAGAAAAGATTATTTGCAGAAAGCGATATGACAAATTTATCACATTATTGACTATAGAGGGTAAATGGAAGATGTCGTGAGGTCAGATGGAACTACATTTTATAAATAATCATCCGCCATTACTTGTCATGATTTCTGCCAATTTATCTTGGTTTGATACTTTGTCATTTTCTACTCATCAAGTCCCGTTCACACTACACGCTATTTTCGTGTTCCAACAATAAGTCTTTGGAGAGATGTTCATTTAGACAAACTCGAATCTATCAAATTTGTCTCAGTTTCTGTTTATACAGAATTGTAGAATAGTTAATGTAATTTTGTACCCAGCTAAGAAAGTTTATGATACACTACCTTCTCACTCTACTGGTGTTTCAGTGGTGCTAATATCTGTTGGTTCATCTTTATTTTGTCATTCCTGATTTCGATTTACTACTTTGAGTCTGTGTTTTTTTATGAAATGAAATGAGTCGATTTGAACTATAAAGTAATTTGTTTTAAAGAGTTTTTAAAAAGAAAACTAAAGAAGTATGAGATGTCAGTACTGACTTGGTGTAGATGATTGAAACCATCACTGATACTCGTCCAGATTAATCATATTACTAGACATTAAAACAAGACAGTGCACGTGATACAGTTCCGGTCAGTCCAGAAACCAGATATTCCCAGACGTGTAATTCCAGACCGACGGTGCGTTGTGTGGAGCAGGAACTATAATATCTGCTGTCATCACGTCATATTGATGGGGTAAATTTGGCGGGGAAAATCTCGTTATGAGCACGAAAAGCGCGGGAAAATATTGATCAGACGATCATTTCTAATAAAAGTGACAGATAATAACCCTTGTGGCCGGGATTATGACTCCAAATCAAACACAACCATATTCTCCAATGTCATATTGTTACACGGCGAGTTATTGGTCAATTTTGGTTCTTCTCTTCCATTATTGTCAAACAGACGACATGACGACACTCGGTAGGCTTCGGGATCTAGGCTTCTTTCAGCACCTCGGTGCTTCAAGGTTTCAATATACTCGTGACATTTCGTTAAATCCATAGGAAGAGGGCCCATAGAGACTTACCAGAGGGATGGAATGGATTTATGCCCGACAAATATTTACCCTAGAACCGCTAATAACCATTGTTTCGTCTTAATGTTAACCTACCAATGCAGGATGAAACTGGATGACACACGTGTCCTTTCCAGACCGACATGAATTCATATAATACGATAATAATATATATATGAACTTTATGATCTGAATTTCAATTTTCTCACTGTGATATTCAACGTGAACTGTTATCAAGTCATTACCATATATCTTTCTACCAGACTGATAGTTCCCCTCACTCCAATGATAAGTTATATATATATTACCAGTCTCTACCTGATCTTAAACACACCATTATAATCTGAAAATATATCTAAATAGAAACCAATAGAGTTCGAGGTATCATTTACCAACACAGGAAATCAACGACTGGTTTCGAACGTGATATCAAATGAACAGTTATTGTCAATTTCCCGCTTTCTTCAAATGTTGAAGACGTCACCAAAGTAGCAGACGTCATGATGTATGATTTGAACTCTGGGTCCAAAGGGCAATTTAATATTAATTCTGGAAGGAATGATGCCATTATAGTGATGATATTAAGTTAACCTTCGGTTTAACTCTCTTCTTGATTTCAACAATGAGCAATAGAAAGTGATTCCATACAAACAGAATTCTATTTTAAAATTTGGACTGAATCCTTGCTGCCTAGGTTGGCTAGCGTAATAACGTATCTGTTGTTTGTAAATGTATGTATACTCTGACACAGTTGGTTCTCACTTCCGGACTTGAACTCGTTCAAAATATGAAAAACTGTTCCACGTTTTATCTTTTAGGGTCTTCAAGGATTTCTAGGAATCTTGTCAGTGTACCAGAAGAAAACTTCTTACTTATATTTGCTCATGAATGACCAAGAACTGAATTCTATGACAATGAATTGGTGTAATTTTGTGTTAACAGACATCCCCTCGCCTTCCTCCTTCCCTAAAACCTCTTGCTTCCTATTTAGGCTCGGAAAAAAATGAAGTTTGTATGAAGAATGTAGTGTGAATGATTGTATGTTAATAGATAAACGATATGAGTTAGTTTAGATAATGAATCGAGTTATTCAAATAAACTGACACTTACAATGCTGGTAATTAATTTTAAAGTTTAATTAATTCTCAAATAGAAGTTTTTATTGACTACCTGCTAGAATACAACTGAAGGTAAACTTGTTATAGAGACGTCGAGAGTTTTCTACCAACTTTCAATCAGTCGTCAGTTCACTCAACTACTATATTCAAATTAGAATTTAATCTTCATTCTCTATTTGTTATTTTCACAGGTAAATTTCACTTTTTTCACTTAATTTGAAATATCACGTTTATAAATGAAAAGTTTTGTAAATGTCATAGAGAGCTAGGGAGTGGGGTGATGTTTATAAACGTTCTGTATCGTGATTAGAATCAAAATAACACGTTTCTACCCCAACATTGGTAAAAGACTTCAATCTAACACCTTAGTTACAATTAGATTTTACCTCAAGTCTTTCTCAATCTTTAATTCTAAAATATACAACAAGAAATTCGTTTTTAATACAAAAATCACGTAAATTAACCCAAAACTAATTTTAATTCTGTGTTCGAGTCGGAGTCTTAAACCAGGGCGGACAGCCATAGCGGTGACATCAAAGATATTAGCTACTTATAATGCACGCGCTGACCACCATATCGCACCAGAAAGACACAGAACACGCGCGATGGTGAAAACAACACAACGATTATTTGGATATTTTTTGAATAAAAAAGTCGATGTGAGTAAGATACTAGTAAATATGGTTAGTTTACCTGCAGTAAGGGTAACCTCACACAATTAGCTATATACTTTAGATACAGGTTTGCTCGGATAGTAGAGATCTCTCTCGTGATCCTTGGTTTTCATCTGAGGAAACTAGGTGTTCCTTGGGGTACCAGCGAGTACCACCAAAGATACTTGAGAAGCATGTATCGTAAAACCTGATGAAGTTTCGACCCCTTTGACTTTACTCAGGGCGAAGGGATACCAGGGGTTTCTTTTTAGAAGCTTCTACCATCTTGGTATTTCAGAGTTAATTTTTCCGTCCTCAGAACAGATTCATACTTTCGCTTAATTCTTGGGGCCATTCAGTTGTCAGTTTTATGCGCACATTCCCCCAACTTCTGATCAGCTGAGTTGCTGTATGTATATGTTTTACTTGGCGATTTTAGATTGACGTAGTACTTCCGATTTCTGATCTCAATCGCCTGATGATAGCTGTATCTCAGTCTTACTGTATTCCTATACCATGATACAATCATCATAGTCAGTATAACAACATAGCTGTATCTCAGTCTTACTGTATTCCTATACCATCATACAATCATCATAGTCAGTATAACAACATAGCTGTATCTCAGTCTTACTGTATTCCTATCTATATCAGTGGAAGACAGCCTTTAAAACCTAATTAGAATATTAATTTTAAAGATAGGGAGTCACCATTTAACATTTATTTATTAATGTTTACTTTCGTTTTACAGTTTTCCTACTTTCGTTTTTCTATTTATCATGTATCTAACCTAACCTTTTAAGTTGTAGTGTATTATTATTATACCTATTAAAACCCGGGAACGTGTCTCGAGTACTAAACACTGTCGCATACATTCTTGTTCTTTATTCAGAGAACATTAACGTGTATAGCTTTATCAATTTAAGTTGAATTATTATAATTAACATAAAGAGTTATCGCTAGTGCAGGGTATGCTCAACCTTCAGGAACACCAAGTGGAACATTTTGATTTGGTTTATCAATTCTTCATTACTGTCAGAGATGTCACATATCTAATAATGTTTAGATGGTACTATAGGTTTGTCGACATGGTTTAGAGTTGTCTTCTCCTGTCTTATTTTAAGGAATTGGTTTATAAACTGTTACAAATTAGTTTATAATATCGTCAATATTCTCTGGTCAGATTCCAACTGCTACACGGACAGGTGAAATATAGATTTGATGTCACTGGGAAATATTCAACAGATTTTAAAATGAAACGCCGTGTATTAACCCTGATTTGAACATCAAAGAACAAGGAATTCTTGTGGAATCATATTTCACTCCATCGTTATCCTTCCCCTGACCTCTCTGACCCCAATCATGTAATAATTTAAATGAAATGAAAATTGAGAAATAATGAAGCTGAGTCGATCTTCACACATTTTAATATCCATTTAAACTTCAATCTTAAATACACAAAAATTATCCCCGTTTTCCTCTCATCAAACATTCGTTTCATATCACAGACGCTCTTTCTAATCATTCCAAAATTTGAACGCGGAAATATTTTATTTGAAATGTAACTCAAGCATTTAAAGGATTTTTCAATATAAATTGTTTAAGTCACGTGTGTACATGATCGGGCAATTTTTAAATCCTTGGGGTCATTATTTGACCGCTACTACGTCATTATTTACAAACAGACGACAGTTTATCAGAACGTCATACAATCAACATGATTACGTCATCGGATAAAAGGCTATGTCGGATTAAAATGGCGGCTTCGTGCCTCTGTTTGAAATAGTTTGTTGAGCCCTTATGCAATGTGTGTGGTGATTTCTGAAATCGGTGGAATATCGACAGCGTGCATCACGTTCTTAGACAATAGAATAAAACAGTAATCCTGTCATATAGGTGTGAAATAACAAACCAAACCATCTCCCGTGTTTGATGAAGAAATCATCGGTAAATTTCCCCAAACGAAAGTTTTATTGTCGTCTGATCTGTGATCGCTGACATCTTTTTAAATATTGAGTAACTGATAGGGTGGCCGAGAAAGTTAGATAATCGTTTTCTATCTTTTATCTTCCACCCGTGTGACAATTCAGTGTTAGAAAGTTAACCAACTATTAAACTTTGATGTAGACTTATACTTACTGATAAAAGATTGCATTGCAAAATCTTTAAAAATTGCACACATAAAACAATTGATGATTTTTACCTGTCAATCAAGATTTAAAATCTGAATAAAACATGGCAGAATAGGTGAATTATGAGACAGAGCTGTATTTTCTCTGCAAAAGTAAAATTTGGTCAACAATTAAAGTAAACCTACTAATAAGATGTATAAAAATACCGAAACGAAAGAATTCCTGATTCCTGTAATTTAGTCAGTTAAATATGTCGGCTAATAAAAACAATGGTATCTATACAATGTGAACTTTACTGCCAATTAGACAAATAACTGTATTTAGTCGCGGTTAATAACATAAATAAAGAATTCATATTCTTGAAGGTGGTCTGCTAATTAGGTAGCCGAGTATGTCCAGGTTGTTCAATGAGAATATCGTCTGTAAAACAAGTCTGGGTGAGCCTGACTGCTAATTAGGTCCAGTGTAGATAATGAAGGACTATTAAAGTTTGTGGTAAGAAATTCCTCCAGTTTGTTTTTCTTATAATATAGTGTATTGACTTATAGCATTGCCCCCTGAATCTTTTTTTAAAATGACGCTGAAACTGTAGTAGAGTTACTGCCCCTGAATTTGCCTACCTCCCGTTTCTTTCGTACAAGCTTTAAAAAGTAAAACATGTTGCCGAGTTATAGCCCTTGACTTACTATTAATTTGCCAAGCATTTAATCCTTTATTAAAACCCATAGTTATTACCTATCACTCCTAAAATCACATTTTCTTTCATTTGATTGGTCCTAGGATCTTTCTAAATCATATTCTCTTTCATTTGATTGGTCCTAGGATCTTTCTAAATCATATTTTCTTTCATTTGATTGGTCCTAGGATCTTTCTAAATCATATTCTCTTTCATTTGATTGGTCCTAGGTTCTTTCTAAATCATATTCTCTTTCATTTGATTGGTCCTAGGTTCTTTCTAAATCATATTTTCTTTCATTTGATTGGTCCTAGGATCTTTCTAAATCATATTCTCTTTCATTTGATTGGTCCTAGGTTCTTTCTAAATCATATTCTCTTTCATTTGATTGGTCCTAGGTTCTTTCTAAATCATATTCTCTTTCATTTGATTGGTCCTAGGTTCTTTCTAAATCATATTCTCTTTCATTTGATTGGTCCTAGGTTCTCTCTAAATCATATTCTCTTTCATTTGATTGGTCCTAGGATCTTTCTAAATCATATTCTCTTTCATTTGATTGGTCCTAGGATCTTTCTAAATAATATTCTCTTTCATTTGATTGGTCCTAGGTTCTTTCTAAATCATATTCTCTTTCATTTGATTGGTCCTAGGATCTTTCTAAATAATATTCTCTTTCATTTGATTGGTCCTAGGTTCTTTCTAAATAATATTCTCTTTCATTTGATTGGTCCTAGGATCTTTCTAAATCATATTCTCTTTCATTTGATTGGTCCTAGGTTCTCTCTAAATCATATTTTCTCTCCATCCACAAAACGTTCTGAATATTTAAGAAAATATTAGCTGAGTAAACATTCCAGGTTTTGGTTCCAAACATCGCTCCATCATGTTTTCCTACCCCTCTCAACCCAATCACGTCAAATCTCGTTTACTCATTATACTCTCGTCAAACCACGTGTTAAGTATTTAGTATATCTTGACTCTATTCCATCATATTGATATTTATTTTGTTAAGGTATACATTCCCTGAGATATTGGTGGATTAACAAGGGAGAGAATCAAGATATACATATAGACATCCCGTTGGCGTGTGATTAGATATATAGTTTTATTTCTTGATGAAAGTATCCCTTGAAGATGATCAATCATAAAGGTATTTAACATCTTCCTGTGGTTTGTTAAATTTTGTTTGTTTTGATGGCCGGGCAGAAGAGTTCAAGCCTCGCTTTAAGAATTTACAGTAAAATATTGTGAACTTATTATCGTGCTAATTAAAAACTTCAAAATGAACCAGGTGCGTTCGATTGATCACATCTTCTCTGTTTTTATTTTTACCAGATTTTCATATCTTGATTCTATAGAGATAAACTAGTCTTTAAAAACAATAAACGACTTTCTAATATGGTATATATGATCAACAGTTTTTAAAAACAATAAACGACTTTCTAATATGGTATATATGATCAACAGTTTTTAAAAACAATAAACGACTTTCTAATATGGTATATATGATCAACAGTTTTTAAAAACAATAAACGACTTTCTAATATGGTATATATGATCAACAGTTTTTAAAAACAATAAACGACTTTCTAATATGGTATATATGATCAACAGTTTTTAAAAACAATAAACGACTTTCTAATATGGTATATATGATCAACAGTTTTTAAAAACAATAAACGACTTTCTAATATGGTATATATGATCAACAGTTTTTAAAAACAATAAACGACTTTCTAATATGGTATATATGATCAACAGTTTTTAAAAACAATAAACGACTTTCTAATATGGTATATATGATCAACAGTTTTTAAAAACAATAAACGACTTTCTAATATGGTATATATGATCAACAGTTTTTAAAAACAATAAACGACTTTCTAATATGGTATATATGATCAACAGTTTTTTTGCAAGAATTGAGTTTACATTCAAGATACTTCAACAGCCAAAATCGAAAAGTAGCAAAGTTATTGTTGCTTTCGTGACGAAAATTAACGAATGGTGTCAGAAATTTCTAATTTCAAGTTCCATTTGATTTATCATTGCCAGATACTTTCTGTTCTCTCATCTTTGTCGATTTTGTTTTTGGTTAATGCTTAGAACTTCTGTAATAGACCAATTATCATATTCAAAGTCTGTGTTTGTTTCAGATACCCAATCTATTCAAGACGACCACCGCCAACAGCATGAAACACTGTTACTATATAATAATATTGTTTTCTATTAATATTTATATATATTATATAATGTGTGCTATAAAACATGTGGTATATGCAGGTGCTTTACATGTCTTCATACGCCCCCTTGATTCATGTTACTAGATACTAGATAAGACCACCAACTAGTGTTAGATTTATCACTGGTTTTGATAGATATTTTGAGTCGACAATATCCACAGTTTACATTTTTGAATCTAAGAATCTAAATTTAATCAAACTCACAGCATCCTCCATTATTTACTACCAGAATATTTTCCCTGTGTCTCTAGAGAGAGGCCAAAAACTGAACCCTCTCCAGAAGTAGGTGAGAGGATGCACCAAGACTCATTAGATATATATATATTACGACCCTTGTCACCTCAAATAAACCAGTTATAATTTATAAAGTAGAATATATTTATTATTTATCATTAATATACACACTGACATAAAACAATGTTTATACACGTGACCTAACAACATGACGTCATTAGTTTTGACAGACGACAAGCGGGTCAATTAAAAATGTCGTTTGTTATCCTGGATTTATTTGCGCGGGAAACGTACCGATTCATCCCTGCTCGGAGTTTTAAAAATTTCAACAAAATTTAATTCATCTAACCCTGTTTCACGACGTGTTACTGGAAAAAATCTTACTCTCAAATAGTCTGCAATGCGTCTTAAATCAACTGACTTAAAATTGCAAATGATGCAGATTTGATAAAAGTGCAGGGGCCTACAATAGGGGTGCTTTTACAGCTTGCTTGTTTGCTCCAGTTCGAGACTTAAAGAGTAAACTAATGCCACTGACACAAGTCCTTCCTTCACTATATATATCTTTATTTCCAACATTTACATCTGGTCTATATACCAGTGCCTACCTTCCATTTGTCCACAAGATCTGTCATTTCTAATATTTGGGTAATTAGTAAAGACGATTTTACCACAAAGTCCCAAAATCTCGGAAATGAAGACATCACTTGCATTGAATCGTCAAGAAAACAAATATGGCCACCATGCTCTCTATTAAAGAAAAACATAAATAACATTTCTTCCGGTTCAAAGTCTCGGGTATCAAAAAATGAGATGAAATAATTTTTTTTTTCATGGGAAAAGTCAAATAAATTAGATACTCTTGTAAAATGACGAGATGATTTGTAGTCTTGTTTAACTAGTCTTTTCCAAACTCTATCAAGAAGTTACTTCTTTAGTCACCTTGTGGGTAGCATGGAGACAAACCCACTTCGGGCGAAATAATAGCGACGTTCGTAATCTCCCTTTAAGTCCCCCTCCTGATTAGGGATGCTAGGGGTGAGGGTTGAGACCCATTCTGGATAACCTCTGAGAACATCGAAAACCAAAATCGCCATTTCTATAATTTCTAGAAGTATGGAAGCAGTGGTGAGACTGGATTAACCGAGATTTCCAGTTGAGAAGTTTTCGTCTGTCGACGTGTTTGTAGGTCGTTCGTATTTATACAAGATACAAAATATCATATCAAAGCAAAATGAAATAGTTTTATCAAATCTCACAATTTTAGTTGGCCTTCTTGGATTTCATCAACAACTCAGATCAAATGATTTTTAAATCTTTTCTTCTTTAATATTCTCTCTCCCTTGTGAATATATTCTATCAGACCACGTGCAGTCCCGTTAACAGACGATATTTAGTTAGGCTTCTCTTTTCGCGCCAAATCTCTTTAATCTTCTGGTTACTAGGGAAGATGTCAAAGCGAGGCTCTGTTGGATCTTATCTAAACATATTTAAGTTAAATAGCCTCTCACTGACTGGAGCGCCCCCTCGCTGTGGAATTTGTCATTTCTGATATTCAGTAAAGTGGTAGAATTAATCGAGGAGTGAACGGAATATAAACTGGAGTTTTACTTCCTTACTTCCAGAACTTATTACCTGTACTCGCTTATACCTTGACGATTACCTTCTACAAGTTAGTCATACACGTTCCTACCAGCTCTTCTGACACGATTGGTTCAATATTACACCAACTCTTTCCAATTAAGCAAAATATCAGTAAAATTATCAGATTCATCGAGTTTATCATTTATATATATGAAGATATTTTACCAAGTTCTTGTTATAAAAAAACCTGAATATTAGTTTATTTATTTTCTAAATTATCAATTAATCTTTAAACCAGCTGAAAGTTATTCCAGGAATTATAGATTAATGGTGATATGTTTTCTTTGTAAATTCCCCAGTTTATGAAGGTATAAGAGATATTGATATAGACACTATCGGTATTTTGATGAAGTTAAACTCTGTATTTCTATTAAAGTATGATTAACCAGCATGCACCTTGACATAATATTATCATTATAAATCTCATAATTTCAACTCAGTTAAATTCCGGCTTCAATTTCATCGGATGTTATTAATTTTTACTTTTCAAAATAAACCATTTTCAGGCCAGATGTGTGGGCTAACAGGTTCCCACCTTCCTGGGGTGCGAGAAAGCTTTTGGTTTTTTTTATGACTTTACTGTGCTGAAGGTGAGTGTTGGAGGTAGGAGTGCTGATGCTTATGGTGTTGAAATTGGAATTTGGACCAAGGTCTCGGTGGTTGGATATAGTTATCTGCGTTTATTGATGTAGTCAGTTGTCATTGGACAGAAGGACAATGGTTGGATTCCTGGAGTGGAAACTTGACATCGTGGAGAAAAACAATTCTACTATCCATCTACAATATGCTCCTCGCAGCTCTACTTTCGTGGTAAGCGTGGTAGCCGCTTTTAACAATCCGCAGTGAGTCTCTACCTTCTTCTAATGGCTGACCCAAAACTCTTCACGGCGCTCCACCATCCTGAACACCATACTTCCTCTCTCAATAATATTAATATTGCTCGCCACTTTACTGGATATTAAAACTGTTAAAACATGGTTTATCTCTGGATAAATACGATTCATATTTCCTCCATATGACAGCTATATTCCAGATGGTACAGACCATCATAGCTTAGTTATACCAGACTTCATATCATTTCTGATCTAAGCCATGTTTTTCCTTGATGCCATTCTGCCACTTTGTTTTTTGGGGGAAGTTCCACAAGCTATATCGTTAATAAGTTAATGAGACCGGGCCTTTCATGAGTGATTAGCACTATTTCCGGCTTACTAAATTCTATCAAAAGAATGAAACAGATTCCACGATCATCCACACCGCCCTAAATTTATGTACAATGTATATTAAGATAAATAAGAGTTCTCTTTCTACACCAATACACAATTTGAGATGAAATGTTTGAACCGGACGGTGGGGGTTCGGTTCCTGGAATGATATAAATATTTTTAATCACTATCTTAAATATACATCAGCTATCAAATATATTTCTCGTTACAGACTGGTTGATTGAAGACTGAATCATTACAGACTGGTTGATTGAAGACTGAATCATTACAGACTGGTTGATTGAAGACTGAATCATTACAGACTGGTGGATTGAAGACTGAATCGTTACAGACTGGTTGATTGAAGACTGAATCGTTACAGACTGGTGGATTGAAGACTGGATCGTTACAGACTGGTGGATTGAAGACTGAATCGTTACAGACTGGTTGATTGAAGACTGAATCATTACAGACTGGTTGATTGAAGACTGAATCGTTACAGACTGGTTGATTGAAGACTGAATCATTACAGACTGGTTGATTGAAGACTGAATCGTTACAGACTGGTTGATTGAAGACTGAATCATTACAGACTGGTTGATTGAAGACTGAATCGTTACAGACTGGTTGATTGAAGACTGAATCGTTACAGACTGGTTGATTGAAGACTGAATCGTTACAGACTGGTTGATTGAAGACTGAATCGTTACAGACTGGTGGATTGAAGACTGGATCGTTACAGACTGGTGGATTGAAGACTGAATCGTTACAGACTGGTTGATTGAAGACTGAATCGTTACAGACTGGTGGATTGAAGACTGAATCGATACAGACTGGTTGATTGAAGACTGAATCGAGGGGTTTAATTTAAAGAAGATATAGAACTGTAAACTAAATATGATTTGTTAAACTTCACGACAAGATGATGGAATCTTAACCCCCTTTTCATTAAAAACTTGATAAAGATAATATTCAGTACATTCAGTAATACTGTTGGTTAAAAAATAGAATATTAAAACAATTGACGATTGACGACTCAGTTGATTGAAGAACCGAAATCATCTTAAGTTACGTCTTGGTGAAACAGGGCCCAGGTGTCTGGATCAGAGACATAAATCAAACTGACCGACCGCACTGACCAGAACCACAGTCCGGCAACAATTAATACATAAGATAAAATTATCAGAACTAAATTATCTGACGGCGATAAATCTGAGTTATGGCGGGAAGAAATGGTTAGAAATTATCAAATTTATTCCGGGCTGTTTTCAATCTGGGACTGGACCTTGTCAGCCATCTTGGAATCTTCTCACATAAACCCTCATTATTCAAATCTTATAATTTTGTTACAACCCAATATCTGTCCGGGGTCATTTATTATATAGAGAGAGGGGGCGTTATGTCTGTTAGTTAGTAGCAAAGTAGAGAGGGCTCCACATACCACAGAAAACTGTCATTGTACCAAACAATCTGCTAGCTAGTTAGACACGATAGTTTGGTATGCTCTAGATTCATTCTGACTACAGAAAACTATCATTGTACCAAACAATCTGCTAGCTAGTTAGGCACGATAGTTTGGTATGCTCTAGTCTCATTCTGACCACAGAAAACTATCATTGTACCAAACAATCTACTAGCTAGTTAGACACGATAGTTTGGTATGCTCTAGTCTCATTCTGACTACAGAAAACTATCATTGTACCAAACAATCTACTAGCTAGTTAGACACGATAGTTTGGTATGCTCTAGTCTCATTCTGACTACAGAAAACTATCATTGTACCAAACAATCTACTAGCTAGTTAGACACGATAGTTTGGTATGCTCTAGTTTCATTCTGACTACAGAAAACTGTCATTGTACCAAACAATCTACTAGCTAGTTAGACACGATAGTTTGGTATGTTCTAGTCTCATTCTGACTACAGAAAACTATCATTGTACCAAACAATCTACTAGCTAGTTAGACACGATAGTTTGGTATGTTCTAGTCTCATTCTGATCACAGAAAACTATCATTGTATCAAACAATCTACTAGCTAGTTAGACACGATAGTTTGGTATACTCTAGTCTCATTCTGATCATAGAAAACTGGCATTGTATCAAACAATCTACTAGCTAGTTATACACGATAGTTTGGTATGTTCTAGTCTCATTCTGATCATAGAAAACTATCATTGTATCAAACAATCTACTAGCTAGTTAGACACGATAGTTTGGTATACTCTAGTCTCATTCTGATCATAGAAAACTGGCATTGTATCAAACAATCTACCAGCTAGTTAGACACGATAGTTTGGTATACTCTAGTCTCATTCTGATCATAGAAAACTATCATTGTACCAAACAATCTACTAGCTAGTTAGACACGATAGTTTGGTATACTCTAGTCTCATTCTGATCATAGAAAACTGGCATTGTATCAAACAATCTACTAGCTAGTTATACACGATAGTTTGGTATGTTCTAGTCTCATTCTGATCATAGAAAACTATCATTGTATCAAACAATCTACTAGCTAGTTAGACACGATAGTTTGGTATGCTCTAGTTTCATTCTGACTACAGAAAACTATCATTGTACCAAACAATCTACTAGCTAGTTGGACACGATAGTTTGGTATATTCTAGTCTCATTCTGACTACAGAAAACTGTCATTGTACCAAACAATCTACTAGCTAGTTAGACACGATAGTTTGATATGTTCTAGTCCCATTCTGACTACAGAAAACTGTCATTGTACCAAACAATCTACTAGCTAGTTAGACACGATAGTTTGGTATACTCCAGTCTCATTCTGACCACAGAAAACTATCATTGTACCAAACAATCTACTAGCTAGTTAGACACGATAGTCCTATTCTGAACACAGAAAACTGTCATTGTACCAAACAATCTACTAGCTAGTTAGACACGATAGTCCTATTCTGAACACAGAAAAACTGTCATTGTACCAAGCAGACTACTACCTAGCTGAGTACGATAGTTTGGTGTGCTCTAGAACCATTTTGATCACAGTACCAAACCCAAAATAGACCTGATCGAATGATCCTGACTAAATTGAACAGTGTAGTCTATTTCTAATCAATTCAATATTTTATCTAATCTATACGAAGTGTTTCACTTAACCATTTTATTCTAGATCAAACAGAATGATACAGACTGAACTATTATAAAATACTGGCTTTATCACTAGTACTTGGAAACATGGCGGCCACCAATCCGCCCAAAACATGTAGTAATTAAATCTTAGGTGTGGTAATCGCCTTTTCATTGGTCACTTCTGCTCGTCTGAAGCACGTGCTCTTAATATCCCCTTGAAGGCAAAACAATCCGATAAGATATGACAGTGAAAGAAACCAAGAGGCTATAAACAAAGCGATAATTTTCCAAGTTTTTGGTTTGATTTATTATAACCCTCTAATTAACATCTTCTGTTCCTTTCAGACTTTTATGACACACGATTTTATCTTGGAACGAATATGATCTATTTCCTTCCATCTTCGACTCACTGAGAAAAAGAGTGTACGGTTTGAGCATCTCTCGTCGTGTATTCCGCCTTTCAACCAACAAACAACACATAAGTTGTCTAAAAACCTCCTAGATAACCAAGTGACAAGGCACCCCTAGCAAACATCACAAGGAGTGTCCGGAAATCTTGCTCGAAGACCATCTGACAAGGCACCTTAGAAATCTTTACTAATAATATAAGGGTTTCTGTCGATTTCAGTCTATTTATATTCGGCGACATGAGGCTTGCAAACCTTACCATCATTTTTTAGTTTGACTTGAAACTTTGATTCGATTCTTCCCCCACTGCCTGTCAGTCGAAGATGATGAAATCACCAGATCCCAAGAATAAAATATCACAGAGATTGTTATATATATATGGTATTAGTGAGAAAGAGAAGACAAATAACAGAAATGTCAAACTATAGAATTATCATACACGCACCTCATTTACACGACCATAACTCGACCTCTGACCCCTTGTCTGGTCTTAGATACATGCACATTGTTGTTTAAATATATTACATAGGTTTGGGTGAATTATTCAAACGTTAAATCAGCCAGATCCGACATTGGGCCGATTTAGATCTAGGATATTCCTGGATTAGTTTTACATGAGCCATGGTATACAAGCTTTTGAAAGACTTCAGTTATCGCTAGTTGAGTAATATTCTCCTTTCTTGACTACTGGATGATTGTGTCTTTAAAGCTTGATGGAGTCTCAATTCTTTCGTTGGCTTCAGAATTCCCTCTTTATTCTGAACAGAGAACAAAGAATGAAAAAAAAAATCGCAAAAGGTAGATCTATTTCACGACCACACGTACATTTCTATCTGTAAAATTGCTATTTTTAGTTGGACCAATCCATCAAAATCTGGACGAGTTGTTCTCAATAATATTCTAGATACATTCAGAGTGTTAAACTGACTTCATCTTTCATCAACTCGATAATTATAGTTTTAATAGCCATTTATATACACTAATCACGTGATTAATACCTTCAGAGTGTTGATTGGTTGATAAATACACGTGATATATTTAAACTATCATAACTTATTACGATGAATAATGAGATATTTGTCATCGAGAACATTATTTTTAAAAATAAAAATACCCCTTTCTCTTCAGCCATATAGAACTTTCCGTAAAATTGTTAGATAAGGTACTGGGAATGCTTCCTTGTCCGAGCACCTGCTATCACTGTGCTATAGGGTTTGTCAACTCAGTATCTATAATGTTTATATTGTATGTCTATGATGACCATAACCTTGAGTCTGAATTATAGCTTCCAGTCAAAGTGTTATAGATGGTACGAGATACTATTTTGACACCTTGACGAAATAAAATCGTACTAAATCGACTATTTGGTGAAATTAAAATTAATTTTATTTACCAGTTTTCAGGTTTCTGACTGTTTCTCATATTTCTTCATTATTTTCTTTCTTTATTTTAATTTCTACCTGATAGATCACGTGATTGTCATGTGACAAATTGAATAACAAAATTCATATTTCTCACCTGTCTAATAGATTATTTAAAGGGTGATTGCCACTTACACCGCCAACTGTTAGCAGCGTGAATCGGTGTACTTTAATATTCTACTGACGGATATATTTGAAAAACTTTACTTCAGGACACAACACTGGTCTTAAAACATGAAAGATAGGATTTTATTTTTTGTTCCTCGCCCAGGTAAATATTCTGAGATACAATGATTGTGATGGTAGATGGATTATCTTGTGGTCGTTATGTTTCTGAGTGACCCAGCTCCTATTCTTTATTTTGGGCGGAGCTGGGATGTTGTTACTATCGAGCTTGTCTCTGGGGGAGAATTTAAACTGGGGCAGTATCTTGAAGTAATATTGTAGTATCATTTATATTATAATTAGATTACGGTTGTTATTGGTAAGAACTGACTGATGAAAAAGGCGGGAATGATGATAGATTTTATCGCTGCAGACGACATTTTTCACACAACATTAAAAGCAAAAAAAAAAATGTCGAGAAATGTCATTCAGGAAAATACAAATCATTGTCCAGAATCAAATGTTCTCTCCGTAGTCTATAATCATTGTAGATTCTAACAGAAATATATTGTTATAAATATAGATGGCCGGGTATTACTGACTCTTACACCTGTCATAAGGCCGCCGAGGTGTCCGAGGAAATATCCGCGCTTTCTGCCTATTTCACATCTATCAAAGGCAAGACATACAAAATCCAATATTAAATATACTGCATGAGCATCCACACGGCCAAATTGCCCAAATAACACGTCATTTCCTGTGATTGACTGTCATGTTTTAACAATTTTAAATATTCTACTTTCAGTTTCAGCAAATTATAAAGAGAAGATGATAGAGCCGGGGTTATGTTTATCTACATTTTAAACATAGCAGACGATTTTACAGGCGTCCAGCGACAACATGACAGTAGAATAAAATCATTGTTCGGAGAAATTTCAAAGGAAGGTCTGTCCTCAGTCCAATGGCAGTCCGAAATAATTCAATATTGATCTATGTTCAACCTGTCCGTACGGTGGCGCCAGTGATGTTTACCCCCGGGATTCTTACTGATTGTTTTAATGATGAAACTAGGTTTGATAATTGGTGATAGTAAAATACAAATTAAACAGTTATTCTCTTGTCTTTTATTCTTTGTCATGACCACATAATTTACATATTTTTGAAACTTGTGATAATCTTAGAGATATATTTGAAATTTAATAAATTTATTTCTGAGGTACAGTTAACTATCGACTTATCACCGATTTTTACACCAATTTTTATTGCCAACTGTTGTTGTATCAAGCTAGAAATCGTGTCATGTCCTTACAGTAGTGGATTGATAGAAAACAAACTAAATGGTTATTCGTTAATAAGTTATTTAATTGAATTTTTCTAATTAGTTAATAAACTTCGATAATATAGTATTTTAAATTCGATATCAAATCGGTACTTTTTCAAACATGAAATTTTTATTTTACCCCAACAGGAAGATCTGAATTTTTTATAAAAAAGAAAATATTGAGAGATTATGGGAAGTAGAAAAAGAAAATATACAAAAACTTCTTTAATCTATTCCCGACCCAGCTAACCTAATCACGTGACTTCCTTCAAATATTGGGTGATGAGAAGATTGTCAAAAATCGATGAAAAATAAAATCGCGGGGAGAAAAGAATTTTCAGAATTTTTGTTGAGATCATAGATTATACCCAGGTAAACATCCCCGTGGGTGAGAGCGTGGGAAAATAATAAACCATACACTAGGGTCGGGGAGATGACTTCAAACAGTGGTTTGACTAAATTGCCTAGTCCCCTACCCCACAAATATCTTGTTTTTCTAAAAAGGGTTATGACTATAGACGACTCTGATAGCAGTAGATGTTTTCAGCACCCAGCTGATAAGCTGAATGTTACAACCCATCGTTTAAAGGAGATTTAATGGCTTAGGATAGTAGACCCCCGGGCTGGTAGGGTATAATGAATTTACTACCCACCGTAGAGAGGATATAGAAGTTATACTGGGTTAGGATAGTTGAACCCCTACCCCCGGGCTAGCAGGGTATACTGAATTCACCACTCACCGTGGAGAGGATATAGAAGTTCTACTGGGCTAGGATAGTTGAACCCCTACCCCCGGGCTAGCAGGGTATAATGAATTCACTACCCACCGTAGAGAGGATATAGAAGGTATAATAATATCAACCAATATTAGGCTGTGTCAATGTTTTTCTTCGTTCTCCGGGGGACGGAATTTTAAATCTCAGCCGAAAACAAATGTTTAAATATTGAACAAAATAATCTCGGCCCCAGGAAACAAATAATCAAATAGTTCACAAAAATTTACTTACAAAATTTCACTTGTTTTCTCTCTTTTGAGAACAATTATTGACATTTTCCGGCTTTTTTTCACTTTTCTCTAAATATCTCGCACTTACTTTCACTTTGTATTTCTATTTTATTTATAGATTTAAAATACTTCCAGTTTTTTGCAGATTTTCGTGGATTTACAGGTGTCAGAATCTAGTGAATTTGGCATGTTTTAGATATACTCTTTTGAAAGACAACTATAAACATTCTCGGTGTTTAAATTACTTACCATCGTATTCTATTATTTTTTCACGAGGAGACAAAAGGCTTTCAATTTTTAGACTTTTTGTTTTGTAAATTGTTCAGTTTCAGAAGAATATAATATCTTCATTATTGCCAGATTTCTTTTGTTTTTTTTAATTTCTTCTACATATATAATTTTTGCGACCATCTTTTTTGTGGATATGTCTACCAATTATGAGATTTGACAGGCTGTCACTGACTGACAGAACGAGAATAGTAAGATAATATTTAGTATTAGTGTCAATAAAATTTATCTTTTCTCCCTCGTTTCAACATTTCGTGTGCGTTTCATATAATTATGCGTTTTCAATGCACGTGTACACCATTATCAATTCTGCATCAATCATGTTTAACACGACACCTGCGAAGATTTTTAATTTTCTCTCTCGTTGCAAGGTAAGAGTTTAAATCTTTTAATCAGGCGGGAGTAAGACAAGGCGACCTTTTCTTCCGCCCCCTTTTTATTCAATGTGTTAAAATTATGGGATGATTGAAAGAGATCGGTTGACTTGGACTAATCTTGTGTCTTTGAATTGTGGGCGGAACGATCTTGTCCCCTGTTTAACAGCTCGTAATAAAAATACGACAAAAACTACAACCAAATATCTTCAGAGGGACACCACATTGTTTTTCGGTGTCAAAAATGAAATTATTTATTTTCTATGCCTTTTGTCGAGTATTTAAGTCGATCATATCAAATCGCTAGTTTTGATCTAAAATTTCCGTTGTCATTCGTCAAAAATGTCGCGATTTTGACTATTAATTGTAGCGAGTAAGAAGGAGTTTTAATAGTTTGTGTTTAACCTAGTATTTATGTTCAAAACTTTTCATATTTTAAACTCCATTTATCTTGCTTTGATAATTCACCAGTAAATTGATAGTTTCCTCTGTGTGTAGTCGACAATAACTCCTTGTCTACAGTCTTATTCAGATTCAGTGCGGTTGGTTGGTGACAGTTCATATTCATATTCAGTTCAGTTTTAATGGTAATTTCCACTTTGTCAAATATACCCTCTATAGCCTAAGAATTTAATGAATGATAATGTTTCTAGCATAGAGTTGACAATCTCAGTCTGGCATCCGCTGCTGCAGATGAGCTGCTTCGCTCGAGGCAAGTCCAACTTCCCACCCCAAAAAACTTATCCGAGTGGAGCTCTAAATATACAAGTCAGACTTTATTTCATAGTTTAAAGATGATTTTCAACTACGGCAAGCTTCTTTTTAACAGCTTATATTATAATATTTTGAATACCTGTGAATTTCACGGATCGTATTAAAATCTAGACAAGTGTCTACCGAAACGAAACAATATCTACTGCGATTTATTTTCATATTTACACAAGATATTATGAACAGAAATTAAAATTAATCTTTTTCTATAATTCTACTATTGTCGCGAGTCGGTGAACCGAATTAGATCAAGAAATTTATTACCGCTAATCTGGGCTCATTTAAAAATATCACCTATAATTATACTATATCATTTTAATATTTTATGAAACGAAAGAATGTTAAACCCAGTGTAATTCAATTCAGTTATTATAATAAATAAAAAGATAAAAATCTCAAATTTCGTCTCATTTTTAAACGGGAAAAGAATTATAGATATTTTACGAGGTGATATTCGAGTGACTAAGATTTCGAATATTTACCAGATATATTTTGTTGTTTGGGTATCTTACTGGGGTCGGAGTGTCGGAGACTTTGCCCACGTTGACGAACGGGACGCAGAATGAATCTTTAAAAATAGCGAACACAATCCCTTACATTTCCAGTTTTTCCTTTTTTTGTAGTAAACTCGTAACAAGTAAACGTACTTTGTACTCTCAGGTAAAATATTAAATTTTATTCATAAATTGGGAGGAGTTTTAAAATATCAATGGCGCTTATCATGGTGCACACGTACTTACTTCCAATCGCATGTTGTCGAATGTCTTCAGAATCAGACCTGAATAATCCAGATAATAATACAAGTAGAATATTTTGATAATCGGGATAATCCAGGTAATATCTACAGTAAGATATCAGATATATCCAGGTATCAGGTATCTATATACCTTCAACTCAACCAAGATGAAATGGAGTTTTACGTCTTACTATATCTGAATGACTGTTCTCAGATAAGTTAATGAATCAGAATGGAAAGAGCAAACAGAAACCAGTTGGTGATTTATTGAACAGTGATTTACATTTCACCGCCCGGGTTAAAAGTTTTAATTTATCGCTGTTTAAATTGGGTTGATTAAAGTTTAACTTGTAATTTCAGATTCCTGGGTAAATTGTCACCAGATTAAAACTGTAATATCATCATACCTCGACCAGCACTTCCGAGGTCAATTGAACCCTAAACAATTATAGATGGAATATTGTCAGAATTTATGATAAACAAATACAAAATACTTCGCAATGCATATTTTGTGTGGGGATTCTGTTTGAATATTTCTATATGTTTAGTTATAGCGGGTCATCTAGATATCTGATACACCATCCTGGTCACTGACAGGGTCAAAAGTTTTACACAACATTTAAACTAATCCCAGTCTACAGAACTGTATCGGGTACAGGGGGTTAATTACTCGGGTTTTAAAGGGTTAACAACTCGTCTTGTTTTATTGTTTATATCATTAGAGTCCGAGTGTCAAAACATGACCTGATAGGATAGACTAGGGGCTAGTTTTATTTCACTGAAATTTGATTCAACAGATTACAGGATTGTAGGAACGTGGTTATCTGTCAGTGACTTGGGTGGCTTTTTAACCACGAAAATGTTATACCAAAGGCCTTAACTTAAGAATTAACAGGAAGCATCTCACAAAGAAAAGGTTTGAGATGTTCTTGAGGGTTAGGGTCTTGAAATGGACATAAAATTAATCTTAAAACTGGAATTGTTTGATATTTCAATATTAACTATAAATATTCTCAATATGTCTGATTTCAACTCACTCTGTAATTATACCGGATTAGAAACGTCATTTTCTAGTTACTGTTAATCCTACAGAAGTAATGACCACGCCCCTCTTGACCACGCCCTCCAATTAGTCATATTATCCTCAATATTTTGACAGAATAATTTGTACCTTTCTTAACTGGACATAAAACCTACAATTATCCGGATAGTTAAAGTGGACAGTGGTCAGTGGATGTACAGTTAAATACCGTTTAGCTTTCAAAGAAGAAACAGTTTCCTCACAGTTCAGTCATTAATTTTTTGGCACAAGTCAACTATTTCTGTTTCTGCACCATTCTAGCCCTGGTCCTCGAGGTCTTGTAGAACACCAACCCCTCTAAGATAAAGAAACAATTCTCGCATCAATATTTCATTGAAAAATATTCCTTTCTTTTGATTGAAGCTGAATTTTATCAAACAATATGAACCTTACATTCTTCTGTATAAAATAGTTAGTTTAGATCATAATTCCTGGCTAGTTCACATATAGATTCTATTACATTTATAAGATATCACTGTATGATTCACAGTCTGTAGAATCTCTGTCACTCGCCGATTTATTTATAAGTTTTGAGAATGTCTTTGATTTCAGATTAACTAGAAATAAAAACAGTCGTGAGATTTATTATATTGATATTACTGGATTAAGAGTGGAGTTATAAAGAGATGGTCTGAAGACAAGGGAAATGAACAATAGTCGTCTTTTATCATGTTTAATATGACAAGTTATTCTCCAGTCAATATTGAGATTATCATTCACACCAATATACCGACTTCTCACAATTTAAACAACAACTGAGTCCAGTACATCAGTCCAGATGTTTGAGGTGATATTGTTTGTAAAAAACACAATTATTAGTCTCATTACAGACCTTATATAACAGATTAGAACAGAAACACTGGGATTTTTTAATCACTCCTCTTTTAAGATGAAGTTTCTGTTTCTATTTACTCCAAGTATTTTGAATTGAGATTATTCCACATTTAAACAAAAGAAATATTAGCTATATTGTTTTTGATGTGTTCATCTCTAATTTCTTTCACCATATTCTATATTCTACCTGAGATTTTTTTGGTACATTCCAGATCTGGGTTTATTGACTCAAGTTTATAATCATCAATGTTTCATGTCTACGTTTTCAACCAGAAATTTGGCGAGCAATTAAAGTAAATTTAAACAATGAAATATATACAGTCTGTGTGTTTATTTACCGCTATATCATTGAGTACAAAATATAATTTTCTCAGGCTGAAAAAAAATAGCAGGAAAAATACACAGGATATAGCCATGGTGAGAAAATCAAAGACAAACTGTATGTCAGAGACACCTTTTGTGAATTTGTCTATTTTAATCTTCCTTCCATACAGAGTAGTTGTAAAATTAATAATATTTATACGATATATATCATTAATAACTTTAATTCAATTTTAAATGAAGTATGGTCTCAAATGGTTTCCCTGTCTTATACCTGAAGTGCTGGGTGTTGAACCTTCTAGAACCTTCACGTTAATAAGTTCTACAGCAGGATAATGTCAAGAAACTTCTTGTGACATATAAAATTATGACTGTTTCAATAAATAAACCAGTTTTATTGTATTCTTCACTCCTTCTTCAAATTCCATTTTGAAAATTCAGTTCAGGTTTGAAAATTTCTACATTAAGACGTCTGGAGATTAAAATCTTATTTTTGAATATTGAACGTGTACTCAGTATTTGTTTCAACTAAAACTTAAGATTTAGAAGGACGAAGGTGAAATTTGTTTATTCAAATAAAAAGAATGTTAAGAACCGATCCTTTTGAGATTTTGTACTCAGTTTTTATATGATGTAGAATTGTAGTTAAACTTGCTGTAAACAATGGACGCGATATCGGGTATTTTCACGAGGGTCAACTGTTCTTTACCAATCTAAGTAAGAATATTGTCCTGCCTCCTCAATTCAAAGTTGTCAGACTGTAATAGTAAATAGCATAAATAAATCAGCGTTTACTCTCTCTCTCTCTCTCTCTCTCTCTCTCTCTCTCTCTCTCTCTCTCTCTCTCTCTCTCTCTCTCTCTCTCTCACTCACTCACTCTCTCTCTCTCTCACTCTCTCTTTCTCTATCTCTCTCTCTCGGTAGCCACCTGGATTTCCGATAAAAGTTTAACAATGGTCCCGGAGGGATGTATACTTACCCATTTAGACGAAATTTGGTTATTTTTAGATTCATTTCGCTTCAGATTTTGTATGATTTATGACCTGGATTTAATAATTATTCCGAAAAATCTCCATCTTTTTTAACCAGTTTTAAAACAGTGATATTTTACAAACAAACTTGTAAATTTCTTTGAAATCATTAAATCGGCCATTTCCTTAAAAATCCGAATTCAGAATTTATTTGTAAAGAAAATAGTTAATAGAAAATCTTCTGAGAATGCCTCGAGTCAGCAGGCGAGTGGCAATGATTAAAACTTTTTCAACTTTATTTGAAATGGAACATAGAGGGTAAACAAATGTTGGAAAATTATCGATATTTTTGTTTTATTTTACCTTTTTATTGTGTAAACATCACAAAATAAACATTTGAAAACAAATACCCAGCTAGTAAAACATCAATTTTTCGTTTCTTTTCCTATGATAAATCTTGAAATATGGTTGTCAAACTTTGTACGAACTCCAAAAACAAACATCGTGTCGAGGTTGAGAAAAAATTTGGCAGATTATTATGATATTTATATTTACCTCGGGACTGTACTAATACACTTCCGGTCGAGAATTTTACAGCCAATCTTGGTCA
This sequence comes from Lottia gigantea, assembly GCF_000327385.1. NCBI lineage: Eukaryota > Metazoa > Mollusca > Gastropoda > Lottiidae > Lottia > Lottia gigantea. The sequence continues at coordinate 83,147 of NW_008707002.1, read as the reverse complement.
AACATTAGGATTTTTAAAATGTCAATTTACCAGCCATATTTACCTGTAATATTTGAAAGAAATGGCACGCGAGTCAATTCCATTTTGTTATTTATTCGGTGGTCCTGTACCTGAACAGCAGATTCCAGCCAGCACGAGATTATATAACACGTGAGATAATTCCTGTAGCGCACGCGCAGTATGGAACGTTATTTGAGATGAGTATAGAGATATTAAAAGTTGAAATAATCTCAGGACATGGCGAAGATTAAACTCGACATTCTGAAACAAATCTCCACAAACTTTTCTATTTGGTTTTGATAAACGCAAACAAAATTTCTTAAATCGCATCCGGATACGATTCCGTGCATCGTGTCCCGACTTTGATCGTTTTCATAGCAAATATTGAAATGATTTTTATCTCAATCTGTTCGGAATTCATCTACCTTAAGAAAATAAAAGATGATTTTCTTTTTAAGAGAAAATATTTGAGAAATGACAAAATATGAAAATATTGTAAAGTACACAAGTCGGGTCAGGCTCGTGAAAACTTTTAGAATATTGATTTCTGAAATTCCATAGAGAATTTGTAAAATAGTTGTATATTTTAATACAAATACGCCTCCTTCGTTCAAAGTTTTTATCTGGAGATTTGAGAGAATTTAGGTTTATAATTATTGATTAGTGTGCACCAAACTGAATAGGTCTAAGTGCGATAGGACAGAACTGGTTATAATGACGGCTGACCGAACTGAGCCCGGCGAGACAATAAATAGTATGAAATATGTATGTAACAGTCTAATATATTTAATACAGCAGTCCCACGCCAATTATTCTTATTTCTCGATGAATCTGAACTTGTTATTTGTAGAGTTGTTTGAATATATCCAGTTATTATTTTGGCAGTAAGAGGAGAATATTGTTTATTTATATAAGTTCTATAATCCCCAGTATCAGTCGAGAAGATTATCTCGAGCTTTGACACGGTTTCCTAGTCGTTTATCTTAAAATCCAGTCATAAATCTCACCCTAAATTCTGGAAACAGTTTTCCCCTATTCCATTTCTTAAATTTACAAAAATAAATGATTAATTCTTAAAAGAACAGAACGAACAATTTAGAATTTAAACTGGTAATTTTTTTTTCAACTGATCACTCGACCATCCATTTTCCAATACGATCCACCCGTTAGGGTTACATCAGTAATTAGCTATTATTTCCGATACACGCCAATCTTGGATCTTCATTCTATGGTTATGTTTGTAATGTTTTTATTATGACGAATCCTGATGCAAGATTTTGTTTTCGAAGTTTCAGCGGAGTCAGAGAAATTGGAATTCGTCATTCAGAATTAATACTATGAGTTAAAAATATGGCAGTATTTATTATTGTCGCTCATCTTACAATCTTATCAACCAACTATATTGGAATTAATTAGAGATTTCCGGTCCGGAAATGATTAAAGGGGGGCAACTCTCTAATTGCTCAGACTACTAATAATTATTATTAATTTCAATCTTAACTTGTGATGTTGTTCAAGTAAAGCAATCAGGTGACTCTGGAAAGGATCCCGTATAAAATTCGGCACCAATTTAACAATATCAGTCAAACAAATAAATATCTATTTTTAGACTGAAATAAAACTACTCGTCCAGACTGAAAGATTTCTGATCTTTCTTCAATAAAGTGGAAATGTTCAATAAAATTTGGCACCAATTTAAAATGAGTGTTATCAGCACTATGTATGAATATGGTAATTGGTGAATGGAATATTAAATGTATAATAATACTAGTAATGCGAGTCTATATTGACAAGAGCATAGTTTATCAAGTCTTTTTTATGTCTCTAAGTTATAAAGGTTAATTATACTATCGATTATCCAGACGTCGTTTTGAATAATATTAATTTTATCTGATATATCATAAATATTACGTCATCAATAATTATTCTCCGATGAAGACAAATTGTAAAATTTAAGATTACGAATTTCTGATGGCTGATGATGATGCTGTCTTGAGATAATCTCTGTTTAAACTCGTGGTGTGATCTCTCTCAGAGTTTATATTATAATTCTGTAATATTGAAATGAGTTGTAAATTGCTGGGTAAGATATAAGATGGATTATGTTTAGATTTGGTAGAGAAATAAAACTAGTTAAATAAAGACCCGATGACTGACTCAGATAACATTTTATCATCTTTTTACATTCTTTATATACACCATAAATACAATGGAGTTCAACGTCCAAGATTTCAGCCTCAGTCCTCATTTTCAGTTCACCATAACATCAACCCCAATTTAAATATTATTTTTCAATTTATCACAAGGTAATTTGTTGTACAATTTATTAAAAATTATCATTCAATCAAATAGATAAAACCTGGCCTGTGACTCGACTGACATTTTACAAATTTGCTGAATTTACAACTCGTTCTGGTTAATATCGCTGAGATATGTCTCGATTATTACAGTTTAAATACATATAATATCATTTATGTATAATCTGGTTAACAGAGTGGATAGGTCCCTTGTCGAATCATAAACACCAGCTACTCACAGTGGAGACGCAATAATACATCACCTAGTGACATCAGGTGTTCTAGAAATATGTACGTACCCTGATAAACATGATCATCCAACGAAAAAAGGGTTTGAGAACATCAATGAAAAATTTTACGACTAACATTGCAGGGTAACGCTGGCATACTACATCCGGTTTGACATCCCTTTCGGAGAGTCCACTTAGCTCATATTTTTAAGTTTATTGGCTTACTTACTCGACATTTGGTTCTCAGGTTTGTCGACTCGGCATCCCTTTCATAGAGTCTACATAGCTAGTAATGTTTCTTTGTTCGTAAGGTTTGCTAACTAAGCTACCAGTCCAAATTGAATGTTTTTGGATACTAGTATTATGATTATAAATGATTATAATTTGTCGACAAGGGGTCTAGTTATTATATAAATTATTATGCATCAGATTTTAAAATTGTAACGTGTGAGTTGTTTCACCTTTTACATGGTAATATCTCCTCATTATCATATTATATCATAAAAACATTCATCATAGCAGTTGTATGAGAACCTGAGGTAGGGGCGAGAGAGCCTGGGGTAGGGGCGAGAGAGCCTGGGGTAGGGGCGAGAGAGTCTGGGGTAGGGGCGAGAGAGCCTGGGGTAGGGGCAATAGAGCCTGGGGTAGGGGCGAGAGAGCCTGGTGTAGGGGCGAGAGAGCCTGAGTAGGGGCGAGAGAGCCTGGGGTAGGGGTGAGAGAGCCTAGGGTAGGGGCGAGAGAGCCTAGGGTAGGGGCGAGAGAGCCTAGGGTAGGGGCGAGATCCGGGTGTAGGGGCGAGAGAGCCTGGGGTAGGGGGCGAGAGATCCTGGGGTAGGGGCGAAACAACTTAGGGTAGGGCGAGAGAGCCTGGTGTAGAGGGGAGAGAGCCTAGGGTAGGGGCGAGAGAGCCTGGGGTAGGGGCGAAAGAGCCTAGGGTAGGGGCGAGAGAGCCTGGTGTAGGGGCGAGAGAGCCTAGGGTAGGGGGCGAGAGAGCCTGGGGTAGGGGGCGAGAGAGCCTGGTGTAGGGGCGAGAGAGCCTAGGGTAGGGCGAGAGCCTGGTGTAGGGGCGAGAGAGCATGGTGTAGGGGCGAGAGAGCCTGGTGTTGGGGCGAGAGAGCCTGGTGTAGGGGCGAGAGAGCCCGGTGTAGGAGCGAGAGAGCCTGGGGTAGGGGCGAGAGAGCCTGGTGTCGGGGCGAGAGAGCCTGGTGTAGGGGCGAGAGAGCGACATGAAGTTTTTAGACCAGGGGATCGGAACGGTATGTTATTAAATATCAGACAAGGGTTAGGATTATAAGACATGTAGAATGGACTGAAAGTTTACCAACTACTGTATTGTTGAGACAGGATGTAAACAACAAGCTCCTATCTTACTATATGGATTTGTAGAAATTTTTGATGAATATTGAAGATGTAACAATGTGAGTAATGTGTTGAAACAGAAGGGAAGTGGAATGTGTCGCGCGTATTGTCGCGAGTTCATAATATTGTCATGTCGGTGATATCGTATTTAACGGGATATGATTGGTAGAAAATATTTGAAAGCAAGACAATAAAATATTTGTTGGTATTTAACTGAATCAACTGTACTCGGCCTATCGTTGTTATTTTATTGAATTCTTTGACGTTATGAAGCTGGTTTTGTTGATTTTCGATGTTTGAATTTGATAAAAATCAACAATTTCTCTGTATAACATCCGGGTTCTATTGTACTTTTGCTTGGTGACATGACGTCAAATATTGATACAAGATGGCGGCATGTAAGAAAACTAACGAGTGTGAAATAGTTGAAATTTGATTAAAATGTGTTTCTGATCAAAGCGAGAAAAATTTCAATACCTTTATTTACAACATGGTTTATTTTACCCCAATCAATTTCAGAACAACCATCCAGTTGGTGGTTAGCAGTTGAAATATTGTTACCTAAAATATTTCCAACTGATTTTGCATTTAAAAAAGACTGGTATGGTGCCAGGTGTTGTTATAAATATTCTAAGCAATTATCAGTCTTAAAGAACTACACCAGTAAGAAAGATACGACAAGTCGTAAAATCATTAAAATACGTAACAAAAGAAATACACTTTCGTTATTTCAATATTTTAAAGACTTTTTCCTAGGTCTGAAATATCTCCTTGATCTTCAGGGTTTTAAAATTCAAAGTGTCAACTCAGTTATAAAACGTATGTTTGACGATAATCAAAAACATTAGAAATTTACAACTACAACATTTGACAACCATAATGTACTATAATTTGTAAGATCCAGGAGCATTTTGATAAAATTTCACTTAGAGATAAGCAAAGATACATCAAAATCCTTTTTATCACGGCCTATTCTAGAATTATTATTGTTTGAAAATTGCTGCAAACCTCCGTATTATGGCCACCATTATGCCTTATTAAGCTTTCATTTTAACAATAATTCGTTTTGTGATTAGATATTATAGTTAAAAACATTTATTTTGCATGTTGCCGATCATTATCCTTCCATATATACAATGATTAATAAGATCGGCTGCTGACAAAATTAGGACGGTAAATTTGAAATCAATGATAAAACGGAACGAAACAAGTGATACTAAAAGCATTATAATCAGAGACTAAAATTGATATGAAATGAAGGGGATTTCGCCTCCAGGTGAATAGATTCAGGACAGATTCTATTATTGATATGAAATGTAAAAAAGCATTTCAATAGAACTTCAAAACATCAACAGATCTGGGTTGATGAGAGGATAGCCAATCCTGTCCGATTTTAGAAACCATCGAATTTCACTTTTGCTTTTGACAAAGTGCCCTAGACTGGACTCAAAGCGTGTATATTTTTTATATTTTGGTCTGGATTCATTTTCGATATATCCACAAAAGACTTTGACACCATTCATTACAGTTTTTCTTCCATTGTGTGAGGGAATCCATCCTAATTTTGGGAGTGATGTGTTTGGTCAACCCTAACGACCTCTATATTTTTCTTCCTACTCGACCCCAGCTTTAGATATCATTTCGGATCGATTCTGTTTGATAACCGGAAAAAGTTCAAGGGAGGTAATCGAGTAATGTTGTCGTGTTGATCATTATTTTATTATTTTATAATTATCTCGACTTTTTATATCTATTATAGAGTCATATATCATTACAATACAGATATTACCTGGTGGTAATAGATACAGGTTGCTCTAGGTTAAAACAGAGGAGTTGTCGTTCGTGAATAAGTAAACGTGGGAATCAAAAGGTTTATTTTTGCCTCTAACTTGGCTGTTGAATGACCTTACCTTAATCCATTTGGATATCTAGTGAAAGTTTCGCCTTTCAAACCCAGATTCTGATATTTCTTAATCTCTAAACTGTCCAGTATCAAATCTTCCTAGTATCAAATCTGTCTAGTATCAGATCTGTCTAGTATCAGATCTGTCTAGTATCAGATCTGTCTAGTATCAAATCTGTCTAGTATCAGATCTGTCTAGTATCAAATCTGTCTAGTATCAAATCTGTCTAGTATCAAATCTTCCTAGTATCAAATCTGTCTAGTATCAGATCTGTCTAGTATCAGATCTGTCTAGTATCAGATCTGTCTAGTATCAAATCTGTCTAGTATCAGATCTGTCTAGTATCAGATCTGTCTAGTATCAGATCTGTCTAGTATCAAATCTGTCTAGTATCAGATCTGTCTAGTATCAGATCTGTCTAGTATCAGATCTGTCTAGTATCAAATCTGTCTAGTATCAGATCTGTCTAGTATCAAATCTGTCTGGTATCAAATCTGTCTAGTATCAAATCTTCCTAGTATTCTCGAAGCTAGTAAAAGGTCAGTTCGATTAACAGTCAGTTATGAAAACCCAGGTAACAACATTCTGAATTAAATATAATATACCGCTCTGAATTCATTCTCAATAAAATATAACCTATCGGATATTGCTACTTCCGGTCCGGATATCGTCTGTAACCTCGTCATCAATTTATAAATAACCCGGAAGTGATTATAATTAGATCTAGAATGTTTTGTAAGGTGTTATTTAATTGGTTATGATACGGATGATTATATTCGCCAGGTATAATTTGATTTGAAAATTAATAACTGGAATTTTTTTTACGGGTATCAGATACCTGGTATGTTCTCGTCTACAGGTATTTAGAGTATTAACAGGAGAATTTTAATGGAATGGAGTTAAACTTACAATCATTCTGCTCCTTTATGTACTAATGAAATGATAAGAACAGTTTCGGTTTTAATGTCTCTCTCCCCTTTACTTTATTGAGAGGGGTGCCATGATAAGAGATATAGATATTGAATGGTAAGTCCTAATGAGCCCTAGGGATATAGATATTGGATGGTAAGTCCTAGTGAGACCTAGGGATATAGATATTGAATGATAAGTCCTAGGGAGCCCTAGAGATATATATATTGAATGATAAGTCCCGGGGAGCCCTAGAGATATAGATATTGAATGGCAAGTCCTAGTGAGACCTAGGGATATAGATATTGAATGATAAGTCCTAGTGAACCCTAGAGATATAGATATTGAATGATAAGTCCTAGTGAACCCTAGAGATATAGATATTGAATGATAAGTCCTAGGGAGACCTAGGGATATAGATATTGAATGATAAGTCCTAGTGAACCCTAGAGATATAGATATTGAATGATAAGTCCTAGGGAGACCTAGGGATATAGATATTGAATGATAAGTCCTAAGGAGACCTAGGGATATAGATATTGAATGATAAGTCCTAGTGAGCCCTAGGGATATAGATATTGAATGATAAGTCCTAGGGAGACCTAGAGATATAGATATTGAATGATAAGTCCTAGTGAGCCCTAGAGATATAGATATTGAATGTTAAGCCCTAGGGATATAGATATTGAATGGTAAGTCCTAGGGAGCCCTAGTGATATAGATATTGAATGATAAGTCCTAGGGATGTAGATATTGACAGTGGGTATAAAAGGTGTGTATCTGTATTATGTTTGGAATCCGGAGGTATGTACATCACCTGTCAGTGTATAAAATACTTCTTTTTCTATTAATATTATCACTGTTGTTTCTTATCTCAAGTTTGTTTGTTTGTATTGTGAAACTATATTATCCATCTTTAAACTAAACAACTGTTAGAAATATTCTAGTTGTCGTCAATCTTCTTCCACTGATTATTAGTATTGAGAAACCATATTTCATTTCATTTTATTTCCATTACAGTTGATGGAATAAGTCATTAGAAATTTCACATTTTGACAAGAAAAAATGAGAAAATGTGAAGAAAGTTGATATGCTATAACCGAGAATCAATATTTTAGATGCGAACAAATTTAATCGACCAGAAATTGCTCACTTAGATTTTCCGCTTGTCTGATCTCACTTCCGGTTAGATGGCGCTTTTTGACGCCATGATGACAATACAGCATCAGATTATGAAGTTATATTCATCCATAAAGAAAAAACTTCATATTGGTCGGTAGACTCGTATGTCCAGATCAGTTTATGATTGATTTCTTGAAGATCGAGTCCAAGATGTAAAAGCAAAACTTAGTCTCAAACATCCAGACCAATTTATTTCATTGTAAGATAAAAGACTTTACGATCAAGCCTCCAGAACGTGAGATATTCAATTATCGCGTTATAAATTCAAATATTAACGTCTCCGCGAAGCACTCAAGCGCAGGTAATGTGAGAAATATGTGCATATTAAAATTGTCTTTCAACGTCTTGGTGCGAATATTGTTTATATTAGTTCGTTTACTCTTCCACAATTTTAGTTTGTCAATCCCGTCAAAGATCACTTTCCTTGTAATATAATGTCATTTCATACTGAAAGTTCCATCATACATTGCTGTTTATCGTTCTCTAAGATATTAAACAGGCTTGTGGCCACAATTCAATGTTGTATATTAGTTCAGGATTGAATTCAATACTATTTATTAGTTAAGGATTACCTCCCTTGAGAATCCAATGTTATATATTAGTTCAGGATTACCTCCCTTGAGAATCCAATGTTATACATTAGTTCAGGCTTACCTCCCTTGAGAATTCAATCCAATTATTAGGTCAGGATTACCTCCCTTAAGAATTCAATATTATATATTAGTTCAGGATTACCTCCCTTGATAATTCAATATTATATATTAGTTAAGGATTACCTCCCTTGATAATTCAATATTATATATTAGTTCAGGATTACCTCCCTTGATAATTCAATATTATATATTAGTTAAGGATTACCTCCCTTGATAATTCAATACTATTTATTAGTTCATAATTACTTCCTTTTAGAATTCAAATTTTATTTCATGCCATTTACCGTCCTGAATAAGATTAAGTAAAATCCGTTTTATTTAAACTTTATTTCATTCTCTGTATAAATTCTATGTGATGCTCGGCTTCAAAAGGAAAAATGCAAATTCTACTTTTTTTCACCAGGTATTATTTTGTAAATTATTCCTGTATTGAAACACAAAGATTTTGAATTCATCCAAAAATGATCAATAGTTTCTGGTAGAAGGGTGGTAACTCTTATCTAGATGATACAGACAACACTGACTTGAAAATCTTTCATTTATCAACCAACAAATCTGTTCAACACTCTTTGTAAATGAAAATGAAAGGAATGGAGTTTTACGTCCTACTTTTCTGCACCATGTGGGTTAATGAAGAAGGGCAACTCCATGCAGGGTGCAATGAGGGAAATTTTGCCATTCGATTTCAAATTGTCGAAGGATCTTTCATGTGCACGGCCTTTTGCACACGGGGCCTCGGTTTATTGTCCTATTCGAACGACTAGACGTTTTTTCCATGTCTGCCCCTCTTACCTGCATCACTGACAGGGGGAAACTCGGTTGAAAAATCCATACCTCGATCTATGCCGGTATTGAACCCTGGACCTTCAGGTTAGAGAACAAGTGTCTAACTCACTTAGCCACCGCGGATACGTGGTGGGTGATAGAGAAGATAATCTCCCATAGAAGCACTTGCCAGGGTCAAAAGAGAAGAGAACATATTCTTTTACATCAATTATCAATTTGAGTTAAAGATTAAACCAAATTACAACAATAATGGAAATTCTAAGAAAATGGAAATAAATGCTTACAAATAATACAAAAAAATTGTTTCAGAGAATTAATGGAATATGATCCAATTTGCAATGGACAAATGAATTACTTAGATTTTTGTTTCAGTAGCAGTAACCAGACGTTTAGTGAAATTGATCTTGTAATATCGTGCAACACTTAGTGCAACCTAGCATCAATGTCCTCTAAGGACATTATAGGGGGTGTTAACCCAGTCGGAAATAACAAACTTGGTATAAGTATATTTCATGACACAGGGAAGAAGTGAAGAAATTGAGTTCTTGTTAATTTACCCATATACAGGGTTTCGGTTAAATAAAACTTCTGTTGCACCCAATAATGCTATACACTAGATCAAATTAAGATTTGATCTGATTTAGACAATCATGACTTCCAATCACAGTGAGATCTCCCCGGTTTCTGGATATTACCATAGACTCCTAACGAATATGAAATTTAAAATGACCTAGTTGGAATTATGACATCTTGGATTCTAGAGCATTTATCGGAAATTTTGGTGCCGACAATATACGCCCACACAGAAAGATCAGAGAGTATAAAAATATAATTGTGATATCTTTCCTGAAATATTTCTGATAAATTCATTAATTTTATGATATAATGAAGAACTTTGAAAGAGACTAACGGTGGTTGTATATGGAAAACTGATATCCAAATTAATTAATTTACTAAGATATTATGACAGTATTATATTATTATGTATATCCATAGAATATAAAACTGTTTTATAGAATTATTTACTCCACACTCGAGAGAACAGTGAGCAGAAAACTGTAAATATGTTGGGTTTGATCCTGTTTTTTCAGTGGATTTTAACATCATCATCAACTGACTGGTTATCTGTAAATAATAATAGTCATGCTGATTCTCTAGTGGGCAATAATAGCACTAGATCAGATCATATCGAAAACACTTGTTTCAACTTCAATCCTCAAAGTTGTTCGGGTGTTTGTGGACAGTTTTTTGAGTTATGGTGTTCATGTGATGAATATTGTCAGGTATATAGACGATGTTGTTTTGATTATGAAGCAGTTTGTAAAGAAGAATCGGAGATATATCGAAGTCAACACGAGAATCTGATGAACGTCTCCACAGAATGTGATAGCAATATTTCTGGCTACGTCCTGCCACAACAGGTAATGTAATATCAGTCTTGTCTTTCTTATTGATAATGTGGTTTCTTGCTTTTGATACTTTGATCGCTGATTACTTTTTGTTGTTTTTATTATTAGTTCGAAATTTAAGCATTTCATATATTTCTATTCATTTTTGTAATTCTGGACTTTCAAACAAGGGAGATGATCCAATGATTTTATATTTTTATAAAACCCGGAAGGCTGTATAGAAATATAAACCTAAAAATAAGTTCTCGTTGGTATTAAAACAGTTTTCCGGGTCTTTTTCATCTGCTTTGAAATTTGTCGTAGACTGTAGATGTTTTTCTATATATTTATCTAGATTATCACAAGCTGCTCTTTATCCAATTACTCCCTAACGACAGTCGAACTATGTAAGTCAGAAACCAGATCATCAGCCGTGGTGTCAAAGGTGATGTCTAACAGAACTGGTTTACACTATAAAAACAGATATTGTATGTTATGTAATGGTGAAAAACCAGATGATGTTGTGTATTGGTCCACTATGGTAGGAACAACTGACCGTAAAGATAGGATTCGGGATATTCAGCATATTATAAATTTCTTTCAGAATTCTATACAAATGATCCCACCCCCAAATTCAGAAGAAATTATATGTTTTCCCGAACTTATATCAACTTGTGAAAAGTTTGCTTCCCCAGAAGAATCGCGGTTGTGTAAAGAAAAAGCTTTATCACCCATTAGATACAAGACAAACATATATAAAAATACATTCTGTCTTCAATGTAATGTTGTATTATCACCAAACAACAACTCGTGCTTCATGGCTACAAAAACAGACATATTTTATGGTCACTATGAACAATCTCTCGTTTTCTCCATTGTTTTAAATTGGAAGAATAACAGACAGGCCTCGATTTCGATACATTCTCATATGAGTCTCATTGAAAGTTTATCTTGTTCGCTTGATTCCCAGGATAATATACAAACTTGCAAAATACAGAAATGTGTTGGCACCTTGCCTGTAGTTAATGATACATGTCTTATAGGAGAGAATCATATAGGTTGTATTCGTTACTTCTTCAAAATGAATTTCACTATTCCTATGGATATAAGCTCTGAGCAGGTGCTAGAACATATTTCATCCAAACTTGTACAGGTTGCGACAAATCTAGAACGTGCTTTCAACGTTACCAAATACTACAGCCAAAATGTTGCTTTACATGATATAACTATTGTCAATGATCATGTCTTTGGTTATATTATTCTTGATAGGATGGCTTATAGTTTGTGCGATTTAGATTTTAAAAGTGTAAAACCCGAACGATATTTTGAGTATTTAGATAACAATTTGTTTATTAATTTAAGAGGAAGTATTGTCACATGTCGGTTTACTGTAGCGTGTATTTCGTGGTGTGATCACTGGTCTGAGAACGAGTTAAAATGTTCCAGATACCAGCGCTCTTTTACAGGTAACTTCTCCGATATTGCGTCATTCAGCACTAAAATGACACCAATACATGTATTTATATTATTTTTGATACACTTATATGGAATTGTGGTTGCAGATTAGACTAGACAACGTCAATTTGTACAAGAAAACCACAAACTAATTATAAATTCATCCTAGAAAATTTTTAGTTGATATTTCATCTAATGGTATGTTTGAAGATTTGAAAATTTTATTCATAATTTATTCCTTGTTGTATCATAATCATTATATGTTGTTGAAATTTTGAATTTTTGTAATTTAAAGAAACTACTAGTTTTTGTTGAAATAATGATTAAGAAGTAAATAGTGCTAATTACACTGGTATTATATTTATATAACCATTCCTCGACACTTGAAAAAGGATAATATTTCGAAAACCGGTTCGTGTCAATTGCGTAAGTTTTTGTTTTACTTGTTATAATTTTTCACATCATTGTTAGCGTTATTTATCACCTAAATATATATTTTTGCATTTTTCATCATAACTTTCATCTTACTTTATATATCCCCAAACCCAGTTTGACTTATTTGCATAATTTGATCCCTACATTTTCACGCTAGCATATACAGTTTCCTCCTGTTACATCCGCTGTACATTCCCTTTCTAACCTCAACTTATTTTCATTATGCTCCCCAACTACAACAACCACTGGCAAGAAGCCAACCAGTCCCCACTCATAAGGAGGAAGAACCCTTTGTGAAGGTGTTCTTCCAAGTTTTGCAGTGCCTCCATCATTTGGCAATCCTTACCCTTCAACAGCAAGGCCAACCAGCGTTTACCTTCAAACGCAAAGTCTCTGAGTTGGATAGTTTTATCCGTCCAGCAATGAAAACATCAGCTGTTGACGCGAATATTAGATCCCTCAATCGGACATGGCTCTCTAAGGTTACGCAGGTCCTGATCGACCATTACCAAACCACACTTCAAGAGAAGCTGACCACCATTCGTACCAAGTCTTTATCATCATCTGCCGTAGACCGCATCGTTTCTCATGCCCTGTCCTGGTCCCGTCGCTCCTATGGGAAACGTCTCACTCAAGCTGTAATCACAAAGTTCTACCAAACAATCAACGAAACAAAAACCAGAGTAACCATATCTCTACCAACTGAAATGGATACTACACCTGCACCATCTAGAGCCACGACGCTGCCGAACCAAACCCCTAAACGAGCCCGAAGTTCACCTACTCCTAGTCCAGCAGACATAGGTAAACGCTCTCGTAGAGAGGGCACTCCCCTTCTCTTTTCACTTTCAGAATCGTCTTCCCCTTCCACACCATCTGAATCTTCACCACGTGATCCAGGATCCGCCAACCTTTCTTCCTTCTGTGCGTTTTTGGACCAGCAAACCACCCCTCAGTCTCCATCCAAGTCGAGATGTACATCCAGACCTTCCCCCCCCCCCTCTCGAACGAGATCCCAGTCCGTTCCCAATGCTACAATTCTAACAACTACCAAACCAGTACCAATCACACCGTCAACGACCATTATATCCGCTACTAAACCGTATTATCACCAAACCAAGGACAAATCATTATGGAAGCTACCCGCTCTAAAGAAATCTACCTTGATTATTGGATCATCTAACCTGAATCGAATTACCAAAACCAGTTCAGACACTGAAATACATTCTTACTCCGGTGCCCAAATCCATCACATACAGTCAATCCTGGAATCATACGACCATGATCCCAAACCTACTACCATTATTCTTCATGTAGGCCTCAACAACCGTGATCAGCTACCAAAGACCTCCTTTAACCAAGCCCAGAAATTAATCGCCACAGCCAACAAAACCTTCCCAAACTCCAAGATCCTCTTCACATGTATACCCATTTCAAATAAAATCTCGAAGAAAGCACAACAGAACCACAGCACTCTCAACAACATGATGATGGAGTCCAGTATCAACAACCCAACAATCTTACCACCCTACGAAGAAGAATTCGAACCAGTTGATAATCTTCATTGGTCTCCAGAAACAGCAAACAGCATTTATTTGTTTTGGATACACCAGCTTCAAGCATCGAGTAAGTCTTTAAACTAATTACTGGGGATAAAAATACTGAGAGGCCACCGCTAGGCCAAACTGTAGTTAACTTGAGCCGCAAAATTCTCACACCCCTTCAGCATTCAGTCTTAGACCGTGGACTTAAATTTATTCCCACACCAAAGATAGCTAACTTGAATTATCTCCGACCATCCATTGAACGATTTCAACGAAATCTTAGCTGCACATATTTTTTTCGAAACCACCCCCCACGTGGTGCTAGAACAATGTTTATTCCTAATTCCACGTGGACACCCCCTCAGGCCGCCATCCATCCTGAAATATTGAAAGCATTTGCGAGTATGAATAGCCAAACAGTGAACCTTTCCATAACACACGAAAAGCCTAATCTGACACGAGTGGAACGTGAAGCGTTAAACTTACTTAAGAAAGACGATAGCATTATTATTAAAAAGAGTGACAAAGGTTCATGTTGTGTCATTCTGAATAGGGAGGATTACGTTTCAGAAGCAGAGAATCAACTGAATAATCCTAAACACTATGCCATTTTACCGAAACCAATTTTCAAAGAAACTGCTAACATGATTAACAATATTCTTGTCGATTTAGTCAAAACTAGTTATCTCAAACAGAAACAATATGACTATGTGTCTGCCAAACCTGATTGTCGCGAGAGACATTTGTACACTTTGCCTAAAATCCATAAGAATCCAACCAAGGAGTGGTTTATCTCGAATAAAATCCCTAAAGGCCGCCCGATTATATCTGACTGTGGTAGTGAGTCTTATGCAGTGTCAGAATACATTGATCATTTCTTACTACCTCTAGCATGTCAACATCGCGCCTACCTTAAAGACACAACCGATTTTGTCAATAAAATAAAAAATCTTCGAGTTCCCTCTAATGCTATTTTAATTTCTATCGACGTTTCTTCTATGTATACCAATATCGATAAAACTACTGGTTTAACGGCAGTTCGTAAAGCTTTTAATAGAAACCCAGATCCAAACAGACCCGACGATGCAATTCTACAGCTTTTAGAGATTTGTCTTAGTCGAAACGATTTCACATTTAATGGTAAAACATATTTACAAACTTCAGGGACAGCAATGGGCAAACGTTTCGCCCCTTCGTACGCAAACCTTTTCATGGCAGAGTGGGAACGTGGGGTGTTGCCCCTCTGTCCATTTGACCCACTTTTTTACGGACGCTTTTTGGATGACATTTTTATGGTTTGGACTTATTCTATCAAACAGTTTTGGGAATTCTTTGAAATTCTCAACACCCACCATTCTTCTATCAAACTAACCGCAAACGTGAGTGACAAAAGCATAGACTTTCTCGATACCACAGTCTTTAAGGGAGATTCCATAGCAGAAACAAATAAACTGGATATTAAAGTGTATTTCAAAGAAACTGATACTCATCAACTCTTGCACAAGAGCTCCTTTCACCCAAAACATACCTTTTCTGGTATAATTAAGTCACAAGTTTTATGATTTCATCGAATTTGTACAAGATCTTCTGATTTCAACCAAGCCTGTACGATTGTTTTCTCAAAACTGAAAGAGCGTGGGTACTCTAAACGATTTTTACGAAACATAAAAAATTCCACCTTAGCACAATAGCAGCTAAAAACAGACTGTATGCCGAAGTACCTCCAGGTTTAAGAAGTGCTCCATGTTTGTCCAGTAGATGCAAAACATGTCCCTTTATATCTGAAACTCATTATTTTGTAAGCAACTCTACGAATAAAAGGTACCCGATCCAGGAACATCTAACATGTGAACATTCGAATGTAATATATTTAATTTCATGCAAGAGATGCCCCAAACAATATGTAGGAGAAACTAAGAATAATTTACGAACTCGCTTTAATGCTCACAGGTCAGACATCAAATTAAAGAAAGACAAGCCTGTTTCTAATCATTTCAACCTTGACGACCACTCAATAGACGATCTCGCCCTAATCCCAATTGGGCGTATAGAAATTGACTTGCCCGAAGATGAAACTACCAAATTCCGTCAATTTAGGGAAGCCCATTGGATTGAGACATTGAATACAGCAAGACCTATAGGACTAAATATTCATCATAATGTAGGCATAGCACCCTTTGTTGTCCCGTTTAATACCCTTCATCCTAATTTCTAAATAAAGTGTCTGCTCCACCCTAGGCCTGTACATTTGGGAGAATCAAACCCTCCCTTCCCCGAAATACAATAAAGATAATCATTGTACACCGCAAGACCTATAGGACTAAATATTCATCATAATGTAGGCATAGCACCCTTTGTTGTCCCGTTTAATACAACCAGCAATCGAGCAAGCAAGATAGTTCATGCCCACTATAAGAGCCTTCAAGAGAAATTCCCCAATGTCTATAAGCAGAAAAGATAGTTGCATATTCAAAAAATAAGAACTTAAATGATAATATTGTTCATAGTAAACTAAAAACAATCAGTACATAACAGATACTATACTTCTCGCCCATCGGGCGAGTTATTTTTTCTAATTTCAAATTAGAATAAGAACAGAAGAAAACTCAATATCAAGACCCTTAATCCTAATTTCTAAATAAAGTGTCTGCTCCACCCTAGGCCTGTACATTTGGGAGAATCAAAGTTTCAACTAGTCCTGGATTATGTAACATAACGTTCAACTAGTCCTGGATTATGTAACATAACGTTTCAACCAGTCCTGGATTATGTAACATAACGTTTCAACCAGTCCTGGATTATGTAACACAACGTTTCAACTAGTCCTGGATAATGTAACACAACGTTTCAACTAGTCCTGGATTATGTAACATAACGTTTCAACCAGTCCTGGATTATGTAACATAACGTTTCAACTAGTCCTGGATTATGTAACACAAAGTTTCAACTAGTCCTGGATTATGTAACATAACGTTTCAACTAGTCCTGGATTATGTAACATAACGTTTCAACTAGTCCTGGATTATGTAACATAACGTTTCAACTAGTCCTGGATAATGTAACACAACGTTTCAACCAGTCCTGGATTATGTAACACAAAGTTTCAACTAGTCCTGGATTAGATTATGTCACACAACGTTTCAACCAGTCCTGGATTATGTAACATAACGTTTCAACTAGTCCTGGATTATGTAACATAACGTTTCAACCAGTCCTGGATTATGCAACACAAAGTTTCAACAATTTACATACATGTTTAAATCACATTTATACATAGATAATAAATATTGTGAAAATATAATGATAAACACGAGAATGGCGAGGGAGTCGGTCACTATCCAGACTTTCTCAGTTGAGAATATTCATTCTGAAAATAACTGGTGATATCTGATATAATTACTACAGATGTTATAATAATAACAAACAAAACAGACACGATTCCAAGATCTTTCTCAGATTCTTTCCGGTTCACAGCTGAATTTTTCAGATAGAATGTTTTAGATACGGTGTTTTTATCAACCTTCAACAAATTCAGATTATATCCATTATAGGACTCGGTGTTACTATAATTAGAATATCCAGAACAGGGACATTGACATTGACAGGTGTATCCATTACATCGTTTGGTGGGCCAGAACATCTCGTGTGATTTAGAAGTTGATATAAAGTTGGGTTGAGTTGCTGTTTCAAATCCTGAAATGTTCTGATAACGCCCAAGGAGGTCGGTATGTTCTGTAGTAAATGATGGTGTTGAACTAACTATAAAAGTGCTTGGTTCTATAAGCGGTATTGATGATGACATAATTTCCAAATGACTTGACTTTGGTGGGGAGTACTGGGTGGTTTCTATACCATTAGGGAACAGTTTAGACAACGACTCTTCATTCCATATTTCTGATGCTTCGAAAATTTCTGTTTCTGGTATCTTAAAGACTGTGGTAAAAGAATTTTCAAATACATTTAAATCACCAGAACCATGAGAAGGCCGATCTGATTGCGTTATTAATAGCGATTCCGTGGTATAGTCTTCTTCGCTCGGAATAGACAATTCATAAGAATCACTTTCACTTTCTCTGATAAAGGGGGATAAGGTGGAAGAGACAAATGAAGTCGGATTCATTGTAAGATCAGACAGCTGATCAGCTACTAGAGTTGATGTTGGTGAAGCAGTCAATGTTTTCAGAGCAATTGTGTCTGGTACTTCACTATAGACTTGAGAATGAACTTGGTTAGAAATATCTGAAATAGTATTAACATATTATAATATTTTACTTTATTTTACCGTTCCTTACTCAGAGTGAAAAGAAGAACGTTTTATATATGGATCTATTATTATTTCTGAGCAGGCAATACATCAAAAGTCATTTTATATCGGAGTTAATCTTGACACTTTGTTGGGTGGCTATGTTTTGGGTAATTACCTGTCATGTTACACTGGGTTCCAGTAAAACCTTTAAAACATCTACATTTATATCCAAAACTCATTTCTAAACACCAGCCTCCATTTTTACAAGGTTTCTTTTTACACTTCTCCTGTCCTGAAATAAAAAAACTATACGTATACTATAGCAATATCGATATCACTACCTTCCACCTAAACCTCATCCGAGTAGATCCTTCACATATCATGCTCACTATCCTGTCATTGTTATTGTGCTCACTATTCTGTCATTGTTATTGTGCTCACTATTCTGTCATTGTTATTGTGCTTACTATGTCATTATACACTCGCGGCCCTTCTCCTCGAATGGAGCCCCCCTCCCCCCCCCCTCACTCCTTTATTCCTAGATTGGACTTCATCCTAGAAAATAAAACTTCTGTCACATTAGAACAGGAGTGCATCGATTAAATAGCTGTGTCATGAAAACCTGACCGCCATTAAAGGGAGTTAACTGGTGATAAAGTTACTTCAAAACAGATCAAAAGAGATAATTCATATTTGTTTTCGAACCAGACGTACGATTTTCATTTTGAAATTGTAGATTGTGAAACTCTTTATCAGTTGGTAGAACGAAAAATTCGAAATAATATTCATTTATTTTCTCTAAACTTACCTGAAAAAGAAGTCAATTTTAAGCCTGCAAGATAGGCGTACCCTGCTCTAAAATCAACACCATAGATGATGACGCCCATAGAATTTCTCGTTGAATTTGTGTGTATTCCACTAATCTCGTTTACAGTGTAACCATAGAGACAACTATCAACATCCCAATCAAATATGGTTACCATGTAACTGATGACGTCATTGTGTAGAAATGACGTATCAATGACGTAGTTAGTAGGATATCGATCAACTGGGGGTATCAAAACCATGTAACCATCTCCAGTATAATTCTCAGATTGAGTTATGGCGGTTCGTCCAGTCATATATTGAGCTACTAAAACTGGTTTGGTGGTGTTTAAGCATTGGTTAACACCTGTAGGAGCACCGAATGTTATATGTTTATAAGCATCAATAGTGAAATTAGCATTTCCTGTAAATACAGTCGTTTCATTCTCCAAGGCCAAAACTCGGAAAAAACTTATATGATCTTGACCAATTGGAGACACGATAATAAATAGAGTACCAAACTCGGACGTCGGAGTAAGCATCTCTGCAATATGGTCGCAAACTGACGTTGCTGGTATTTTAACGCAGAGGTTTCCAGATAAAACTGCGACTGGTTTATTTGCCGTAATTTTCATACCGGTGCAGTCACGTGCACAGTAGACAGGAATTAAGTCGAACTCGTCCATTGTAAAAGTGAAAACCTCCCCAATATTAAATACTTGAGGTGTTGAGTTATAGAGACAAATATTGGGTACAGTCATTTCAATGTCAACTATTGTTTTATTTTCTACTGCAGCTACCAATATCTGTGCTGAAAACAAAACGTCAAGAAAATTATCGTTGATGTCAGTAGCATCACTACCAACTACTACGACTACCAACAACTACCTAGTTTGCGACATCGGCACCCGCTGGAAGCGAACGATAACTTGTCATCTACCAACAACTACCTAGTCTGTAATATCAGCATCCACTGGAAGTTAACGTTAACTTGCCATCTACCAACAACTACCTAGTTTGCGACATCATCACCCGCTGGAAGCGAACGATAACTTGCCATCTACCAACAACTACCTAGTCTGTAATATCAGCATCCACTGGAAGCGAACGATAACTTGCCATCTACCAACAACTACCTAGTCTGTAATATCAGCATCCACTGGAAGCGAACGTTAACTTGTCATCTACCAACAACTACCTAGTCTGTAATATCAGCACCCGCTGGAAGTTAACGTTAACTTGCCATCTACCAACAACTACCTAGTTTGCGACATCAGCACCCGCTGGAAGCGAACGATAACTTGCCATCTACCAACAACTACCTAGTCTGTAATATCAGCATCCACTGGAAGCGAACGTTAACTTGTCATCTACCAACAACTACCTAGTCTGTGATATCAGTTAGCTGGAAGTGAACTTGGCATCTACCAACAACTACCTAGTTTGCGATATCGGCATCCACTGGAAGCGAAAGTTAACTTGTCATCTACCAACAACTACCTAGTCTGTGATATCAGCATCCACTGGAAGTGAACGATAACTTGTTATCTACATACCTACCTTTGTTTTGTGTTAGGTTAAAATTAAACAAATATTTTAGAATCAAGATCATCAAGCTAATAGGTTGAGAAACATAAAGAGAACATACAATATCAGCTTGAATACGTGATATATCTGGGTAATAATATCCAATGTCAAGCTGCAAATCGAAATAAAGTTTATTTATTTGAAAAAAAAAACCATCATGATATTTTAAATGGTTTCTTATTTCTATATTAGATCTTTTAAGATAATGAAAATAAAATGGTTTCATCCTTGTTGAATCTTTGTTGTAGAAATGATGTTTTCCGTTTTCTCATGATATGAATTGAAGTCCGGATTTTAATGTTTGTTTAATCTACATTTTAAAGACATTGTAAATAAAAACTCATTTTGAATTTATTCTATGGACCTTCCGATGTATAAATTTGTCATTTTATTTGTTGGCAGGAAACACAAGTACATAAGAACCGTTGATGTTCAATGTCAGCAATAGGGTTTTGGTTTATGGTGAAAAGACACGTACTTAATATTCTACTTAATATAATCTAATCTACTTAGAACCTGAAATTAGTTGTCAGTCAAAAGTCAAAATGGGTTATATTCTTTAACTAAAGAACTTGAAACAATGCTTAAGGTAAAAAAAGGTTTAAAATTTGAACTTAACTCTACAATATTTAACAAACGCAATAAAAATGATATTTTCAATTCTGAGATGAAAAAAACATGATAATAAAGTCAGCTCGAATTGGTAAATAATAGATACTTACGAAAGCCTTGGTCGTAATTAATAGCCAAATATTCAGTTCCTAAAGTGGCGACTGGAAGAACCAAAAACCCATCTGATGATCTCAAAAAATTGCTGAAACCATAAACTGAAACTTTAACTGAGGATTCGACTGAAATAGCCATTGATTCTATTACTTCCAGTGAAGATACAGGTATAACAGTGTCGTTAAATACTTCAGCGTGGCTCTTATTGGCTCCAATAGTGACGAAGTTGGTATACCCAGAACCATGATCAGTAATCTTCACTCGACTTACTTCCCTTGTCGTTATTATAATGATATAATCAGCTCCTGGCGAATGTCGAATGAATGACGTCACAAAATACGTTCCCCAGTGGTCAGTGTCTAAACCTGAAAAATACACGAATTGATGACGTATCTTTTCTTTGTTAAAACATAAACCTTACTTTTTATTTTTGTTGTAAATATAACTTTCTAATCCATTCCAGAGAATCAAATTCTGACGTAAATTATTGATGGACAAAGCCAAGTTCGCGAGTAATTAACATTCATTTTCGACTAAAATATTAACTTTACCCTGAATCGATCTGAGTAAATAGCTTTACTAATGTTTAATATCTTAATATTATTCAGTTATTGGAAATATGAAAAACGATAAAAAGAGCGAGGGACTAGTTTGAAATTCGTCTTACCGTTAATTTGACAAATCAAACCGAGAATTATCTGAAATTTAAAATAAAAGATTATAAGATAACTTTTCTTAACCCTAAACCATCAAGTCCAGTTTTTCTTTAGAAAGTTTCTGTGTAATGTTTCGCCTTTTTTCTAGTCACCTATTGAGATCCAAGCATCAAACTGGATTACAAAATAATTCAAGGAAAGAAACTTACAGAGAGAATGAGAGCAGCAGCCATCTTGAAAGCTTGCTGTAGATAAAATGATGTGATACTGGTAAAACCTCGGATGTTTAAACAGAACCTGAATTTTATTGATTGGTGGAATTGCCATAGAGTTTATTGTAAATAAATATTTAAACTTTAGAAAGTTTTCTTTCAGTCTCATTCATACATAACATAACATGAAATAACATGAAAAAACATGAAATAACATGAAACTGTGAGCTCATTAGCTCACAGTTATTGTTCATTTAAAAACCTCACGGAATTATCAACATAACCCCGGACAAATATACAGGCGTTCAGTAGTTTTCTCTGAACATGAAAAAGGTGTTTTGTCTTTAGAATGGGGCATAATGTCTTGTCGAACGTATATAACAGACTGTAAAAGTATATAACAGGCTGTAAAAGTATATAACAGACTGTAAAAATATATAACAGACTGTAAAAGTATAACAGACTGTAAAAGTATATAACAGACTGTAAAAGTATATAACAGGCTGTAAAAATATATAACAGGCTGTAAAGTATATAACAGACTGTAAAAATATATAACAGGCTGTAAAAGTATATAACAGACTGTAAAAGTATATAACAGACTGTAAAAATATATAACAGACTGTAAAAGTATATAACAGACTGTAAAAAATATATAACAGACTGTAAAAGTATATAACAGACTGTAAAAGTATATAACAGACTGTAAAAGTATATAACAGACTGTAAAAGTATATAACAGACTGTAAAAGTATATAACAGACTGTAAAAATATATAACAGACTGTAAAAATATATAACAGACTGTAAAAGTATATAACAGACTGTAAAAGTATATAACAGACTGTAAAAGTATATAACAGACTGTAAAAGTATATAACAGACTGTAAAAATATATAACAGACTGTAAAAGTATATAACAGACTGTAAAAGTATATAACAGACTGTAAAAATATATAACAGACTGTAAAAGTATATCCCAGACTGTAAAAGTATATAACAGACTGTAAAAGTATATAACAGACTGTAAAAGTATATAACAGACGT
>NW_008707002.1:51804-56600 GCF_000327385.1 Lottia gigantea | reverse complement strand
AAATTCCCCCCCCCCCCCCCCCCCCTGTGACAAATAAGAATACCATAAAATATAATTAAACATTGCAAAATAATTTTATAATCAAGTAAGATATACATGTTGATGGTGCGCTGGGATGAGAAACCGCTTTCTGATCACAAAATACAGCCATTGTGTCATTTAAGATTCTAGAGGGATTATTGTTTTACAGGTTTCATTCTTCTTTCAATCTTGATGTCTAGCGACCGTTTTGAATACAATGTACGTAGAATGTATTTATTATTGATGGTAGGTTTTGATCAACAAACCATCCCTGTTCCCAAGGAGGTAGAACTACGCATTGGTCTGTTATCAGATGTTTTATTCAATTCGCTGTTGGTATTTAAGAATTGGGAATATCTTTGTAAATATTTAAAAGTTTGTAGTTCCTTCTTCTAAACTCCGCTGAGAATTATACAAGCTATAAAATATACTGGGAAAAAACAATGTCTATAATACTAGTGTTTAAAACAGTATGATTGAAAGAGAAGATTAGAAAACTGATGTCAGTGGCAAAAACATACGATAGGAGTGCATCACCTTGATTTTAAGATATTAACATTAACCTGAATGGTATGACGATATTCAGACATCTGAGAGAAATATCATGTGACCTTGTAACATACGAATGTACGATTTTATAGTTTGAGTTGTCCCAAGGGAGAGAACTATTGTTAATATCGATTGAAGATCAATAACGACTATTAGATTAGTGTTGGTATAACTCATTAACACCTTGCTATTTATAACAACATATATTCAAACTATTAATAATTAATTATTACAAATTTTAAACAAAAACGTACACATTATTATAGCTTAAAACATCGACATTGAAATGTATTGAAATGTGGTTTTACATCGGGTTTATTTATATCCTTAAATCCGGATAAATAAATCATGTATTACAGAAAAATCATGAGATCAAAACAGCAATTTGAGTCTGTATTATACCAGACAAATCATGAAATGTTTCTGTTAATGAAATAACAAGTCAGGTCTGTATTATACCAGACAAATCATGAAATGCTTTGGTTTTTCAAATAACAAGTCAGGTCTGTATTGTACCAGACAAATCATGAAATGTTTTGGCTTTTGAAATAACAAGTCAGGTCTGTATTATACCAGACAAATCATGAAATGTTTTGGTTTTTGAAATAACAAGTCAGGTCTGTATTGTACCAGACAAATCATGAAATGTTTCTGTTATTGAAATAACAAGTCAGGTCTGTATTATACCAGACAAATCATGAAATGTTTTGGTTTTTGAAATAACAAGTCAGGGCTGTATTGTACCAGAAAAATCATGAAATATAATTGTTGGAGTACCGGACTAAACTTAAAGTATTTCTGTTATTGAAACAAGTAGAATATTGGTTTTGTTTTTAACAATGATAAAAAGCTGTTGATTATCAGGTTACTGAACGGAGATAAAAGCCTTTCCACACAATATACTTTAAGTATTTATACACCATTCAGGTAAATTAAACTATTTAACAATCTGATGGAATTTGTATGGTGTAAAAAGTAATTAACAAAATAAACAAAGACTGGAGAGATTTTGATTCAATCTCCGTCAAATTAAACAAATTACAAATAAAAATATTACTGTAAATAGAATAGCAACTCTAATCTTGTGTTTTAATAGAAATACATTAGTATCAGTATTGTATGTTGTATAATGCAGTGTATGAAAGTGTATGTTGTATAATACAGTGTATGACAGTATATGTTGTATAATACAGTGTATGACAGTATATGTTGTATAATACAGTGTTTGACAGTGTATGTTGTATAATACAGTGTATGACAGTGTATGTTGTATAATACAGTGTATGACAGTATATGTTGTATAATACAGTGTTTGAAAGTGTATGTTGTATAATACAGTGTATGAAAGTGTATGTTGTATAATACAGTGTATGACAGTATATGTTGTATAATACAGTGTATGACAGTATATGTTGTATAATACAGTGTTTGACAGTGTATGTTGTATAATACAGTGTATGACAGTGTATGTTGTATAATACAGTGTATGACAGTATATGTTGTATAATACAGTGTTTGACAGTGTATGTTGTATAATACAGTGTATGACAGTGTATGTTGTATAATACAGTGTATGACAGTGTATGACAGTGTATGACAGTGTATGACAGTATATGACAGTGTATGTTGTATGATATAGTGTATGACAGTGTATGTTGTATAATACAGTGTATGACAGTATATGACAGTGTATGTTGTATAATACAGTATATGACAGTGTATGACAGTTTATGTTGTATAATACAGTGTATGACAGTGTATGTTGTATAATACAGTGTATGACAGTGTATGTTGTATAATACAGTGTATGACAGTGTATGTTGTATAATACAGTATATGACAGTATATGACAGTGTATGTTGTATAATACAGTGTATGACAGTATATGACAGTGTATGTTGTATAATACAGTATATGACAGTGTATGACAGTGTATGTTGTATAATACAGTGTATGACAGTGTAATTAGTGTGAAAAGTTGGAAAGAAAGTTTATCATGATGAAATAAGGAAAAACCTTTATAAATAAATGTTATTGATGAAATAAGTACAATTAATAGATAACTCTATTGACTTTACAATATCACGCAAATCCACTAGTTGAAAGTGTGATTCTTGATAGATTGTTTTACTGGATTACAGCAGACCACAAAGTTTCTTTAAATAACTCAAAGGCATATTACCATGTTGTATGATAATTATAATAAAATCATTGAATTTCTATAAAGCCTCGAGGAAGACCATTTATAATTTCAAAGCATCTACAGATTCTTGAAGCTGAATACATTCCAAATACTAAAATTAGAACACTAAACTAACACTTGTTGTTAAATACAAGCCTTTAATACACATTCAATCTGAATTGTTTTAAATTTCTAAAAAGGTAACCGTAGAATCTCGGTGAGAACAATAATTAATAATTTGCATCATATTTTATAGTAGAGAAACAAGGGTATAAAACCTTAATATCAGGAGATGGATAACTTCTTGCTCTGCTTATACCTTAAACTCAACAAATTTCAATGTAAAACACTCCAGAGTTCATTGGTGTTCAACATGTCAATTTAAGTATATTTTAAAATATAAAGAGAATATCGCCTGAGCTTCGAAGTTGTAAATGAATAGATTGATGTCAACAGGAACAAAAGAATTACATTATTAGAGTTCTTTTCTTACCAATGTACGAAGCGAACCAGAACCAAGTGAAGGAGGAAACAAAAGACATAAACGTCACTTATCAATTATGTAGTAGAACTGATGAAGTATTTATTATCAGATATACTTTCTCTGATGTAAACAGAGGAAAATGACAGTGACTTGAACGTTGTCCAGAGTTGTGAATATAAAAAATAGCTTTCTTTAGAAATTGATGATGATTTATTCATGTTGTTTTTATTTTTAACCAGTTTATTGTGTTAAGGAATATTACTCCAGGACGAGGGTAGATTGACACAGCTGCGGTTGTTTATTTCTTCGGTTCATTAGCGTAATCTTGAAGATAATCTTCTAAAAGAGATCATGGAGCAGAACGGAATATCAGGCTGATATGGAATACGATGTTTAGCATCCTTGACTACATCTAGTTCAGAATACAGAGAGAATTCATACAGAAAGAGTCAGAGATACACATTAGATATTTAAAAGATATTATGTAAGGTATGTTAACTTAGTCTTTTATGTGGATGTTTTTTTTTCGTTATTAAATTTATTTTATCTTTGTCAAGGTTAGCGTGTACCAGTCCGAACGTATTTCAATTTAACAGTTTTTGATAAATGAAAGTATATCTATAATAATAGAATAAAGATCGAATTTAAGTGGTTTCCGATGATTTAAATTAGAGTTATTGTCCATGTCAGAGAAAAGTTATTATTCCACCAGCTTGCTGACGTTTTAACCGATTTCTATAAAAATTGTGTTTATGGCAATTAGAGCGATTTTCTAAATTATGTGACAAGAAAGTACAGAATTAACGCCCTTGTTCTTCAACAATAATGTAGAAACTAATTTTCTTAACTTGGTATGTATCAATATAATAACAAACAATTAATCACCAAGCTGAAATTTGGGAAGTATGTAGCAATTTTAAAATTGAAGATAACTTTCTCGCACTTGATCTGGATTATGAAATATGTGTAAAAAAATAATTGTATATTTATGTCAAGTTTCTCCTCGTGATGATGAAATATACAACAATAATTTACAAGAATTAGAGCGATAATGATTCTAAAATACTAAAATAAGTTAACAATATCTTTAATGAGTGATATATTACAACCACCATTGTTTCCTGATTAGAATAGAATAAAAAACTAGAATTGGTACTTGAAAGAAAGTGAAGTCTTGTTCAACATTTGTAAATATTAATAATAAAATCTACTATAATTATAGCATGACATCTTGTGTTGAATTAGAACATGATTGGGAGAATTATTGAGAAATCACTGTCAAGTTACAATCTGGAGGAGTTTCAATAATCTAAAAAAACGTATATGGATTAATATTTCTGCAAACCATGTCATTGTATTGAGTTGCAGAAACAGTGTTTAAATAGAATTCATTTAGAGTGTTTACATAGAATTCATTTAGAGTGTTTACATATAATTCATTTAGAGTGTTTAAATAGAATTCATTTAGAGTGTTTACATAGAATTCATTTAAAGTGTTTACATAGAATTCATTTAGATTGTTTAAATAGAATTCATTTAGAGTGTTTACATAGAATTCAT
>NW_008707002.1:31345-32523 GCF_000327385.1 Lottia gigantea | reverse complement strand
AATATCAGTGTTTTAAAGTCAATATCATTGAGAGCAATAAAGTAGAGTTATCTCCCTTACAATATCAGTCTTTAGTATTTATGTTATCGAGAACTATATAATCGAGTTTTCTCCCTTACATTGTCAGTCTTTTGTATATATGTTTTTGAAAATAATATAATCGAGTTATGTCCCTTACAATATCTTTCTTTTGAAATCAATGTTATTGAGAATAATAAATTATTATAATACAGTGTTATTGAGAATAATAAATTATATAATACAGTTATCTCCCTTACAATATCAGTCTATTAAAGTCTATGTTGTTAGAATATTATATAATAGAGCTATCTCCCTTACAATATCAGACTGTTGAAGTCAATGTTGTCAAGAATAATGAAATAGAGTTATCTCCCTTACAATATCTGTCTTTTGAAATCAATGTTATTGAGAATAATAGAGTAGAATTAACTCCCTTATAATGGCAGTGTTAAAGTTAATATTGTTGAGAACAATATAATAATAGAGTTATCTCCCTAACAATATCACTCTTTTGTATTCATGTTGTTAAGAACAATATAGTAGAGTTATCTCCCTTACAATATTAGTCTATTGAAGGCAATGTTGTCGAGAATAATATAATCGAGTTATCTCCATTACAACTTCAGTCTTGTTAAGTCAATGTTGTTGAGGATTATATAATAGAGTTATCTCCCTTACAATATCAGTTTTCTGAAGTAAATGTTGTCGTGAATAATATAATAGAGTTATCTCCCTTACAATATCAGTCTATTGAAGTCAAAGTTGTTGAGAATTATATAATAGAGTTATCTCCCTAACAATATCAGTTAACTGAAGTAAATCTCCCTAAAGATATCAGTGTATTTAAGTCTATGTTGTTAGAATATTAAAAAAAAGTTATCTCCCTTAAATATCAGTCTTTAGTATTTAAGTTGTCGAGAAAAATATCATAGAGTTGTGTCCCTTACAATATCAGTCTTTTGTATTTATTTTTTCGATAATGATGTAATCGAGTTTTCTCCCTTAAAATATCAGTCTTTTGTTTATATGTTTTTGATAATAATATAATCGAGTTATGTCCCTTACAATGTCAGTCTTTTGAAATTAATGTTGTTGAGAATAATAAAGTAGAGTTATCTCCCTTATAATGGCAGTGTTTTAAAGTCAATATCGTTGGG